>NC_132857.1:47235910-47543410 GCF_048164855.1 Canis lupus baileyi | reverse complement strand
TTATTTTCTATCCCATATTACCGCCATGCCCTCAAGAGCAGAATGTGGATTGTATGTTGGGGTCTTAGCACCTACACGGTTATGTCACACTCAGGGTGACAGATAAGTGGACAGCTAAATAAATAGATGCATGAATGAATGAATTCATTAATCGTTGCAATGGATCAATAGGGATGATTTTCTTTACTCATATTGCAGGCTCACATCACACATTGAGAGTTAATAAGAGAAAGTGAAAGCTTGATTCTGTAATATTTTATTATCTGTTGCTACAACTTCTAAAATGATGCTTTAGCAGACTCTGCACTCTGTGAGTATAGAGGTAACTTTAAAATGATTTGTAGTGTTTACAATAGGCTAATTTTCAAATATTTGGGGTGCATATGTTCTTGCATAAAAACCATTTACTGGCAAATATATTTCTCAAACTAATGTAATGTTCTTATCTAGTCTACTGTGCCTAATTTAAAAAGTGGAAGATGATGTGGAACTTTCTGGCAGGAAGTTGAGTGATAACACACGTTAATGAAGGCAAAGTGTATGACATATCAATTTAGGTCTCATTGGATCAAAGCATAACTTTCATAAACATGCAGTGTCCTCATCGTATAGCTAGCTTCTTGTCCTTATATTCTCAGTACTGAGATTTGAAATGGAGCATTCGTTCTTTGCTAATGTTGGCAAATAATGTTCATTGCTATCAATATGCCATCTATTTAGGAAAAGCAGAGATGACATTTTACCACTTTTCCTTAAAGGGTCATAAAACTGCAAACTGTCTCTAGATGTCTCTGCTACAGATACTGACACCATGAGAGAAATCACTTAAATCTCAAGAGGCCTCTTTCCTTTGAAAACATGAGGATTATCAGTGAGGAGAAAAGAAAAGAATAAAATAAAATTCAAAAGTATCTTTGAAATGTTTAAGTCCTTTTTAATGGATTAACCATTTCCTTTGATTTTTTTTTTTTTTTTTGGTGTGGATTAATAGCCATAGGAGATAGGTTAAAAAAAAATCCACAGTACATTTTTATTTGATTCTCAAATTAACATAATGCATTGATTTTTTATCTTCCTTTATTTCAAGGAACACAGGAACTTAAAGGATTTTGTCTCTGTGTGTTACTTTGCTCTGTCAGCATCAGCTTGGAAGAACATACTGTGGAGGCTGGCATATCAAGTAGCACAAAGCACTACAGTGCTAGATATTGCCTCTGGCACAAAATGTACAGTACTAATAATACCTCATTTATCCTACTACTGCCCATAGAAAACCTGTAAGTGCTAAGCATAATTCATTTTATCTGCACTAGCTTACTAATCCTTTTGCATTAGCATTTTCCAAGGTGTTCATTGTTGGCAATTGTCTTTCAGTCAGGAGGCATTTCAAGTTCTAGGTGCCAAGGAGTTAAAGTGGTATGGAATTATTAAATCATCGAATTTCCTATGTGAAGAAATGCTGGAGTAAATAAATCCTTTTGCTTATGCAGATTTGGTCCATCAGATATTCTTGGGAAGTCTGTCATCATTAAAGATGTAGAAGCAACTTTGCCAAGCATGTAATGGTTTGTTTGTCTTCTTGGCAAATTCAGTATCATAGTCAGAAAAGTTTCGAGTTCATGGAAATTTATTAAAGTACAATTGAGACAAGGTAAGTGGGTTTAAGTGCTATGGAAGTTACCCTTTGCCACTTTTCAGTTTAGCTTTGCATCAGTGGTTTTGGAGTTTTAAATTTTTTTTTATTCTTGGAAACATTTGTTCAGCTGAAATATTTGGAAGAAGTCCAACACATAAAATGCACACTAGGGGATTTTCTCTGCTTGAAATGCATGTGAGCTGCTTGGAGCTCTGCCTGCTTGGCCCTCCTAGTCTTTCATCCCCTGCCTCCAGCATACCCATATCACCCTCTGAGGACTCCACAGAGTACAATTTATAAAGCACTCTCTTAGACCATAACCACTTGAGAGAAAATTGAATAGAATACCAGTGTCAAAAATCACCCTGTAGTGACCAAGGTAGCAATAACAATTTAATTTAATTTAGTTGTTCATTTATTTAATTAGGATTATGTATATATATATTTTTTTCTATGCCAAGCATAAACATAATTCCTTCCTTCAAGATGGATTAAACAAACAAACAAAAAAGTAAAATAAAAAAATGACTGTCATTTATAGTGAGGCCTCTAATGCTTTTCCTAGACTGAGATTTCAGGAGGCTGGATATGTGCTATTGGGTGTATTTGTGGCCAAAAAAAACCAACAACAATACAACATAAAACAAACAACAAAAACAACAACAAAAAATGAAATTAGAAAGATGGACTTCAAAATTCAATCTAGAAATAAGTGAAACAGAAAGCCTGAAAAGTCTCAGGAGAAGATATCAATATAGGGCCTCAGATCAACGAGTAGAAACAAGGAAGGTAGCATTCAGGTGCAGAACAGAGTTGAGAGCACTCTTCCCACAGGAACTATGGAGCTCCAAAAGTGGGCAGGGTGGTGAGGAGAGATTCTTAATGAAGACCCCTGTCACATTATGAACACTCACTGTAATTGAATTTTGTGAATTAATTGACATTTACTGTTCTAGACAGTATGTTGTACAATATTTTGTACAAAGTACTAAGGAAGGAAAAACAGGAGGAAAGAAAGGCAGGGGCAATGTCAAGTTTAGGGGAGTATTTAAGAACAACTAAAGGATGAATTGAAGCGTTTCATGTACAGTGCATGTACCCCTACATGGACAAACCTGAGAAATAGTTGAGGATTGTTGAAATTCAAAGTGAAAAAGGAGGAGCAGAAAAGCAAGAGGCTATGTATTTGGGCAGTAGCCAGATCATTAAGGGCATTGCCTTCCAGGTAATTGGTTTTGAGTTCGTCCAATAGCCTACGCAGAGTCATTAAAAGATGTTGTGCAAAGGATTAGTATGGTCAGATTTGAAAGCTAGAATGACATAAGAGAGGAAGGGAAAATTAAAGACACATAGACTGGAGTGATTCTTAAATCACTGTCAAAGAGAAATTTCCCAACTGCTTTTTTTTTTTTTTCAAGTTTTAATTTAAATTCTAATTAGTTAACACACATGGTAAAATTGGTTTCAGGTGTAGAATTCAGTGATTCATCACTTACATATTCCCAAATTGTTTTAGTTGGAAGCATTATGAATTACTCATGGAGTGATAAAATGCTTCATAGTAACATGGCAGCCAGATAACTGTTTAATTCACATTTCCTGTTGAATTTTCATAAAAGCACACGAAACAATGCAAACGTGAAATCAACAAAGGAAGAAGGGAATACACATACCGGTCTTCCTGGCCCGGAATGTAATCTCAGGATGTAATTCCAGTAAAGTGCAGTTCACCCCTAAAGGCAAAGCAAAGGACCTAGGCAGTAAAAGAAACTTTTCCCTTTACTTTGGACTTGTAACTCAGAGATTTGGGGCTCTTTGACAGAGTAAGTACCCCTGCTCTTTTGAATTGGATGTGGCTGTCTGAGACAGCAAAGTAATCCTACCCTCTAAAGCCTCCAAGAAATCCATTTGTTTTAATCCTGGCTCCTACATGTGAAATCTAGCAGCTATGTGCCTTACTTTCTGTGCTATAAAATGTGGATAATGCTGGTTTCTGTTTCTTGAAGTTGTAAGGGTTAAATGAAGTTATAGAGGTGAAACTTTAGAACTGTTGTTGAAACAGGGTAAATGCTTTTAACTCTTATTGTTGTTACTTTGTGCACATTTATGGGTCACCATATGCACAAATATGTTTACTCATCTGTATAAAAGGGAGTAATGACACCTACCTCACAGAATTTTTCTAAGTATTTAATTAAACTATGTATGCGATCTTCTTTGCTAGCATCCATAATGTATTAACTGTGAATAAATCATATGGTTAGTAATAGTAGTAATGGTAGCCAGCAGCTGCAGTGTGGAATGATAGTTAAGTAATAATACACAATAGGGGCACCTGGGTGGCTCAGTGGTTGAGCATCTGCTTTTGCCTCAGGGCCTGATCCCAGGGTCCTGGGATGGAGTCCCATATGGGCTCCCCTCAGGGAGCCTGCTTCTCCCTCTGCCTATGTCTCTGCCTCTGTGTTGCTCATGAATAAATAAATAAAATCTTTTTTTTTTTTTTTTAAGTAATGGTACACAATCAAAGCAACTGATAGTTGGGCATTAAATTCTAATATAAAGGTGATAATATGGAGTTGCAAAGAAAATAGATATCACTCAGCAGATCAAAATTTTTCATTCACTCATTCTGGAAAAGGTAGAGCTGTTACAACTGTTAGGGAGGAAGGAGTTGTCTGTAGAGTCTAGTAGCAGAAGAGAAAAATATCTCATTCCTCTTCCCAGCAGTGTTACACTAAAGAAATAAATGCAGACTCCTAGTTCATATTTTACATATTAATTATACCTATAACTTCTATCTAATAATAGGATTATAATGAATGAATAGGGAGGAAACTTAGGGAAATTATCCATGATATTCAATTAGTTTAGTAAAACTGACCTTTATTCTTTAAAGAGGAGGAAATGGAAAAACTTCAAAGGGCTTTTTAAGAAATTTGTTAACACAAGATATTTTATTGTTTTCAGCTTTATTGAGGTATTATTGACAAATAAAAGTATGATATTTAAAATGTACAATCTGATGATTCAATATACACATACATTGTGAAAAGATTCTCCCGTAGTTAACATATCCATCACCTCACATTTATTTGTGTGTGAGAACATTTAAGTTCTACTCTCTTACCAAATTTAATTATGCAATACAGTGTTATCAGCTGTAGTCACCACGTTAAACATTAAATCCTAAAAACGTACTCATAACTGAAAGTTTGTAGCATTTGTCAACATCATCCTAGTTCCTCCATCCTAATCCCTTGGAAACCATTCTGTGGTTCCTACCTTGTTTCTATGAGTCCAACTTTTTGTTTTCTTTTACTTCTACATGTAAGTTATACTGTTGGTCTCTGTCTTTCTAGCTTATTTCACTTACTATGATGCCCTCCAGGTTCATCTATGTTGTCAAAAATGGAAGGATTCCTTCTTTCTCTTTCTTATGCATATGTAGATCACATTTTCTTCAGATAGTTCTTCGAGATAATGGTTTTGTTTAATTTGGATATAAACCTAGAAGTGGAATTACTGGAACATATGATAGTTCTATTGTTAATTTCTGAAGGAATCTGTGTACTGTTTGTTTCATAGAGGCTGCTCCAGTTCACATAAACCACTGATGGTCCAGGAAGTTACACTTTTCTTCTTGCCCTCATCAGTATGTGTTATTTCTTGTCTATTGATAATATACATTTTATCACATAAAAGTGATATCTCACTATGGTTTTATTTGTATTTACTGATAATTAGTGATGTTGGGCTACTTTTTATATTTTTTATTGTTTCCTTTGCTGTACAGAAGCTTTTTAGCTTAATAAAATTCCCATTTGTTTAACTTGCTTTTATTGCTTTTGCTTTTGGAATCAAATGAAAAGTCATTTCTAAGACCAATGTCTAAGAGCATTTCTAGGATCAGTGTCTAAGAGCTTATGCACTATTTTCTTCTGGGAGTTTTAGGGCTTCTGGTCTTATATGTTAGCCTTCAATCATTTTTGAGTTGGCTTTTGTGTATAGTGTCAGACAAGGGTTCACTTTCATTCTTTTGCATGTGACTATCCGTTTTCTCAATACATTTCTTGAAGACACTTATTTCCCTGGCTCATTTTTTGAAAGTTAGTTGATCATATATGTACAAATTAAATTTTTTTCTGGGCTCTTACTTCTGTTCTATTTATCTATTCATCAGCTTTTATGCCAATACTATATTGTTTTGATGATAATAGTTTTGTAATGTGGTTTGAAATCAGGAAGGTGATGTCTCCAGCTTTGTTCCTATTTCTCAAGATTGCTTTAACTTTTCATTCTTCCATATAAATTTTAGGATTGTTTGTTCTATTCCTATGAAAAAGTGCTTTTGGAACTTTGATAGGGATTGCCTTGAATTAGTAGATTGGGTATTATAAACATTTTAACAATATTAATTCTTCCAATCCATAAGCACAAAAAGTTTCCCATTTATTTGTTTCTTCTTCAATTTCTTTCCTCATTGTCTTATAGTTTTCAGTGTTAGAACTTTCACCTCCTTGGTTAAATGTTCTTAAGTATTTTATTCCTTTTAATACTATTATACAGGGATTGTTTTCTTGATTTCTCTTTGTGATAGTTTGTTTTTAATGTATAAAAATGTAACTGGTTTCTATATATTGATTTTGAATCCTGAATCCTGCCAGTTTACCAAATTTACTTATCAGTTCTAAATGGTTCTTTTGCTGGAGGCTTTAGAATTTTCTACATATAATATCATGTCACTTTCTAATAGAGAAAACTTTACTTCTTCCTTCCTGACTTGGATGCCTTTCATTTATTTTTCTTGCCTAATTGCTCTGACAAGGACTTACAATACTATGTTGAATAAAAGTGGGCAGGAGAAGACATTCTTATATTGATTCAGAACTGAAAGGAAAAAATTTCAACTCTTTTAACATACTAACATACTGTTGAATATGATGTTAGGTGTGGGCTTGCTATATCTGTGCTTCATTATGTTGAAGTATATGAACCTTCTTTGTGGAGTTTTGAGTTTTTTCATGAATGGGTGTTGAATTTTGCCAACACTTATGCAACTACTGACATGATCATATGATTTTTATCCTTCATTTTGTTAATGCAGTGTATAACATTGATTGATTTGCAGAGTTTGAGCTATCATTACATTCTTGGGATAAATTCCACTTGATCATCACATATGATCTTTTTAAAGTGTTCTTGAATTTGGTTTGCTAATATTCTATTTAGGATTTTTGCATCTATGTTCATCAGAAATACTGGCCTATATTTTTCTTTCCTTATAGGGTCCTTGTCTGGTAGGGTATAGTATAATGCTGGCCTCATAAAATAAGTTTGGAAGTGTTCCTTCCTTATCTGTGTTTTTGGAGGGGTTTGAGAAGAACTGGTATTCTTTTTTAAATGTTCGTTTGTATTAATCTCTAAGGCCATCTTGTCCTGGGTTCTCTTTGTTATTTTGTTCTTGATTAGTGATTCAACCTCTTTAGTTGTTATTGGGTTAGTAACAATCAGCAAACACAGACTCGAACATTAGAAATAACCGAAGTGGGCATCTGGGTGGCTCAGCAGTATAGGGCTGCCTTCAGCCCAGGGCGTGATCCTGGAGTCCCAGGATCAAGTCCCACATCGGGCTCCCTGAAGGGAGCCTGCTTCTCCCTCTGCCTGTGTCTCTGCCTCTCTCTCTGTCTCTCAGGAATTAATAAATAAAATCTCAAAAACAAAAACAAAAACAAAAACAAAAACAAAACTAAGGCATTTCCCTACCAAAGCCATGTTTAAACCAAATCCACTATATTCTAATAGCTCTTGCCAAACATAACTCCTCCAGGAAGAAATCAAATCTGAGATCTTTGATCACAGCTTTACTACTCTCTGCTCCTCAAGGTTCTGCCAATTTTTCAGGAATGACTTGGGTTATCTTTTAAATATACACTTAAGTGCCCATATTTTTACACTTTAGTAAGAAGCTTCTGAATTTGTCCTCATGCAATTTATGTCCTTCATACCCTCATGTGGTATATCTTAAATCTCTTTGAGTAAATGTTCAAAACAATCCCCTTTGGTCAACTTCAACATTAATACTCTTCTAAGGGGTGTTAAGTATGTAGACAAAAATCTAACTGATGATCTTACTGCCTTCAGGACAGACTGTGGATACTTGGTTCTTTTAGCAAGTAGGTTCCTAGCATTTTTGGTATTATACCACTCTTTTCTCTCAACCATCCCAAGATATTATTTTGTCATAATACCTTATATAGTGAACACAGCACTTACTAAATTTTAGTATATGCCTAAATTACCTGAAAGATCTTGTCAAAATATAGCTTCTGATACACTAAGTTTGAGATAAGCCCTAAGAATCTGTCTTTTTAGTAACCTCTTATGCCATAGAAATGATGCTAGTCCAAGAACCACATTCATAATAGCAAGGTACTAGAGAAATCAGACTAATGATTCTAAACCAGGATTATACATTAAAATTACCTTGGGAGCTTTTAAAACCATCTACATACAATCTTTATCCTAGTGTAGTTAAATTAGAATTGGGTGAGGCCAAAGTATTGATATTATTAAAAACCATACAGGCTATTTTAATATGCATTCAAGAATGAGAACTCTAGGTTAGCCTAACCTGTCTAAATGTTGCATATGAAAATATATTGATAATATCTGTCCATTCATGGCCCTTGCCCAGAGCCAGCTGAAAATTCTTTGCTGCCAAGAGCAGAGGTACTATCTTATTCATCAATTTAGCCCTAATATATAGCACAGTGTCTGTCACATAGAAGGCTCTCAAATCATATTTGTTGAAAAGGTCAGAAATTCTCTAGAACATGCCTGTGACTTGTATGCAACTGAGTTTTTCCTTGATCAAGTTGAGCATGGGTAGGGGAGAGACACAATTCATTAATGCATCATTTTAAAATTCATTCAGTGCCTATTCTTTATCAGGGATTTTGGGCATACAAGGAGACTGTTCTCAAGAAAGTTGCAGTCTATGAACTAAGCATGTATTTGTCTTATTGGCTCATATTCAGACTAACATTTTTGAGTCATTCTTTCTGCAGTCTTCAGCAGTGTAAGCATAATTTTAAAACAATAAAATAGGCAACTAGCAAAGATGACATTCTTAAAGTAAAGGCTATCAAATGAGCCAACTGTCAAATTATGTAAATTTGAAAGTCTAACAACCTTGGTAAAGGTCCTTTAATTGGATGACTCATGTAGAAAATAAATGAACTGTCATTTAAAAGTCCCATTCCATAGCCGGAATTAAAGGAATAGAAATAGTACTTTAAAAGGCTCAAGGTAGAGACAAAAATTAATAAATTGCAAGATATTTTTGCACATCTAAAGTATATGTATTTTTAATATACCACACATATAGTCATCTTTGCTAAAAGAAAATTTTATTTTGTCCAGTAATAACAGCATTGGAAAAATTGATACTATTTTGAACAGTATATTGTGATATTAACTCGTGGATATACATAAAACATTAATAGCCTTTACACCTAAATATTGAGTTTATACATAGTACTCCTTTCCTTATTTACCATTTTTTATTATTCTCCAAATTTTCTTTTTTTTTTAAGATTTTATTTATTTATTTGAGAGACAGAGAGCATGAGCAGGGGGAGGGGCAAAGTGGGAGAGAGAGAGAGAGAGAGAGAGAAGCAGACTCCCTGCTGAGCAGGAAGCCCAGTGTGGCTTGATCCCAGGACTCTGGATCATGACCTAAGCTGAAGGGAGATGCTTAACCCACTGAGTCTTCCAGGCACCCCTATTCTCCAAATTTTCTAAGGTCACTTTTTATTTGCAATTAAGGCATTGTTAATATATTTAATAGAATCTCACTTTTATTATTAAATTAAACAGAAGCAATATGAAGGATGATTTTTCCCAGCTGTTTTCACCTTCCCTTTTATAGGATGCTACTTTCTGCCTATTGTTACATGACCTCCCTGTTTCATTGACTTTGGCTTTGGAAGAGTGACATGTTTTTTTCTGAGTGGTGTGTTTTGGCATTTTGGTGGAATTTTAATGTTATTGCATGGTTTTGCTAGTGCCCTCTTGTTTCAGCTTTCTGCATAAAATAAAGGCATACCTAGACAGAAGTTTCTTTTTCTCTTTGAGCCCTGGAATGAGAAGGAATGAGGAATAAAAACCCAGTTTACCTGCAGCCCAGCCAAACAGAACCACAATAACACAGTGCCATCCTTTAATGTGACTAGAAGTGAATCTTTGTTATTAATGCCACTGAAATATTGAAGTTCTTGTTCCCAAAGCAAAGACTAATAGGAAAGGAATCAATACAAGGAAAAATCATATTTATGAAACAGATTATTCAACTTATTTTTTTTTCTTTTTTTTTCAACTTCTTTAATGATTCTGATTATAGCTTTAGTTAAGGGTATCATTAGAGAGGGAAATTAGAAAGAGGAGTTAGGGAGAGATTAAAGAAGGTAAACAGAGAGAAGTGCTATTCAGTGGAGAGCTTTATTGAGAGTGAAACACCTTAAATCAGTACTAATAAAAATAGTCCAAATAGACCAGAGTGCAAATTAAAAATAATTGAACCATACAAACACTAGAAGAAAACTTGGGTGACTCCTTCTATAACTTTGATATGGAGAAGAAATTTTCTATGACTCAAAGTCAAGAAGCAGTAAAAGAGATTTGACAAGAAAACAAAGAAAAATTTTGTTTCATCTAATAATACTACATCATATGCAAAGTAGAGAAACAAGTAACACACTAGAAGAAAATATTGGAGTACGAATCAGAGATAAAGGACTAATATCCCTAATATATAAAAAAAGTCTAATACTTAAGAGAATACAAATACTTTCGAAAAATGGACAAAAGACATGAGCAGAGAGTTCATAGAAAATTAAGCAAGTGTTCTTTAAACATGTGGGATAATGTCAAATACATTTATAATGAAAATTTCTCACTTAGGAAATTGAGAAAAAATTAAAAGCTTGACAGTATCCCCTTCAGCAAAAGTTTAGCCTACAAATATACTTCTGACAACACGAACACAAACATGCATACGATATTCACTGAAGCATCATTATACCAGTGTAATATTATAATATTAGAAACAACTTACAGGGATCCCTGGGTGGCGCAGCGGTTTGGCGCCTGCCTTTGGCCCAGGGCGCGATCCTGGAGACCCGGGATCGAGTCCCACGTCGGGCTCCCGGTGCATGGAGCCTGCTTCTCCCTCTGCCTGTGTCTCTGCCTCTGTGTGTGTGTGTGTGTGTGTGTGTGTGTGTGTGTGTGAGACTATCATAAATAAATAAAAAAAAATTTAAAAAACCTCAAAGTCAAATTAAAAAATATGTTTAAAAAGAAAAAAAAGAAACAACTTACAGAACCATATAGAGGAGATCAACTGGAGAAGACATTCATTCTCTCAGTAGAGAATGTGCACCTATAGAAACAGAATGAGGAAGGGCTCTGTATGTTGACACGGTGTAATTTCTTGGACATATTGAATAAATGGGAAATAAATTTATACTTAGCAACTTCCACATTTTGTTTTCAACATAAGCTAGCTTATGCTGACAAATGAAGCAAAATATAAAGAGATTGTGATGTCATGGCATTTTAAAGACAGATTACTTATTACCTCTTTTAGTAATATGCAAAACAATAAATTTGGATGTCACTCTAAAGATATTATCATAACTTATATGCATTTGTAGACATTACATTTGGGAGTAATGGGTTCTTGGTGAACAAGGACACAGGAAGACACAAACTGGGCTGGGAATTGTGGCAATCAGAGTCTCTGAGTGACGGCAGACTGAGTATTTCATATTTCAACTATTCATTCAGAGAGCAGGATAACTAAGAAATATTTCCACTTATTGACTGCCATGCATAATAGAAGTACATCCCCTTTGAAAACCAAGAGCTTGCTGTGGAATGACTAGAGAATTAGAACAAAAGAGGTACAAGAATGAGATAGGATGCACAAATGAATTTTAAGAAATGACCTGAATGTGAAAGTAAAAGGGGAAAAATAAATTTGAAAAGCTAGAAACCTATGGGGATAAAAGTAACAGGTGGCCTATTCTTTCTAGCAATTGTTTTTATTTTTATTTTTAAATTTTGTATGCTTGATAATAAACTGCATGCACTAAATCTAAGTTATGATATTGTATTTGAGAATTACTTCTCTGATATTAAGACCATTAAATACTTATTATGATTTTACCTGCAAATAAATCATTAGGCACAAGGAATTCTTATTAAATTAGTCCAACTGGTCAGCAGCTAGTGAGAACACATTTAGTTGATGTTAAATATTGCACAGCACATTACAAATGGCTGATGCTCCATAACTGATCCATTTGTAGTTTATGGTGCAAATTTTAAAGTCAAGTAAATGGTGTTTTCGGCGGTAGTTCATGTGTTATGACTTGTCGGGGTTGTAAATAATTTGTAGGGCATTTATGTATTTCTAGATTCCATGTACCTTTTGCTTATAAATCTATTTATTAACCCTTATAAATAATTGATGACCATATCTCAAAATGAATCATTCCTAAAATTGCTTAACTGTCTGGAGTTTTTCTTTAGTAATCCCGTCCCTCATTTTCTTTTTATATCTCAATCAGGTAAAAATAGAAGAAACTTGCATGCACCTTTTTCTTCTCATTCCTGAGTTTAAGTGTCTGGGCCATCATTCACCTTTATGGTGAGAAGCGATGAATTCATGTCATCAGTTCTTCTTCTGGCACCTTCAATGAGTAATTGGTTTTCTTCTCAACTCTCCATCCATCCCAGCTTTACAGCTCACTTCTCTCTTTTTCCTTCCTTCCTTCCTTCCTTCCTTCCTTCCTTCCTTCCTTCCTCCCTCCCTCCCTCCCTCCCTCCCTCCCTCCCTCCCTCCCTTCTTTCTTTCTTTCTTTCTTTCTTTCTTTCTTTCTTTCTTTCTTTCTTTCTTTCTTTCTTCTTTCTTTCTTTCTTTCTTTCTTTCTTTCTTTCTTTCTTTCCTTTCTTTCTTTCTTTCTCCTCTTTTATTTCAATACTTGGATTCCCTATCAATTTCTTTCCATCATTTAATATCAGGGATATGAATACCTAATTTTATCATATTAATATAATGATTTTTTTAAATTAAATCACATTAACTGAGTATTTTGCATCAACATAAAAGCCTTAGGATAAGGAGAGTTAAAGGATCTATACCCTAAAAACTATAGAACACTTCTGAAAGAAATTGAGGAAGACACAAAGAGATGGAAAAATAACTATGCTCATGGATTGGAAGAATTAATATTGTGAAAATGTCAATGTTACCCAGGGCAATTTACACGTTTAATGCAATCCCTATCAAAATACCATGGACTTTCTTCAGAGAGTTAGAACAAATTATTTTAAGATTTGTGTGGAATCAGAAAAGACCCCAAATAGCCAGGGGAATTTTAAAAAAGAAAACCATATCTGGGGGCATCACAATGCCAGATTTTAGGTTGTACTACAAAGCTGTGGTCATCAAGGCAGTGTGGTACTGGCACAAAAACAGACACATAGATCAGTGGAACAGAATAGAGAACCCAGAAGTGGACCCTCAACTTTATGGTCAACTAATATTCGACAAAGGAGGAAAGAAGTTAGATGTAGGAAAGAGGTCAAGGGTGGTAAAAGGAAAAAAAATAAAAAAATAAAGTAAAATGCATGGCAGACCCTTGAAAAAAATGTGTTTTAGGAATTTTTCTAGTGCTCTGTTTTGCACTTAAAAAAAATTTAAAACCCAAATCCTTACTTTTACCCTATCTCCCAGGAAATCCTTTGACTAGTACAGTGTATTTTCATTCATTCTACTATTTATACATTCAATACTGCTTCTTACTTCATTACTTATCATTATTCATTTATTCATATATTCCTTGATTGGTTTCAGAAGGAATGAAGGTTTACAATAACATATGAAATACAAATGTAAGTAAAATAAAACAAAAGAATAAGACAATCTAGACAAAAGGAACTTTAGGGGGTAAAAATAAAATGAAGCCGAGTAAGCCATAGATCCTATCTTCTTTCATATAGTGCGAAATGCATATCTTAGAATGATGCTCATCCCTGAGACCACAGAGATGCCATTGTTCTCATCTTCATTTGAGAAATCTTATATTGCTTACCTCTGTAGCTAATATTACTTCATCCCTCTAAAAATGTTATAATGGAAATAATTGTTGGGCTCTTCTTTTGGATGATTTTATCTTTATGTATATTCCAAGTGAGCTAATACTCTGGATTTAATAGCTCAATAGACCACAGAAGATTGTTTATAAATCAAGCTGAATTTCAAGGGAATTATCCACATAAACATCCCACGAATCAAATAGAAAAGAAAACTTGCTGTCCACACTGAGGGTGGTCTATGCCAGCAGAACACAGATGAATGCTTCTTGTAAAAGTGCATTGGGAGTTTCTTCATAAAAACAAACACTTTTTCTGGGGTAGATCTATTTGGAGGAGATGAAAAATGATTGTGGTAGTGCAATTAGAGTGTGCAAATTATATTTTGCATTATGCAATATTTGAATTAGCTATTGTTTGAAGGTAAAAATTTCCTCTCCATGAGAGGTCAGACACAGGTAAACATGTTTTACTAAATCAGAAGGGAATTTCAATTGATATTCCTGAGAAGTAAGAAAAAGTGCAAAGATTTATTGAGGAAAGTGTTCAGTTGATAAACGATAACATTTATTTATAATTTGAGGATCTGACCCAGATGACACTCATTAGCTCAGCTTGTATGAATCCAATTAGTTTCATAAATTTATTATTTGTTCTGATATCATTTGTAAAAGAATTTTATTATAGTACTGGAAATGAGATTTGTTTTAAAACAAATCTGAAATATTTACTTAATTATGCTATTTTGCTTTCTCTATAAAATTCTGGATATCTCATTTTCATATAGCAGGTGTATAGATTGTAATCCTAGTAAATAGCTTTTGGTATGATAAAAAACTCATCCTTTGTATTTAAGGTGAATTTTTGGAAGCATAGGAGATACCAATTTACTGATTTTATTTTAATCATGTATCTTATTTACCATACCATACGCCCTCTCCACTGATCTTAGTAATAAGAGCCAAAACACTCATTGAGAATTTCCTATATTTCAGGTAGTGTGCTATTTGCATGGATTCTCCTTTTAATTTTCATGGCTTAATAAAATATATTCTATTACATTTACCATTTGGAAATGAGGAAATAGAACTTAGCAATTATACATGATGTATTTTTCTATGGATAGATACTACTAAAATGAAGAATAACTACATAAAGCATAATTAGAGATTTTATTTATTCTTAACTACTATTTTATTCTTCCTTTTGACTTTGGTGCTATTTGAAATGTTATTATATTCTTTACTATTCACATAAAAGCTGTTATTACTTTCCTTAGTAAAATTGTATTAGAAAACAGATGGTCCCAAATACCTATCTTAAACTAAGTCAGAAAACATCTTAAATGTATTTGAAGAAAATATCTCTATATTAATAGATACCAAATATAAATTGATTTTCCTTTTAAGGAAATTTATATATATTTTTTCTTTTTCTTTTTTCTTTCTTTCTTTTTTTTTTTCTTTTTCCATATATATTTTTTCTTATAAGCTAGTTTTTCTCACTAAACTCAATTGTTAGTTAGGCGTCATTCTGATGCCACCATCTGATACTATGAAGACTATGACTACAAGAGATTCATTTTTTTTTTAATTGGCTAAAATATTTAAAAAGAGATTGTCATTGAGAAATGTCTAATATTAGCTTAGGATGCAGCATCGAAACATATAAATGAAAAGTTGTCAACTACTAAGTTGTCACTCTTAACAAAAAAGGTATCTTTTCTATTTAGAATCACTGGAAAAAAAAAAAGATATGTTATGGTAGTTTTCAACCTATTTCCCTGATACTTCAAACAAAAGCCATTGAAGTAGGGAGAGGCATACTCTGGAAAAGATGTGAGCCCTTCTTCCTTATATTGAGCAGAAAAGCTCCACTTAATTTGTCTGATTAATAAACATTTACCAGCGTTTTTCAAAATGTATAATGTTATTCATTCTCTTCAACATTAAAAAATATTTGCCATTTTTGCATGGTTCGTGATACATAGGTTTCATGATACATGATACATACATTCTATATAATATCAATGTTCCTTATACACTGTATTTTTAATCATCAGTCCACTTTTAGCATAAAAAAGCATACATGACTGAGTGAGAAAATAAATTTAATTTTTCAGTATTAAAACTATTGAGTGGTCATCCAGCTGATTGAACAATTGAATTATGAGCGTGCTCATATGCTTTTAGGTAATGGTATGCATGCTTACTGAATAGTACTCTAGTGTTCTGAAGTATGTTTAAAAGTGAAAACTTTAAAGTATTTATTTTATTAATTTATAGGAAAATAGAATGGAATCGGACTTTATTATGACCCTCAATGTTGTAAATTCCTTGGAATAACTCTTAAGTCCACTGATTAGAAAATGATGATCCGGATAATGACAGTTTTATTTGCTGTCCTCTGCCTCATTGTATATTTTTTTCTAGCATTCAAGAGCTTACAAGATAATATTTATTTTCATACTTAATCCTTGCAATAATGAGGAAACTGAGGCTCACAAAGTCTCACAAAGTTTGAAATACATTTCAAAACAAAACAAAACCTAACTAAGCAAAAGCTACATTATTTAAATAGTGAACATTGTATGTAGAAACAATTTTAATTTAAAAAGAAAAGTAATTTGCCCACATTTGTTAAAACATAGAAAAAAGAAAAACAAGGCAATATTGACTAGAGACATACATGAGTTCATTAAAACTTTTCTCCTTCTGGCCACCTGGGTGGCTCAGTGGTTGAACCTTTGGCTCAGGTCATCATCCTGGGGTCCTGGGATCAAGTCCCACATCAGGTTCCCCTCAGGGAACCTGCTTCTCCCTCTGCCTGTGTCTTTACCTCTTTCTCTATGTCTCTCATGAATAAATTAATAAAATCTTAAAAAAAAAAACAGCCTTTCTCCTTCCAAACATGCACCACCCCACATGCACACATTATTCTGTCATTTTGTTCAAATAAATGTGTATTACATTAAAGTATTTCTTCAAAATTACTGTCCTCTTGAAACTTTCCTCCATGTCCACTTCCAAAATTAACCTAGCAATTTAAATCTTCACAAGAAATGCATGAAGATCTCATATATTACTATCTTGAAGCATTTGTTTTTCACTTGCTAATGAAGTCAATAGAATACACATGTCTAAATTTGTGATTATTCTGGGAAAGAGGGAGGTTTAGGCTTCATTTTATCCCCACATGTAGAATGTGTGTTTGTGAAACAGTGTGCCTGTATTGGTGGAAGGAGGTTCAGAAAAGTCATGGAGAGAATCTGAAATTTAAGATACTATCCATGCTCTGTGATGCCCCATTCTATAGATTTGAAGCAAATAGGCAAGCAGTCACTGTCACACCAAAGGAGTAAGTAAAGGACAAAGCATTAGGAATATGAGGTAGGTATGTCTAAACAATCATCATCTAAAAATTCTGAAGGTAAGAATCACAACACAGAAATGTATATATTGGTGTAAGAATGAAGGGCGTCCAAAGGTACAAACTTTCTGTTACAAAATAAATAAGTCATGGGAATATAATGTATAACATGGTGACTGTAGTTAATAATACTGCATTGCATATTTGAAAGTTCCTAAGAAAGTAGATTTTAAAAGTGCTTATCACAAGAAAATAAAATTTTGTAACTATGTAAGGTGACAGATGTTAACCAAATTAATTGTGATCATTTTGCAATGTATAGAATTATCAAATCATTGTTACATAGCTGAAACTATTTACCAACTATACCTATACCAATAAAAAAATTAAAATAACAAAATCAAAAAGTTTCATAACTAGAGGGTTTGTAAAGGTTATTTTTTCTGATTATTAACCCTAGAAAATGAGGATCAGGGCATTGAAGCAGGCATCAAATAAGGCAGAAAAAACAAAGCTATGCTCATACTTCTTTGCTATCTTTTCCTGATAGACGTTATTGTTAAATAGTGTAAATTGGGAAAGTTATTGTTAAATATTATTGAAAGATTATTTCAGCATTAGAATATTATTCTGTTATCTATTTTACTTTAATCATGAAAATAACAATTAGGTAGAAATTTTATTTTAATCACGTTGGTGTCCTTATTACTTCCCATAGTTCTGGGCACATATAAGATGCTTCATGAATGTCTGTGATTATATGTAATGATCAGTGAATTACATGCATCCACCAAAATTTTCATAAATTTGAAAATTGTAACATAGGATATTTAGATAGAACAGAACTATTCCTCCCTCATTTTGGGTCCCAATAAAATAGATATCAGATATCAAAGTAAGACAAATATTCATTACAGACATTTCAAAAAATTTAGAACTGAGAGGGAGGTGGGATGGGGACCTATATCGAAAATCTCAAGCCTAATGAGGGGCTCTTCCTTGGGAAGACTGAAAGAGTTGAAATGTGCTCTCGATTACTGGGATATCCAGAGGTCTGAGGCCAGCTTTAAACCAGAGAAAGCTAAAGCAGGCAATGTGTGTAGGATACAGGGGCTATATTAGGATAATTCTCTTCTCCAAGAATTTGTCAGGGTAAGAGATATGTGAGTATTTTCTTTGGGACTGATGTGGGCCCTAAAACAACAATAGAACCCCAGAAGGAGGAAGGTGGATGAAAAGAGCAGTTTTCACTAAAAGCTGAGGAGGTGTTTACAAGTCACCACTAGGAATTCAAATGCATCTTCTAGAGTCAAGAGATCTGCATGAGAAAAAGCATCCAATCACACCAAGAGCCCAGAATAAGTATACCTCAAGGCAGTGAGTCATCCGTAAATATCCACCTGTTGAGTGAGAACAAAGCCAATGGAAATAGAACCTGATCAATGAGGGACTTACCTCTCTTACCTCTCAGCACACTTCCTCTCCAAACTCTGACCTTGGTGGGCTTGAAACAGCTAGCAACTGGGGAGATGGGTGAGGAGGAAACATAAAAAAGGAGACAGAGGAAAAAGCCAGAAATATCACCTATGCCGCTTCAGATTTAGGCCGAAGTAAGGCCTCAATTTAGAGGGAAGATTTCATACTGAATTGATTTTGATTGGTATATTGGACTAGAAACATTAATTTCTGAAGTGAGAAGTATGTGTGACTTAGCATGAAGACCATGCTGTCTGACACACCAAAGCTGGACATTTTAAGCAGGAACAAAGGATGATTAAACCCACCCGATTCCTAATCCTGGTGGACCAGTTGATATTAGAATATTGTCCCTGCCAGTTTATTTGTTTGATTTCTATACCAGAGACCACATTTACCAATGGCTCAAAAAAAGGAAAAAAAAATTACAGAAATGCATATATTGGTGTAAAATCGAGCAACCATAAGAAGATGAATTCTGAGAAAAAGAAACAGTATAATGTGGAAACTTTCTCTTTGATCCTGTTCTCTACGAGCTGAAAAATATCTCATGGATGGAAAAGGGACGGGGAAAAAATCTTGTCTTTACCCAAATTGTGTTGCTTTTTTTCTACTTTCTTGAGATGGTGAAAATCTAGATATCCCGTGGGGATTTCCCTAAATGGGAAGGAAGAATGACAGTTAAAGAATGTTTGAGTGCATTTGATACTAAGCAAGTACAGGAGCCAGTCTTTGGGACAAAAAACAGCCCACTGTTTTTTGAGACAGAGACAGAAACATCCAGAAATGAAGGAATTCAGACAAGACAAAACGGTGGTCTTCAAAGATACTGAGCGGTGACATTACTGGTCCTGATAATTTCGGGGGAAAGCAAATCCCTGAAAGCAAATAACAGTTCGTTTAGTAACCAGAGAGATATATTTGCCCTTTTATCTCTACCAAAACCAAATACTTGAGGTTTCTTTTAAGATGCAATAGAACCACTGGGTTTATACACACCTGATGAATTACTGAAAACTACATTTGAAGCCAATGAATTTAAATAAATAGAAAAATGCTTTTTTATACAGAAAAAATAAAGGCCTAATAGAAATGCTTGATAAGGAAGATTTTAGTATCTGGTTCCCTTTCAGATGAGGTCAAATTCCTGTTGTTCCCAAGATTGCAAATCCGAGAAACCACCAAGGAGCCAACACCAATGCAAGTGCATGAGGGTTTATTAACAAGCTCAGCTTGGGTCCAAGTCCCTGCTCCCCTGTGTCGGGTATACTTGGACCCAAGCTCGAGCTTGCAAATAAACCCTCATGCACTTGCATCGGTGTTGGCTCCTTGGTGGTTTCTCAGATGCGCAATCTTGGGCACAACATTCCTTGTCCTGGATATAGTACTCTTAGGAACACCAATTCTGTCTCAAACATTTCAGTTTCAGGAAACAATTTGTAAAATACCTTATTAAAATATTCAACACTGCTTCTAACATAAGACATAATGAATGCCTTTAGGTACAAAGGAGCTCTTATTTTTTTCTGACAAAGCTTTGGGGAGATTTTTGTGCTTTATCTCTGTACTTCAAACTTGAGTTACATTATAAGTTTTTATGTGTGTTTGTGACGGACGAATGCTTAGCACATATAGTTCATATTGCTATATTCTTGTAACATTCAATGTGGCCAATTATGATTATGGCCGCAGGCTGTCTACCTGATAGTGTGATGACACCTTCAAAATGAAAATTGATTTATCTTACTCAGAAGTGTTTTCCTCAAGAGAATTTCGTGGGATAGAGTGGGCCAAATTGGCCAATGGGTAAAGTGCAGCTTTAGAAGGAACTCGTTTAGTGCAGGTATCATCTTTTAGAGACCTATAGGATTTAATCATCTCCCAGTGGTCCTCCAAAGACACTCAAGCAGAGGCTGATGGTCTGAACTTTTCCTGGCCAAGAAATGGCTAATCTAAAGATGGACAATTCTCCCATATTTGGGTGGCCTCAATATGGGGCTGTGTAGTAAATCTATCTCACAGTTGGAAAGTATATGGTCCATTGTCCTGGAGTGTGATACCTAATCTCACAGTGCCCCATGCACTGCAATCTTGTCATCACTGAGGCTTTTTGGTTCTTTCCTTTGAAGGTAGATACATCAGCTCTTTCAGTACAGAAACCTAAAAGAAAAGAAAAATGAATAGAATACACCTATGCATTCCTTTCCCTTGAAAAAGCTTGAACAAGGTCAAACATGTTCCACATGACATGTTCTAGCATCTTATAAACTGCATTTTCCACTTGAAATTCAGGTTGTCAGTGAAACAACTGTCATTTGATTTAGAGTAACTTTTAACTTTCCTCACCTTTGTTTTTTTATATTTTTAATGACCTTGGAGTAGTAATATAAAATAATATAAATTCTACATAAATCTCCATAATTCTTTTTAAGTTTGTTGCTTTACAAATATGTATTTCAGTTTAAGACATTTTTTTTTTTTAAGCAAGCAAACAAACTACCACAACACAAAGGCAGGGAGAAGTGTAAAGACCTTGGATTGGTACTTTACAAAAGCTAAATGTTAGGAAATAAACTAATAGAACCCAAGGACAAAGAAATTCAGAAAATTAGTCAAGTGTCATGCAAAAACAGACTTGAGGTTTGGGTGTCATTTGAACTAGAATACTTATATCTCCTTAATTTCCTGCTTTAGGCATGCAGCCTCACCGTGACCTGCTGTATGTGATTTTTTCTTTTATGTGATTCTTTTTGATGGAAATTGTTTTATATCTCAGATATATTCATTTGAGAAAATGATATACAGCATGACATACTTCAGCAAAAGAAGAACTTTTAATAATTAAAAAATATCAATACTTTCCTTAGTAGCCATTAATTTAAAAGTTAGTTTCCCTAGGGTTGACCAGTAGCTGAACGCAACCTCGTATTTTTTTTCCTCATATATTTCCAAAAACAAACATGGATTTATATTCAAAATATAAAAAGTGTTAAATTTATTAAGTGTATTTGTTTGTTTTTATTTCTTTATAGTGCAAATATCATGTTCACTTCCAGTAAGGATATCTTTATTTTATTTTTATTTTTTTAATAAATTTATTTTTATTGGTGTTCAATTTATCAACATACAGAATAACACCTAGTGCTCATCCCATCAAGTGCCCCCCTCAGTGCCCGTCACCCATTCACCCCCACCCCCCCCCCTCCCCTTCCACCATCCCTAGTTCGTTTCCCAGAGTTAGGGGTCTTTATGTTCTGTCTCCCTTTCTGATATTTCCCACACATTCCTTCTCCCTTCCCTTATATTCCCTTTCACTATTATTTATATTCCCCAAATGAATGAGAACATATAATGTTTGTCCTTCTCTGATTGACATACTTCACTCAGCATAATAGTCTCCAGTTCCATCCACACGTTGAAGCAAATGGTGGGTATTTGTCATTTCTAATGGATGAGGAATATTCATTGTATACATAGACCACATCTTATTTATCCATTCATCTTTCATTGGACACCGAGGCTCCTTCCACAGTTTGCCTATTGTGGCCATTGCTGCTATAAACATTGGGGTGCAGGTGTCCCGGCGTTTCATTGCATCTGTATCTTTGGGGTAAATCCCCAACAGTGCAATTGCTGGGTCGTAGGGCAGGTCTATTTTTAACTCTTTGAGGAACCTCCACACAGTTTTCCAGAGTGGCTGCACCAGTTCACATTCCCACCAACAGTGTAAGAGGGTTCCCTTTTCTCCGCATCCTCTCTAACATTTGCTGTTTCCTGCCTTGTTAATGTTCCCCATTCTCACTGGTGTGAGGTGGTATCTCATTGTGGTTTTGATTTGTATTTCCCTGATGGCCAGTGATGCGGAGCATTTTCTCATGTGCATGTTGGCCATGTCTATGTCTTCCTCTGTGAGATTTCTCTTCATGTCTTTTGCCCATTTCATGATTGGATTCCTTGTTTCTTTGGTGTTGAGTTTAATAAGTTCTTTATAGATTTTGGAAACTAACCCTTTATCTGATACGTCATTTGCAAATATCTTCTCCCATTCTGTAGGTTGTCTTTGAGTTTTGTTGACTGTATTCTTTGCTGTGCAAAAGCTTCTTATCTTGACGAAGTCCCAATAGTTCATTTTTTCTTTTGTTTCTTTTGCCTTTGTGGATGAATCTTGCAAGAAGTTACTGTGGCCGAGTTCAAAAAGGGTGTTGCCTGTGTTCTCCTCTAGGATTTTGATGGAATCTTGTCTCACATTTAGATCTTTCATCCATTTTGAGTTTATCTTTGTGCCTGGTGCACGAGAGTGGTCTAGTTTCATTCTTCTGCATGTGGATGTCCAATTTTCCCAGCACCATTTATTGAAGAGACTGTCTTTTTCCAGTGGATAGTCTTTCCTCCTTTATCGAATATTAGTTGACCATAAAGTTGAGGGTCCACTTCTGGGTTCTCTATTCTGTTCCATTAAATACGTGTCTGTTTTTGTGCCAGGACCACACTGTCTTGATGACCACAGCTTTGTAGTACAACCTGAAATCTGGCATTGTGATGCCCCCAGCTATGGTTTTCTTTTTTAAAATTCCTCTGGCTATTCGGGGTCTTTTCTGATTCCACACAAATCTTAAAATAATTTGTTCTAACTCTCTGAAGAAAGTCCATGGTATTTTGATAGGGATTGCATTAAACGTGTAAATTGCCCTGGGTAACATTGACATTTTCACAATATTAATTCTGCCAATCCATGAGCATAGACTATTTTTCCATCTCTTTGTGTCTTCCTCAATTTCTTTCAGAAGTGTTCTATAGTTTTTAGGGTATAGATCCTTTACCTCTTGGATTAGGTTTATTCCTAGGTATCTTATGCTTTTGGGTGCAATTGTAAATGGGATTGACTCCTTAATTTCTCTTTCTTCAGTCTCATTGTTAGTGTATAGAAATGCCACTGATTTCCGGGCATTGATTTTGTATCCTGCCACGCTACCAAATTGCTGTATGAGTTCTAGCAATCTTGGGGTAGAGGCTTTGGGTTTTCTATGTACAGTATCATGTCATCAGCGAAGAGGGAGAGTTTGACTTCTTCTTTGCCAATTTGAATGCCTTTAATGTCTTTCTGTTGCCTGATTGCTGAGGCTAGGACTTCCAGTACTATGTTGAATAGCAGTGGTGAGAGTGGGCATCCCTGTCTTGTTCCTGATCTTAGGGGAATGGCTCCCAGTGCTTCCCCATTGAGAATGATATTTGCTGTGGGCTTTTCGTAGATGGCTTTTAAGATGTTGAGGAAGGATATCTTTAGACACTGCATTCATTACTGGTCCTCAGGGAGGGCAAAAGAAGCTTAATTTTCAGGATATGTTCATTTCAGTCTTCAAAGACTTACCTGAACAATCTCTGATAATCCAAAAGAATTGGGTTGCTAAACACAGCACTATGTAGTTTTTTCAGTATTTAATTTAAATAACAAACATTATGACATCTAATACTGCACCTGGAACCTAACAAGTATTCAGTAAATGTTTGCTAAATGAGGAGGAATAAAACAGAATTAATTGCTTCAGTTTCCTGGCCTTTTTCAATCTAGAGAAAAAAAGAAACTAGATGGTTACCTAAATCAAAGAGACAATTTTAGCCTGAAAATGTTTTTTTTTTTTTAAAGATTTTATTTATTTATTCATGAGAATACACAGAGAGGAGAGAGAGACAGAGGCAGAGACACAGGCAGAGGGAGAAGCAGGCTCCATGCAGGGAGCCTGACGTGGGACTCAATCCCGGGTCTTCAGGATCACACCCTGAGCTGTAGGCGGCGCTAAACTGCTGAGCCACCTGGACTGCCCTAGCCTGAAAATGTGTTTGGATTCTGAATTACTGGATTTTAGGAAGTATTTCTATATGTATTTTCCTCATTTAACCCTGCATTGGATTAATGATTAAAAAAAGACTCAGTTTAATGATCACATATGAATAAACATGGATTAATTTGGTAGAGTCTTTAAAAAAACTTTAGTTTTTAGAGCAGTTTTAGTTTCTACATTTATAGAAACCCCCTGAAAATTCCCAAGATATCTTATCTATCATACTGTATTTATTGGTTAATAGTCATTTTTTTCTTTAACATTTATTTTATGCTTAGTGGATGGCAGACCAGGTCACTGTTTTGTACAATGCCAGGGACACCACTTATGCTCCGGGGAATCCTATTTACATAGAGTGCAATGGGATGGAGTTGTTCCATGTGGCCCCCTGGTGCCAGACACTATTCTAGGCACTGGTAAAGGAATAGTCAGCAAAACAGACAAAAGCCTGAACTTTTGAGAAGATTATAACTTCTTACAGGGGAGGCAGTCAAGCATAAGTTAATAGACCATAGAGCATTAGAGTTGCAAGCACTGAGGAGAAGACTAAAGCAGGCGGAGATACTGAGAGGGCAGGAGCTAGCAGAGAAATTTGGGATTGGTGTGAAAGAGTTCTCTGAGAAGGATTCGGGTAAAGTTGTGGAAAAGTTCTGTGAGTGAGTGAGTGTATGTGTACATCGTCCATTGTTATATAAAGTCTGAGAAGGTCTCGGAAAGTAGAAACGGGTTATCATTGGTTGTTTCTCAGATACAACTGAGTCTTAAATGAAGTATGTTGCACTGCACATGCAACTCAAGAGTATCGGATGAAAACAGGGCAGAGCTGAAAGTCAATGTGGAGCCTGTCAGAGCCACTGTGGCATAAATTAGTTCAACTGTTCATTACATTCTGTGAAAAATACGAAATGTCAAACATAAATGCAAAGTAGAAGGGATGCCTCGAAAACAGGCATAAAGGGACATGTCCAAGGCACACCTGAATGTTTGTAACCCTAATTACAAAGGACTGGTTAAAGAACTTGAAAGCAGCAAGAGAGAACAACAGATAGTCTACCGATACAGGTAAGGCGGCCTAATGAGCAGACTTTTAAGTCAAAAATGGATATAATTGAATAATATGAAATACGCATTTCTCTCTCTCAGTTTCTCAGGAATACAAGGGAACAGGATTACTTGTCGGTGGAAATTAGTCAAAAAGGACAAAGCAGAAGTGGGATTAACCATTTACTTGGCATTTCCTTTAAAAACTAATAGAACTGAGAAAAATGAGGATTCTCAAAACTCCAGGTACATAAATTTGAGTCTTCATGACTTTGTATTTACTCTCAAATATAAAAGAAGAAAGAAGAAAAGAGATCATGTCAAAAAGAAGGAATAACATTTGATTATATGGTTCTACGTGATTTAGCCATTAGGCAGACAGATGAAAATACTTGTTTTTTTTTAAGATATTAAATGTAAAGTGCATGAAATTGCAAGCTAATAGTAATAATGATATAACAACCCAAACAGCTACCAGTTAATGTGCACTTAACTCTGCCAGGTACTGTGCTAAGCACTTTACACACATTATATTATTTAATCCTCGTAGGAATCAATGAGGCAGCATATAAAACTAAGAAATTTTGAAAGGATGACTGCTTTACGAGGGTATCAGTGAGAAGAAGCACAATGAGTTATTCTAAAAATTAGAACATTAACTATAACCAAGAAATTAATCCAATAAGGGATTCTTAACTCTTTCTAGTAAATAGAAAGTGAGTTATCAAACTATTTCATGAAAGCCAGACTTCTCAATGAATTTTAGAAACAACTAGACATTTTCTTACAGAGCTGGAGGGTTGGAAAAAAAAAAAAAAAAACAGTGCCAATGACAAATGAGAGCAGTGGAGTTTAGATAAAATTAATGAGGACGGGCTTGCTTCAGGCTCTTTTCTGTCCTGCATTTCTTTTCACCTGGTGTCATTATGACCTATCCCAAAGATAGCATAATCATATCAAAAAGTCTACTCAATTCCTATTTCCATGGATACACAGTAGACTACCAGTGTCCTTTTTAGCTGCTAGTCTGAAACTGCACCAAAACCTTTCATGAATGCTGATGCTGAAATTTTGAAAAGATAGGAGATTGACTTTAAGCTATTAAATAATTTGGTTTAGCTTCACTGAAGCAAAAATATAAGAGCTCTAAAGTTGCATGTGGGTTTGTTCACTTCTATCTTGACATTGGACAGAAATATGATAGAAAACTCTGTTTAGAAGTTATTATGTCAAGGGAACATATTAGTTGACCTACAAAAGTTTCTTCCAGCACTTTGTGATGTTTGATAACGAGATTTGACAAGTAGTATGTGGCTGAATTTGTTAATAGACTCAGAAAATATTTATTAGCACCTATTTAGAGCAAGGATGTGTTGGTGCTGTAGGGCAAGCAAATGCAATGTACGTGGCAACTTCATTGTCAGTGTGCCCTTCTGGAAATCATGTAAGTGCTTGGCATCACTGATCAGAGATGTAAAAAAAAAAAAAAAAAAAAAAAATTCTTCTTGAATATTCATTCAGAAATGAATGAAATGTGTTAGTTTAAAGAGCTTTTCTCTGGGTTATTCAGTTTCTCTAGGGCAAAAGGCCATCTCTTGGCTGGGATTGCCCAGGTGGGGATTGTAATTTGCCTGGATGGCGATTTTCCTTGAAGGTACCTAGGGCAGGTTGCTGAGGTCCCCGGTTCCTAATGCATGTTTCATGAAACTTTTCAGCTTCTGTCTCTCTTCCTCCTTCCCCTGTGCTTGGCCCTTCTAGAAGGCCACATACACTGTTTGTAGACACTCACCTAAGCCCCACTCTTTACTTCCTGCTTTCATGTTCTGGGATGCCTGAAGCTCTGAGAGCCTCAGCTGACCTGCAGAGCTAATTAGCTCACATCTTGAAGATAGTTACCTCTATAGGCACATAGATTCAACTTCTTTATATAGTCACTTATCATTTTCCCATCTTTATTTCTAAAATTTCGCTAAAAACTTTCATCCACTGTTGCTTCCCCCTCCCATTCTCATCATAAATATCTTAATTTATTTTTCTTTCTTTCTGTCATTTCCCATGTTTGGGAGAGGAAGTAAACATCAATATACTTCACTTACTTGGTAGTCTCTATATAATAAGTATTCAATAATTTATATGATAGTAGATAACTGAAAAAATTTGCAAAATATAGGCTATCTACCTTAGTCATAAATGAGGAAAAGATTTTTCATCTCTTCTCTTCCTTTCTTCCCTACAACAGACTTGGTCTTCTTGCTTTTTTATTTGTATTCTCTATTTTAATCAACATTCTGTTCGTGGAGTTAGCTCTTACTCCCTTTTGTAAAAGTGGGAATTTGTTGTTATGACTGAAATGAATATAGATTCTTCCCCACTAGCCAGAAATATAGCTGTTGTGGTGCTTCCTGTGAAACCATGTTATTGGTAGGAACTATCCCCTCACTCTCCTAATCTGCACACAATGAGGTCAGAATATGACCTCTTAATTATGTCATGCTAAGTATCCTGCCATTAGTAGGTATTATGCATGTGCATCTATGCATATGGTCAGTAAGTCACACTGTACAGGTTACAGGTCATTATTGCATGTCATGGATAGAGGTAGGAGAAGTAAAAGGCTAGGAATCAATAGGAAATAAATAAGGCTGTTTTGGCCTCTCCCCTCTTAACAACAAACAGCAGTCTAAATATGACAAGAGTCATTCTAAAATGATATCAAGAGTTTCGGCCCTGGGGGTACGATTACATAGGATTGTGGTTATAGGCATTTATAGGCAGAAGACAGTCTCTCCATCTCAGGGAGTCTGAAATAAAAAACAAAACAAAACAAAACAAAAAAACAGATGAGGTTGTTTCAGGACCTGGTCAGCATTAGAGATTCAACAGACAGAGATCCCAGTCTCAGATCATATGTCCTTTTAAGAACTAACAAAGAGATCAAGGTGGACTCTGATCAGATATGACATGTTAAATCTTGTTGGGTAAGGTATCTCAAACAATACAAAACCAAGACTATAAGATCATTCTTTGATAGTACCGTGGCAGTAGGTGTCACCTGAGGAAGAAATCTCTAGACAGGTGCAGTTGTGTAGTACTTAAGAACATTACCTACTTCCCAGTCACATCTGAAAATATGGTGGTTCAGATGATGCACAGTTCTCCATCTATAGTTCAGTTTATAAGGTTATCTCCTTTTCCATGAACAGTCTCTACCTCCACAAGGGCCAGAGACCTGGCCACAAGATGCTCCCCAATGAAGAATAGTTCAGGCAAAGAGAGAATTGAATTGGTTTCTTAGCATATAAAGCTCAAGTTGCAGAGTATCTTGTCACAGAACGCTTTCTGGATCTGGGCTCCAGTCAGAACTAGAGGTCTTAGGAGTTGCTTACATAAATATATAGTTGCATACTAAAACCAGGATTGCCTACTCTTTCCTAGTGGCGGGTGCCTTAAGATGCAGCAATCAGTCTCACTTTAGAGAAGATCCCCCAGCATGCCTCAGAACAATAGACTACTAGAAATTTCCCTGATATAACAAGACCCTGAATTTTCACAAGATTTAATTCCTTTTGACATGTAAGTCTCTTGATATGGTACCAAGACTACTGGCTACTACCTAATGTCATTCGGTCTAATTAATAGAATGTCATTTACTTAATGGATAAACTCAATATTTTATAAGATACCAAGACATTAAGGTTCTTTGGGAAAATTGTATTACAATGAACAGAAAAGCTAACATAGTAGTTCAGAGGTAGGGCATCACATTGCGCTCTCCATTTTATAAGCCAGACTGCGTCTAATAGTCTTTACGACCACCAAGAAACAGAAAGGTCTTCCAAGTCAATTGATGGTGGGTAAATTGATCTGGTAAAGATATAATATCTGGAATGATAATTCCAGTTGGCCTTTTCATTTTATTAAGTTTTCAGTAATACAAACTTTTCCCTCAAAATTCATGAAGGATTCTTGCATTTTTGCATTATGCAAGGAAAAATAAATTGAGGCATGGTAAAAATTATCACTCTAAGTCCTTCAAGAATTTGATGGTACTTTAATTTCTGTAAGTTCCCATGGCATGAGATGGGCATTGTTTTTCTATTTTGGTGATGTTAAGGGATAAAATGAAGCTGCAGAGGATGATTCCAAGGACGTTTTTGGCTTTTCCCACTAAAATATCTCTTAGTAATATGAGGATTTGTTTGAGAGTGAAGTATGTCTATCTGGAGTATACAATATGTTATCTGATCTATATATTTCCTCTATTTGCTATTGTAATTTTTCAGATATTAATAATTCACAATCAGTTGCCAAAAAAGCATGAGTTTTTATTGGTTATTTTTTTTCTCAGATTAGTTAACTCTGGTGAAAGGATACATAACCTTCTGGAGAAGATTTCTAACAGAAATTGTAACTGTATTCCTTAAGTTGACCTAGCCTTTCCCTCAATCAATAGATTTTAGTTCTATGACTGGTTTAGATGTGAGAGCCAAGTGGGAAGTTTATAATCCCACTGTGATAACTAGAGTCAAGTTTCTGCTTCCAGTCATAGAAACTGTTCTTATTATATGTATCAAGGAACACCTTTGAAAGCTGCCCACCTATTTCATTTCAACTGATCAACAGTATCATAAAGACTGCATAATGGTACTGTAGTCCTCTAAACTCAAATTAATGTCTCTAATCTATTTCTAAGTAAAAGGAAACAGCTCCTTAGAAATTCTTAATTCCATGATTACAGCAGGAAACATGCACTATTAACATGTGCTATTATAATTGTTACTATTATTTTTATTCCTATGTGATTAACATCAATTCATTGCTGTCCTATTGTACCTGCTGCCCATGATCGCTACCCTGGCGATCACACTATATACCTTACTTTGAAAATAGAACTGCTTTCATTTGTGTAGAATAGCTTGATTCTCAATGACATGAGAACAATTACTCATTTCCTGTATTGCAAAATGCACATTCAGCTGGGTCTGAATAACACAAACAATATTATAATACTATTGACAAACATGATAAAGGAAAATAGTTTAAAACTGTTTTTGAAAGATTGTTTTCATTTTGTTTTTAAATCTCTATGCTATTTTGACTTATGACAGACTTATTTAATTTACTTTAATTTTTATAAATTGCATTTAAATTTTTAAAAATATTTTATTTATTTATTCTTAATGGACATAGAGAGAGAGAGAGAGAGAGAGAGAGAGGCAGAAACATAGGCAGAGAGAGAAGCAAGCTCCATGCCAGGAGCCTGACGTGGGACTCGATCCCTATACTCCAGGATGGCGCCCTGAACCAAAGGCAGGTGCCAAACCGCTGAGCCACCCAGGGATCCCCGCATTTTAAAATTTAATTGTTTTACAATTATGTTTATTTACATAGGTTCAACAACACATCTGAAATAAAGATTAACAATGAAATCTCTTGAAAGAATCTGCAATCTTTAGAGAAAAGATTCTATCCCTGACCATGCCACCTCACTGTTACCATTCTATATGTAAATATAATTATTTTTCATTTCTCAATGGCTTATTCTTCCATGTTTTAAAATTTTCTTATTAAGGTATCCATATAGTGAAATTCTTTTTAGTGTAAAATTTTCAAATTTTGACAAGCACATACAGTTGCATAATTACAACAGTCAAAATATAGCATCCCCTCCTAAGTCCCTTTCATGCTCCTTATAGTCAAACCCACAACCAACTCAGCCTCTGGCAACCACTAATTGGTTTTATGTCTTTATAGTTTAATATTTTTTTCAGAATGTCATAGAAATGGAATCTTGTAGTATGTAGACTATTAGAGCAGGGTTCTTTCACTTATCAGAATGAATATGGTGTTGATTGTTGTTGTATATATCAGTAGTACATTTCTTTTTTATTGTTATGTGACATTCCGTTATAGAGATGTACACTTATTTATTTATTTAAATTCAATTAGCCAACATATAGAACATCATTATGTTCAGATGTAGAGCTCAACAATTCATCAGTTGCATACAACACCCAGTGCTCATCACATCATTTGCCTTCCTTAAGATCACCCAGTTACCCCATTCCCCCCACCCATACCCCTCCAGCAACCCTCAGTTTGTTTCCTATAGTTAAGAGTCTCCCATGGCTTGTCTTCCTCTCTGATGACTTCCCATTCAGTTTTACCTCCCTTCCTCTATGATCCTCTGCACTGTTTCCTATATTCTACATATGAGTGAAACCATACATTAATTGTCTATCTGATTGACTTATTTCCCTCAGCATAATATCCTCCAGTTCCATCCATGTCAATGTAAATGGTAAGTATCCATCCTTTCTTGTGGTTAAGTAATATTCTAATACATATATATATATAATATAATATATAAAATATTTTTCTTTTTTGGGTATTAAGCATATATTCTTTACAAGTATTATAAAGCAAATTTGTCTTTAAAATATCATAATTTTATTATTTATCTAGTAATTAAACTATTAAATCTTTAATATGATATCATCCATATTATATTTAAACATCATCTATTTTTATTTTTTATTTCTTTTTTTAAGATTTTATTTATTTTTTCATGAGAGACAGAGAGAGAAAGAGGCAGAGACATATAGGTAGAGGAAGAAGTAGGCTCCCCATAGGGAGCCTACTTCAGAATCCTGGAATTCCGGGACCACGCCCTGAGCCAAAGGCAGACACTCAACCACTGAGCCACCCAGGTGTCTCATCATCACCTATTTTTAATAAAGGAGTAGAAAGTGCTGTAACTATAGCATGTTATTTCCTTAAGAGAAATAAGTAGAAAGAATAAATCCTGAATACAGCGTCTAAAATTGTTGGATAATTCATGACATCACCTTATTTTAATTGCACATTAGACATTATATGACACTCATTTTAACCTAAATCATGATGAACATTTTCACACATGAAAAGGAGCTGTAGTAGCAAAATCTCATTTTATACATCGGTAATTTGAGAAGTGTCATCTGATTAGACTTGCAGAGTGAACAACAATAAAGGCCCAAGTTTCCAGCTTCTATATAACATCCATAATTCTCCTCATATTAACATTTTAACTTCATCAGAATCCCAGCATTCTTGTCACCTGTGTATGACACTTTCCTTTTAAATTAGAATAAGTGTGTGGCACTTTCCTTTAAATTATAATAAAAACATTGTTAGATGTGCAGGAGAAGGGGATAGATGCTTTTCAGATCAACATGCAAATTCCCTGCCAAAGAAGATTAAGTCTTCACATTTGTGAATTCCTTTCATCAGGCTCTTACAGGCTCATCTTACAAGGGTATATGACTGGAACTTCTTTGGGGATGTTTGACCACATGGAGATTTGGATTATCCTCCAAGTGTATAATCAATAGTAGCATAGATAAGCTGAGAAGTCACAAAAGTAATTTTGGAATTCACCCTCAGTTGTCCAACCATTCACTAAAAACAAATACACAAACATTTATGTAGGATTCACCATAGACTAAACTCAGTTCTAGACATATAAAGAGTCAGAAACAGTGCTAGTAGGTCTTTATTCATGTAGAGTTGATCATTCATTGTCACCTGATTTATCAAAACTCATCTCTTTCCATAAGATACATATATAGATACAGGACTAGTTACCCTGCAAAGTTGTGTTAGGGAAACAACACATAAGGAAAGCAAATTTGAAGGAAATTTCATTGCTGCTTTATGCAATCTGATTATAATGGGCCTCATTCTCTCTCTACAAGAAAATAAACAAGTTACTGGTGTTTGATGAAATCTATATATTGGTCAATCTTTTTAAATCTAGAGATATATATTTTTTCATATTAAATTACACCCCCAGCCTGATTCTTCACAAAATAGGCAATGGGGCCATACGTATTATCGAAGGCATAATGATGATTCATTGTTTTTGTTTTTATAAAACAAAAAAAAATTTCCTATAATTTATAACAAATTAGGAGTATAAGCAACTCCATTTTAAGAAGCAGCAATGTGTTATCTTTTACATGGTATCAAAGTTTTTGACAAAGCTAATCAACCAAAAAATAAAACAACTAATAGCCACCTGTCCCTCCAACAAACCTAGCAAATTAAAGAGTTTCATTAAAACCAGTGTCAAATTAGGATGTTTGGCCCAGAAACAAATCAACTTGTTTTCAAAGAAGAGAGGTAATAACCAAGTTTGGGAATGGTCTCTACTAATTCTCTCTCTCTGAAAAGTCAAATGGTTTCTTTCCTTATAAAATGTGCAACTGGATAGATGTGTGAGAAGTTTTCAGAAATGTATGGCTAACTTCCTAAACATATCTTGAACCAAAAATATTTAAATACTACAGTAGTTTTTGAAAAATAAGAATATTGATTAAAGTATTTGTTAAGGATATGCAACATTATTTTTTAATTGAATTTATACTAATTTTTAGTGATATTTTTCTCTTTCTTCATTTCCTCTATTCTACTTCCATACTAATTGAATTTCTTCTCTGAAAGCTCAGGAATAGAAACCAGTAAATCAAGAAATGTCTTTATATCCCACACTGAATATGCTTTGACATTGGATACCTGTTAATAAGTGGCAATGATAGTCACTTAGACAGGCAGCTCTTGAATGCCTCTGCCATGGGGCATTGCTAGGAAAAGTATGAGAAAGGTGCCCTCTCTGTCCAGTTCCCCATGCTTGGCTCTCTCTTATATAGGCTATGAAGTATGAATTAACTTAGAGGATGTAGGGGGAGGACGGTAAACTCTGTGGGCAGAGTGATTGACTGATAAAGGAGGAATTCTGACACCACTTATGGAAGAAATTGAAGAAGTGTCAACATCCAGTAACATGGTCTGGTAATAGTCACAATAGGCTAAAACCTTTTCTATTCAAATGGAGGGCAGGGATTCAGTCATTCGAGGAATGCCATCCGTTTATTAAATAATACTGTTGCCTTGATATACGGGCATTTTAAGTTTTTTAAAAATAGAATATTTAGGGAATTTTTTCACAAGTTTCACATTCCTGAGACTTTAATATTATGCTTTTATTTTTAGCTACTTTTCTTGGAACCATTTTGCTGATTTTGCTGCAACTTTTAACTGAAATTTAATTTAGAAACTCACTTGTTGACTTTTATCAAATTAACCAGACTATCTATCTTGGTTTGGTTTGGTGGTTTTTTGTTCTTTTTTATTTGCTCTCATTATTAGAGTGGGAACATCTTCTTGTGGTTTTCTATGTCCTGAATAGAAACATAAGTCTTCCTACAGTTGACTGCGGGTACCTGTACTTTGTGTAATTCCTAGGGTCCCAGAGGGCTTTCCTCAATGTCAGTGTTCTACTAGTAGCTCTCGGAGTCCCTGCAAGCCTGTGCTTTAGGTGAGGCTTCATTCCACACACTAACTCTGTCTCCAGAAGCAGCCTGCTGTCGCTGGTTACCAAGTACTAGGCTTATATGGGGTGGAAGGATTCTTAATTCTCCTCATTCACCTAATGTTTAATATCTTCATCTTAAGGTAATAGTATTTATTATTTACATATTTTTCTCTCATTGGAAAAGGATCGCACATGTCTATGAGTAAGATTAAATGAACAGAAAGGTTTATAGAATTCATACATCTATCTATACAATTAAAAAAGAGAAAAATTAATAAATAAATAACTTTTATAAAACCTAACTAAGTATAGAAGAGACACAAGAATAGCCAATGAGAGGTCAAAATATAATTCAGAGATACATATCAAAAACCTAAAAATCTATGAAATAGAAAATTGTCAATTTTTAAACATCATTCGTTTATGAGGTTAATTTTAAGCATTTTTGAAAAAATATTTTCCTACCAAAAACACATTTTATACTCAATTCAGTTAAAAATTAATTCGGAAATAAACTCAGATATAAAAATTCAACAAGAAGGATTGCTTATTGATACCCATCCTTTAATGTGAGTGAGATTCATTTATTGTGGTAGGTAGCTCCAATTCCATCATGAAAATGGGACCGTTGGCAAAGAACAAATAAGAAGGGCAGTTCTGATGTGCGTTAATCTATGGGTCAGAGCATCATTTTGTCTGAGGAGGTACCATGTGCTTTCTGAGGCTAAAGAGCAGAATGTGGATATTTGGAGTTAGGAGTATAGGAGAGGGAGCTGTAGGCAGCAGAACAAGCACAAAATATGGAACACAGAAAATAACTAGGATATGATCCATTAACTGAATACTGACATTGGAGCTGATAAGCTGATATATCATGACATATTTCTTACAAATAGTTAATGTATGTCTGTCTGTAAAATTTAAAAAGAAAACCATTTAAGTTGTGGTCTTCTCAAGTTGAAAAATGTATGAGACAGAGAGAAGTGACTTAAAGAGATCTCAACATATTTTTGAAATACTGAAAACCAGAATTTGGGGTAAAAGTCAAATCAAATGAATTATTTAGCAAAGCAAAGTGCTCTATGGCTACAAGTCTAGACAGTACGAAAATATCTTAATAAAACTTGTTAAATTCTGTCAACAAATCAATATTTTCCCAGTTTTATTTGATTTAAAAAAATAAAAATAACTGTTTTTCTCCAACTGAATGTAGCTTTAGATCAAAAGTCCTCAGAAGGTGAGGTTCAAATTTGTTAAAATACCTTGGGATATGGTGTTCATGATTCTTCATTTAGCTTAAGTCTTGAGACTAGCTTTTCTTGCTATTTGATTATAATACTTATATGGGTCTCAAAAAGACATGATTTCCAATTTTGAGAAAATCTATTATTTAAAAATGTTTACAGTGATAGGAAGTTGCAGAAAAAGGCCTGTCTTCCTTCAGACAAACGCTATTCTGTTGATTTGTTAGGATTTAAACAAATGCTATTCTATTGATTTGTTAGAACAAAGCAAGTGCCTGATATCTACTTGGTTCTCAGTCATTTCTTACGAAGGAAGAGAGATTCAGCTACCTAAACACAAAGATAATGACTTAGAACACACTTGCTGTTTAGTAGTCGATAAGAATTCCCTTTCATACTTTTCTTCCAGCTAAAAATGCATATAATGGAATTATAACATTTTCCTAACAAAATTAGATGCATATTTGTTTTTAAAATCTTTAAGAAACAACTCCCATCTTTCTTCTCTGCAAGAGATCAAATAAATCATAAAGCACGCCTTAAAAACAGTTTTAACCAAAGTGTACACGCACAATCAATATTTTTAATGTTCTCTTAACTTTTATGTAAAGTGCCAGAGTAAACATCTGGTTGCTTTGTAAGGGATCTACACGTCTCCCTCCCACTTCATCCTTCCCCTTTCCTAACTCCAAACATACACAAAAAATTTTTAAATTTCTTGAGGGCCACAGCTGGATACAGAATTATATTGAATATTAAAATGATGAACCACATCTTTCCTTTTCATGATGGGTGCTTATGCTGAGTGGTAAATATTTTGGCATGATTAAGTGTGTCATAAATGGATTCACTTTGCAATGTGTTGACCAGTTTAACTTTTTCACCCCAGCTAGATTCATCAAAGTTTTGTTTAATATCTGAATGTTCTTCATTGTATTTTCTGATGTTAAAGCAGCAACATATGGTGCTTTGCAACAAAAGATAATTAGAATTTTGCCTTGCCTGCCTTTAATGTTCTAGTGTGTAAAAAAAAAAAAAAAAAAAAAACAGAAAACAAACAAAACCCCCCAAAAAACTGTTAAAGGAATTTACAAATAATAGGGTGTAATGAGAATAAGAAAAATCATTAAATAAATAATCAATTTAACACCATCATTTGTACATTTCTAGTCAATGAGAATAAATATAAATGTCCTGAGTATTATTTATAGCAAGTTAAAAATAAATCCAGATCTCCTTTACATCAAGAAAGAAAGAAGAAGGAAGGAAGGAAGAAAGGAAGGGAGGGAGGGAGGGAGGGAGGAAGGAAGGAAGGAAGGAAGGAAGGAAGGAAGGAAGGAAGGAAGGAAGGAAGGAAGGAAGGAAAGAAGGAAGGAAGGAAGAAAAGAAAGAAAAGACCCTTCCATCCTAAAGTGATTGGAAGCCATTTGATTATGTCATTATCTCTGTCCTTTGCAAAGACTTTTTTTTAAGGCAATATGTTAATGAAATCAGGACACTCGAAAATTCTTGCTAAGACACCTAGAGTTTTATTAATAATTTCAGTCCTTGGACATTTCTGTGCTTCCTATTTCTCCTTGTTATTTTGGCAATCTATGTTGTCAAAATGATAATTTCATCATGAATTGTAACCTCCGATGAGAAGTATAGTGCTTAGCAAATAGTAGAAATTAATAAATAACTGATAAATCAATTAACAAAAGAATTATATTTTTTCACAAAGTTTCTTGTATTAATGTAACTGAATAATCAGGCTTGAGAGGAGACTGAGTCTTAAGTCTAGGAAAAACCATGCTGTACCTTAGTCCTTCTTTCCCCTCAGTGTTGATTTTTCTAGGATGCTTTCTCTTTTGTTATTTCTAATCTTTGTGGTCATTCTTGAGTAATTTTTACACAAAGTCTGTCTTTTGTGTCTTTTCCTGTTTTTCTGCTCTTTTTTATTGCTATGGAAGTGTCTGATTCTGTTCATCACCAAACTTTTTGGATTTTGCTTTAAGAAACCACGATTATGAAATTATGCCTCTGTTCTAGATTTTTATTCGATAGTACTTGATTTTGATTTTGCATTTCCGTTCTTATGCCATGTCTACATTGCCATACCAACAAAACAATCTCTATCAGCCACATTTGAAATCTCCCTCATGATGGAAGAGATAATTATATAGTCATCATATTAGTTTCATATCTAGTTTTATATATTTTTTAAGATTTTATTTGTTCATGAGAGAGAGAGAGAGAGAGGCAGAGACATAGGCAGAGGGAGAAGCAGGCTCCATGCAGGAAGCCTAATGTGGGACTCAGGGATCACACCCTGAGCCAAAGGCCAAATCTCAACCGCTGAGCCACCCAGACATCCCTAGTTTTTTATTTAATTTGAAAGTAGAGGAGAAAGTATTAGGTCCCATTTCCCAACCCTACTCCCCATTTTGTAATTTCTGCTATACAACATCAGGAGCTTACCAGAACAGCGTAATTTTTATTTATTCATTCCTCATAAATATTGTGTTAGTGACAAGATGGGGAGTTATTTTTATTTTTGAGGGGATGTACCACGAAGCTACTTAGGCCAGAAATTTGTGAATCCTTTCCTACGTAGGTCCCTCAAAGGCACAGGAAGGACCTCTAGCAATCTACTCACATGATCCTGTATTTTTGCCAAACCTAAATCAATTAAGTCCATGGCCTTTTGCTATGCAGTAGCTCTGTAGTCAATTTTCTCTGTGTGCAGAGACATTAGAACAGTTGGGAACATTCTAAAGGTTAGCAATAGACAAGATAAAATTATTTGGGGAGTACTGATGTATATCATGGTTTGTAGTCACTTTTGTATTTACTTAAGGTTATTGTTGTCATCCTCTGTATACAAATAACTTAGTAATATCCTTTCTCACCACTATACTGATTTACATGAAGTCATGAAATGAAGGTTTAGATCAAGTGATCTTACTACAAAATTAACTTGTCAAGTATCATTTGCCAAAGGAAGTATGTGGATAATAGAAGAAGTAAAAAATTTGAAACATATAGAGGCACAAGCCAGTGTGTGGAAAATTCTTCATGTATTTATATATATATAGTGATTGGGAGAATTTTATATACATATATTTATATTTATTTATATTTATGTAGTTACAAGCAAAGAAAAAATTGTTTTTCGTTTAAACCTGGTTAAAAGAGGTTTATCCAAGTCAAATAAATAATTAGTAATGTAAAGTTATCAATTCATTATTTTTCCATCTTTTTAAGAGAAATCACACAAAACAGAATTTTCCAAATTTTCTATGAATATAACCCACGACTTTGTAGTAGTAATAATAAATACTGAAAAATTCTCTGGGTTTGATTATATAGTCTAACATTCAACATAAAAATTAATCAAGTTTGCTAGAAGAAAGAATAGATTAATAACAAAATTTACCATATGAAGAGGCAATCAAAAAGTATGAGCCAAAACATGTAGGAATAAAGTATTATAAGAGGTATGTCTGTTAATCCATTTAAAGATGTCATGTTTCCAAAATTTTTAATACTTGTGATAATTATCATATTTAAAAAATAATTTGATTTATTTTACAATCTGTTCGAACAGATATCCTTTGCATACTTAACTTTATGTTCATAATTTTTATTCATTTTCTTAAAGAAGCCTCCCAAATTGGCTGAATAAAATCTGGATATATCCTAGCTAGGGATTGTTTATGATGTCTTCTTATTCCTCCAGCACTATCATTTTGAACAATCTAATAGAAAAACATTCCATAATTGTAAATAATGATAACATAAGAAACAAAATAATGGATGCTACTTACATTACGTACAGTCAATAAATGTATATATTTACAGAAGAGGGACTTACATTAACATACTTATGACCGAGAACGAGGAGCCAATGTTCTATTGATGGGAGTCATTTGGATATGTGGATAATTAGCAGTAGAATGTTAATGAAATTAATAGTGTAAGTCAGTTTTAAAGTTACTTCTTATTTGCATCTTCAGGATCAAAACAAGTATTCCCAGGTCCTAATCTACCACTATGTATATAGTACTGAGGCTAGATCATTAAGGATAAATTAATAAATTCCCTTGTCAACATTTTGGGATTGTCTGTGCATACTCCCTTCCCCCATCTCCATCGTTTTACTCCCATCCTCATAAGAGAACCACCAACTCACCATATATAACCTCAGAGTCAGGTCACAGTTGAGTGGTTTAAGGGTGAGTATATGACTCAAAAATGGCCAGGCTTACTGTCTCATCAATTTATAACTGAAGCTGAGAAATTGCAGAGTAATCTTGACTAAACTCTGAATTTCAGAAGTATTGGTAAAATAAATAGCAGGAAAGTAAGAGATAGAGAAAAATAACAAAAAGGGAGAATGCCAAGATGACAAATGAAAGACTTCCTGGGTTCTCTTACTCTTTTCTTATATTTTGGTCCGAATCTTTGTTGAGGTGTAGTCATTATGTTGTCATAGATTCCATGAAGTACATCTTTATTAATAAGTACCTTTCATGATAATCGCACTTTCATTGACATATCCATGGTCCTTAAACCTGGTAGCACACTAGAATCACCTGGAGAATGTCTGGCCCTATCTGAGACAAATTAATGAAGATTCTCAACTAATTTTCAGCTTATTATGTATCCTTATTTGTTTCTATCCCAAGAGTGACTTAAAAAAAGAGACAATGAACTTCCACTTCCAAAATATCCCTAGGTGGTAGGGTAAATAGAAGTCAGAATAATTCCCATCACTAAACCAAGATTAACAAATGAATTTGAAAAAAAAACAAAAAACAAAAAACAAAAAAAATGAATTTGACTTATATTAGAGAATACATACATATATATTATATATATACATATATATATATATACTGACATTTAGAGATGTGATTTAAAAACTATTAAAACACATAATGACATTGGCAAATGACAATTTTAAATGATGACTATTGAATTTTAAAATATTGGTGGTTAGGTTTTGAAATTTTGAGTGCTTCTTACCAAAAACTATCACAAAATAGAACACTACTGTGATGAGGTGACTTGAAGTATAGTTTGAGGGACTTGACAAGCATGGAGAATTTGTAGACAGTATGGTATTCTAAATGAGTTTAAGCACATTTATGCCAACATATTTCAGGGAAGCTTATTCACACAGAGGATACTTTCTGCTTCAATAAATACAGTTCCCTAGTGCAAAAGCTCCCAATTCTGTTTGAATTCTCTGTGATACTCTAGCACGTGTACTAGTTCAGGGTGTGTGTGTGTGTGTGTGTGTGTTTTCTTTCTTTCATTCTGTCCTTTTTTGACAAATACCACATAAATGGAGTGCACAAATCCCAATTACTTTGAACTTACTAAAAACTGTCCATGGTGTTAAGAAAACAAAACAATACAAAACAGAAACCTCCCTATTCCCTAATCATCCAAATGAAGAGATTTGAATATCTCCTGTGTATTATTCAAGCTTTCCTATTCTTCAAGTTTTAACTGACTTTATTGTGTTTCTGGGAGGCAGAAGTAAAAGGAAAGAAAGAAGAAAAATAATGTACTACAAATATATGAGAATCCATGCTCAATTTTTTTCTTTTTTACTTTATTTTTGTAAAGGCATGAACATTGGGCTCCATTTTATTTTTAACCCTTTAAAGCAAATTCTTGTTTCAAGGTTGTTTTTTTGTTTGTTTGTTTTTTGTTTTGTTTCGGTTTCCACAAATTATGTGCACATCTTTTTTGGTCACAAAAGGGCATTAGGCAAAAAAACTCAATATATGATCATAGACTAGACTTTGTTAACATACAGGATTCTTGCTTGTTCCCAGTGTGCAAGACTTGATTTAACTAGATGTAATGCACCTGAGGACAGCACTCAATTTAGCACAAGTCACCTAGCAGAATAGTGATCACCTAACAAACTATTACTAACCATGTGCTTGTTTAGTATTAGTGAAAGAATGTGATCTAGGAAAGTCATTTTGTAAATCCCAGCTCCTTCATCTGTAAAGTGGAATAAAAATAGTATGCAATTCAAAGAACAGCTATGAGTATTGAATGAAAATATACCTCTAAAATCAGTGAACTCAGTGCCTAATACATAGTAGTTTCTCCCTTTCTTTATCTCTCTTCCTTATAAATATAGATAGAGCATATAAATAAAGATAGAGCATCCTTTATAAATTATAAAAAACATTTCTATATATTTTTAAATCTCTGATATATCAATGTGTCTGTGGTGGATTGCACCTTAGCATTATGACATAGCTATGTTGGTATTATTGGGTTTTTCCATTGTTATCATGTAAAATATTGGTGAATCTTACCAGAAATAGTGCCTCACATTCAATTAAATGAATATATTTTTTGATCTTGTAGATGGAGACTCAAATGTCTTATAATTATGTGTATTTTTACACACTATAAGTAGAAATAGTATTTATCTATTTGCATCACTACCGATAGAACTTTTTATCTTTAGCTATTTTTAAAACTTTATATATTGTAGAAGATGAATCCAACCCAGGAATTTCAATTGCTATGTTCCAAATGAACTGTAGTGTTGATAAGCAATATTTGTTAAATTAATAATTAGAGTCAATAGAAATATAAAGTTATTTGCATTTTAATATTCATTTTATTGCATTTGTTATGTATAAAACACCAAGATACCTATTAAGAAACATGTGCTGAGGTGACAAGAACATGTGCTGGAAGATAGAAAGTCACATTCCTAGCTCTGCTTGTAACCAAAGTCACTTGCATAAATCATTAACTTTTCTGAGCAGTCATTCCTCTATTTGTAAAATTAGCATCTTAAACTGGTGATTGCTGATATTTGTATGAGTCCATTTTGTACAAAATGGTTGATTATCTCCCATGGCCATCCTAAGTCAGACTATTCTACTGGATAAAATAGCACAACGTTCTTTAGTCTTTGTTGATGTGGAGACTTGGTCAAAAAACTCAAATAATAAACAGTTGTTTGTGTATAGTAGTAAAAAGGACATAATGCTGGAAGTTTTAAAATTCTTTTAAACTACTGTACTCAGAGGAGTCCGTAGTCATAATATTAGGTACTACAATTATTCAAGTACTTAGTGGAGCTTCCATGACTTCTCATACTGTGGAAATACAAGTTGCCCTCTGAAATTAGAAGTAGGGCAAGGCAATTTGTATTCATTTCTGTTTAATCAAGAAGGGTTCAGTAGAGGAGGCTCTATTTCACAAACCTTGTTATGAAAGAAGAAAGAATGTTAGTTTAATGCTCACTTCCATTAAGTGTTCAGTAAACCATACTGTCTAGTTCACAGACAAGTGAAGCTAAATTTGCCCTAGTGACAGCAAGAGCAATGATATAGTATTAAGAGAGGTGACATTAAACAAGTCTGCCACTAACTTACTGTGTGACATTGGGCAAGTCAGGTCTCCTCTGGAGATAATAGTGATCTGCATTTCTTTCTAATTTATCTTCTGGCTCCCAAGGAACATATTGTAGATACATATTGGACAATTTGATAATTGAGATTTACTTTACACATGGTCCAGTGAGAATGAAAAATGATTACTAAAACTAATAGGACAGGGAAATGAGAAGACCCAGGTCAACTGTGGTCGTAACTTATCAAGAAAGGCTTTTAGAAATAGATAATATTTGAAGTGATGAAACCAAACTGATGATAAAAAAAACTCTTCTCTGTAAACATTTGTAGACAACAAGATCAGATATATAGTTCCGATTCCTAGTATTTTGGCAAAGAGCAAATTTTTCACTTTTTTTTGCCACATAAGATTGTCCATGAGAAATAATGGACATCGCCTCAATTTAATTTCTTGATTTAGCTGAGGCACCAAACTTAACTTAGTTGAAAGACCAGTTTCAAGTCTTTTCCCTTCATTGCTCTCATCTACCATTTATTCTTCCTAAGAGTTGGCAATATAAAAGAGAACATGTCTGTAAGAAGATTAAGTTGACAGAAGCCAATCATATAGAAAGGAAGCAATTGCAAAACCAATATTATAGTAGGGATTAATAATGTTTGTTAATGAACTCTTTACTATTTGACTTTTAATAGGAATGTATATTGTTATTCATAACATTTAAATAGAAATTCAGGTTAATATAACTAAAATTTTAGAGAGAGTGATAGTGTTAGCAAAAATCACATTTTAGATTTCTACTTTACGGTTTATTGGCTCTATGATTCTGGGACATTACTTGGTTCAAATATCTGAAATAAGGATAATAATACTTTTTTTTCCATAGAGTTGTTGTAAAAATTAAATAATGTTGTATGTATAAGCCCTATGAAGTACCATATAAGTACTGTGTGCTGATACATAATCACTAAGAATTCAAACTTTAAAATAATTATCAACTCATAATGTGAATCTAAATTATCTATAGATTTCACATCTTTACATTTACATATTAATAAAAATTAACTTTTTTGTTAATATTAAAATGGTTATACACTTCCCAATATATTTCACATCATGTCATATATGGAACATCAAATGTATATGACATACTGGGATAAGATAGAAAGTGTTTGTGTATATCTCTTTAGGACATGACATGGTGAAAAAAATCCTATGCAATATAGTCATGGTAAGAAAAAATAAAATTATTAGTGAAATGTGTGCCAAGCTGAAAAATAATCTAACCTTGCCTTCATGAAATGGCCACATGCATTTCTTAAGATTTTCAAACAGTTGAGCATGTGGAACACAAACTCTCTGAAGCTCCATAGGCTCCTTATCCAAGGAGTTGGTGCATGCTCCTGTAGACTATGGATGGGATATCCAAGGTAGAGCACCTCATTGACCATGCTCAGGGCATGGTGGCATGCAGACAGCTGTTGTTCATTGCACTCAAGGACAGTGGAGTCTGAAGGCATGCCAATGAGTCTGTTCCACTTGGGCAGTCCTTTAAGGAATCCAAATGAAGCTACTTAGGCAGAGACAAGTAGCTGGCTGTTTTGGCTACTCCAAAGTATAAGGGTTTGATATTTCAGGTAGCACTCCCATAATCTCTTCATGGCATATCAATTGGGAGTTCCTGAAAAAGACATTATATATCAAAGTATCTCTCAAGGGCCTAGCACTTCTACAGTTTTTGAGTGTAATATTACACTAATAGAACCACATATATATGAGTCTTTGAAAAGTTGTTGATACGAACTTGGTCATTTGCTTAGTGAACAACTATAACCTTCATTCTCTTGAGCATTCATTTCCTAACTTGTTACAGCCATCAATGCTCAACAAACATGTTTCCAAAGTTCATATAGGGTACTTATAAGATATATCATGAATTATGCACAAATGCTTTAAAGAATACATAAACTCGAGGGGAGGAGGGGCAAGATGGCAGAAGAGTAGGGTCCCCAAATCACCTGTCTCCACCAAATTACCTAGAAAACCTTCAAATCATCCTGAAAATCTATGAATTCGGCCTGAGATTTAAAGAGAGACCAGCTGGAACGCTACAGTGAGAAGAGTTCGCGCTTCTATCAAGGTAGGAAGACGGGGAAAAAGAAATAAAGGAACAAAAGGCCTCCGAGGGGGAGGGGCCCGCGAGGAGCCGGGCTGAGGCCGGGGCGAGTGACCCCAGGACAGGAGAGCCCCGTCCCGGAGGAGCAGGAGCTGCACCGACCTTCCCCGGCGGAAAGAGGCCCGCAGGGAGGTGGAGCAGGACCCAGGAGGGCGGGGATGCTCTCGGGCTCCTGGGGACACTAACAGACACCTGCGCCCCGGGAGAGTGCGCCGAGCTCCCTAAGGGCTGCAGCGCGCACGGGGGACCCGGAGCAGCTCGGGGGGCTCGGGGGCGGCTCCGCGGAGGGGGCTGCGGGGCGGGAGCAGCTCGGGGGGCTCGGGGGCGGCTTCGCGGAGGGGGCTGCGCGGCCCCGGGAGCAGCTCGGAGGGGCTCCGGGGCAGCTCCGTGGAGGGGCCTGCGGGGCGGGAGCAGCTCGGGCGGGGGGCTCGGGGCAGCTCCGCAGAGGGGGCTGCACGGCCGGGAGCCGGGATCCAACAGCGCAGGCTCTGGAGCACAGGGCGCCGGGACACAGCCCAGGATCCGGCCTCCCCCGGGGCAGGCAGAGGCCGGGAGGGCCCAGGACAGCGAGGACGCTCCTGCCCCAGCTGAGCAGATCAGCGGCCCCGCCCGGAGCCTCCAGGCCCTGCAGACGGAGAGCTCCGGAGCTACTGCGGGGGCTGAATCCAGGGCTCCAGAGCTGGCCCCGCCACTGCGGTTGTTCCTCCTGGGGCCTCACGGGGTAAACAACCCCCCCTGAGCCCTGCACCAGGCAGGGGGCTGAGCAGCTCCCCCAAGTGCTGACACCTGAAAATAAGCACAACAGGCCCCTCCCCCAGAAGACCAGCTGGACGGACAAGTTCCAGGGCAAGTCAAGGCACTTAAAGTACACAGAATCAGAAGATACTCCCCCGTGGGTTGTTTTTTTGTTTGTTTGTTTGTTTGTTTGTTTTTTTGATTTCTGATTGCTTCCCCCACCCTTTTTTTCCCATTCCTTCTTTTTCTTTCTCTTTCTCTTTTTTCCTTTTTTTTCTTCCTTTTTTCTTTTTCTCTTTTTCTTTCCTTCTTTCTCTCCTCTCTTTTTCTCCTTTTCCCAATACAACTTGTTTTTGGCCACTCTGCACTGAACAAAATGACTAGAAGGAAAACCTCACCTCAAAAGAAAGAATCAGAAACAGTCCTCTCTCCCACAGAGTTACAAAATCTGGATTACAATTCAATGTCAGAAAGCCAATTCAGAAGCACTATTATACAGCTACTGGTGGCTCTAGAAAAAAGCATAAAGGACTCAAGAGACTTCATGACTGCAGAATTTAGATCCAATCAGGCAGAAATTAAAAATCAATTGAATGAGATGCAATCCAAACTAGAAGTCCTAACGACGAGGGTTAACGAGGTGGAAGAACGAGTGAGTGACATAGAAGACAAGTTGATGGCAAAGAGGGAAACTGAGGAAAAAAGAGACAAACAATTAAAAGACCATGAGGATAGATTAAGGGAAATAAATGACAGCCTGAGGAACAAAAACCTACGTATAATTGGGGTTCCCGAGGGCGCCGAAAGGGCCAGAGGGCCAGAATATGTATTTGAACAAATCCTAGCTGAAAACTTTCCTAATCTGGGAAGGGAAACAGGCATTCAGATCCAGGAAATAGAGAGATCCCCCCCTAAAATCAATAAAAACCGTTCAACACCTCAACATCTAGTAGTTAAGCTTGCAAATTCCAAAGATAAAGAGAAGATCCTTAAAGCAGCAAGAGACAAGAAATCCCTGACTTTTATGGGGAGGAGTATTATGGTAACAGCAGACCTCTGCACAGAGACCTGGCAGGCCAGAAAGGGATGGCAGGATATATTCAGGGTCCTAAATGAGAAGCACAGGCAACCAAGAATACTTTATCCAGCAAGGCTCTCATTCAAACTGGAAGGAGAGATAAAGAGCTTCCAAGACAGGCAGGAACTGAAAGAATATGTGACCTCCAAACCAGCTCTGCAAGAAATTTTAAGGGGGACTCTTAAAATTCCCCTTTAAGAAGAAGTTCAGTGGAACATTCCACAAAAACAAGGACTGAATAGATATCATGATGACACTAAACTCGTATCTCTCAATAGTAACCCTGAACGTGAATGGGCTTAATGACCCCATCAAAAGGCGCAGGGTTTCAGACTGGATAAAAAAGCAGGACCCATCTATTTGCTGTCTACAAGAGACTCATTTTAGACAGAAGGACACCTACAGCCTGAAAATAAAAGGTTGGAGAACCATTTACCATTCAAATGGTCCTCAAAAGAAAGCAGGGGTAGCCATCCTTATATCAGATAAACTAAAATTTACCCCAAAGACTGTAGTGAGAGATGAAGAGGGACACTATATCATACTTAAAGGATCTATTCAACAAGAGGACTTAACAATCCTCAATATATATGCCCCGAATGTGGGAGCTGCCAAATATATAAATCAATTAATAACCAAAGTGAAGAAATACTTATATAATAATACACTTATACTTGGTGACTTCAATCTAGCTCTTTCTATACTCGATAGGTCTTCAAAGCAAACATCTCCAAAGAAACGAGAGCTTTAAATGATACACTGGACCAGATGGATTTCACAGATATCTATAGAACTTTACATCCAAACTCAACTGAATACACATTCTTCTCAAGTGCACATGGAACTTTCTCCAGAATAGACCACATACTGGGTCAGAAATCGGGTCTGAACCGATACCAAAAGATTGGGATCGTCCCCTGCATATTCTCAGACCATAATGCCTTGAAATTAGAACTAAATCACAACAAGAAGTTTGGAAGGACCTCAAACACGTGGAGGTTAAGGACCATCCTGCTAAAATATGAAAGGGTCAACCAGGAAATTAAGGAAGAATTAAAAAGATTCATGGAAACTAATGAGAATGAAGACACAACCGTTCAAAATCTTTGGGATGCAGCAAAAGCAGTCCTAAGGGGGAAATACATCGCAATACAAGCATCCATTCAAAAACTGGAAAGAACTCAAATACAAAAGCTAACCTTACACATAAAGGAGTTAGAGAAAAAACAGCAGATAGATCCTACACCCAGTAGAAGAAAAGAGTTAATTAAAATTCGAGCAGGACTCAACGAAATCGAGACCAGAAGAACTGTGGAACAGATCAACAGAACCAGGAGTTGGTTCTTTGAAAGAATTAATAAGATAGATAAACCATTAGCCAGCCTTATTAAAAAGAAGAGAGAGAAGACTCAAATTAATAAAATCATGAATGAGAAAGGAGAGATCACTACCAACACCAAGGAAATACAAACGATTTTAAAAACATATTATGAACAGCTATACGCCAAAAAATTAGGCAATCTAGAAGAAATGGACGCATTCCTGGAAAGCCACAAACTACCAAAACTGGAACAGGAAGAAATAGAAAACCTGAACAGGCCAATAACCAGGGAGGAAATTGAAGCAGTCATCAAAAACCTCCCAAGACACAAGAGTCCAGGGCCAGATGGCTTCCCAGGGGAATTCTATCAAACGATTAAAGAAGAAACCATACCTATTCTCCTAAAGCTGTTTGGAAAGATAGAAAGAGATGGAGTACTTCCAACTTCGTTCTATGAGGCCAGCATCACCTTAATTCCAAAACCAGACAAAGACCCCACCAAAAAGGAGAATTACAGACCAATATCCCTGATGAACATGGTTGCAAAAATTCTCAACAAGATACTGGCCAATAGGATCCAACAGTACATTAAGAAAATTATTCACCATGACCAAGTAGGATTTATCCCTGGGACACAAGGCTGGTTTAACACCCGTAAAACAATCAATGTGATTCATCATATCAGCAAGAGAAAAACCAAGAACCATATGATCCTCTCATTAGATGCAGAGAAAGCATTTGACAAAATACAGCATCCATTTCTGATCAAAACTCTTCAGAGTGTAGGGATAGAGGGAACATTCCTCAACATCTTAAAAGCCATCTACGAAAAGCCCACAGCAAATATCATTCTCAATGGGGAAGCACTGGGAGCCTTTCCCCTAAGATCAGGAATAAGACAGGGATGTCCACTCTCACCACTGCTATTCAACATAGTACTGGAAGTCCTAGCCTCAGCAATCAGACAACAAAAAGACATTAAAGGCATTCAAATTGGCAAAGAAGAAGTCAAACTCTCCCTCTTCACCGATGACATGATACTCTACATAGAAAACCCAAAAGCCTCCGCCCCAAGATTGCTAGAACTCAGACAGCAATTTGATAGCGTGGCAGGATACAAAATCAATGCCCGGAAATCAGTGGCATTTCTATACACTAACAATGAGACTGAAGAAAGAGAAATTAAGGAGTCAATCCCATTTACAATAGCACCCAAAAGCATAAGATACCTAGGAATAAACCTAACCCAAGAGGTCAAGGATCTATACCCTAAAAACTATAGAACACTTCTGAAAGAAATTGAGGAAGACACAAACACATGGTAAAATAGTCTATGCTCATGGATTGGCAGAACTAATATTGTGAAAATGTCAATGTTACCCAGGGCAATTTACACGTTTAATGGAATCCCTATCAAAATACCATGGACTTTCTTCAGAGAGTTAGAACAAATTATTTTAAGATTTGTGGAATCAGAAAAGACCCCGAATAGCCAGGGGAATTTTAAAAAAGAAAACCATATCTGGGGGCATCACAATGCCAGATTTCAGGTTGTACTACAAAGCTGTGGTCATCAAGACAGTGTGGTCCTGGCACAAAAACAGACACACAGATCAATGGAACAGAATAGAGAACCCAGAAGTGGACCCTGAACTTTATGGTCAACTAATATTCGATAAAGGAGGAAAGACTATCCATTGGAAGAAAGACAGTTTCTTCAATAAATGGTGCTGGGAAAATTGGACATCCACATGCAGAAGAATGAAACTAGACCACTCTCTTGCACCAGACACAAACATAAACTCAAAATGGATGAAAGATCTAAATGTGAGACAAGATTCCATCAAAATCCTAGAGGAGAACACAGGTAACACCCTTTTTGTTTTTGTTTTTTTTAAGATTTTATTTATTTATTCATAGAAACACAGAGAGAGAATGAGAGGCAGAGACACAGGCAGAGGGAGAAGCAGGCTCCATGCAGAGAGCCTGACGTGGGACTCGATCCAGGGTCTCCAGGATCACACCCTGGGCTGCAGGCGGCGCTAAACCGCTGCGCCACCAGGGCTGCCCGGCAACACCCTTTTTGAACTTGGCCACATAACTTCTTGCAAGATACATCCATGAAGGCAAAAGAAACAAAAGCAAAAATGAACTATTGGGACTTCATCAAGATAAGAAGCTTTTGCACAGCAAAGGATACAGTCAACAAAACTCAAAGACAACCTACAGAATGGGAGAAGATTTTTGCAAATGACATATCAGATAAAGGGCTAGTTTCCAAGATCTATAAAGAACTTATTAAACTCAACACCAAAGAAACAAACAATCAAGTCATGAAATGGGCAAAAGACATGAATAAATCTCACAGAGGAAGACATAGACATGGCCAACATGCACATGAGAAAATGCTCCGCATCACTTGCCATCAGGGAAATACAAATCAAAACCACAATGAGATACCATCTCACACCAGTAAGAATGGGGAACATTAACAAGGCAGGAAACCACAAATGTTGGAGAGGATTTGGAGAAAAGGGAACCCTCATACACTGTTGGTGGGAATGTGAACTGGTGCAGCCACTCTGGAAAACTGTGTGGAGGTTCCTCAAAGAGTTAAAAATAGACCTGCCCTACGACCCAGCAATTGCACTGTTGGGGATTTACCCCAAAGATACAAATGCAATGAAACGCCGGGACACCTGCACCCCGATTTTTCTAGCAGCAATGGCCGCAATAGCAAAACTGTGGAAGGAGCCTCGTGTCCAACGAAAGATGAATGGATAAAGAAGATGTGGTCTATGTATACAATGGAATATTACTCAGCTATTAGAAATGACAAATATCCACCATTTGCTTCGACGTGGATGGAACTGGAGGGTATTATGCTGAGTGAAGTAAGTCAATTGGAGAAGGACAAACATATGGTCTCATTCATTTGGGGAATATAAATAATAGTGAAAGGGAATATAAGGGAAGGGAGAAGAAATGTGTGGGAAATATCAGAAAGGGAGACAGAACATAAAGACTGCTAACTCTGGGAAACGAACTTGGGGTGGTGGAAAGGGAGGAGGGAGGGGGGTGGGGGTGAATGGGTGACGGGCACTGGGGGTTATTCTGTATGTTGGTAAATTGAACACCAATAAAAAATAAATTTAAAAAATAAAAAAAATAGTGTATAAACTCATGTTTTTATAATTAGCAAGTTGTTTCCAATGTTAATTAGATTTTAATCACAGGTTACTTGTATTTATATAATTGTGTAAATCAATAGGACTTCTATATGTGTTAGGGAAAACTTAAGATTAAGAGGACCAGTTAACTTGTATTACAAATTATATAGTAACTTCCCCTTAAGATAGTAATATTAATCTACTCTTAGTAAAAATCTAGTAAATGGTTAATATATTTTTGTGTAAACTCTCCATGGTTTAGTGTTCTTTTGAATTTGAGGATATTATAGATTGAACAAGAAGACAATGATGAAGACTAAAAGAGTGACAGTCGAGAGGCTACAAAATGACATGACTCCTCCTAATGCTATTTTTCTACTTAGACAAAGACACAGATTATTAAAAGTATATTTTAAAGTATTTTTAGAAACTTGATACACATATGTTTGTCTAGACTTTACTATTCATGTAAAAATAGGGCTTTTAAAATATTTTGATTTTGTATTAATAAAGCGCATATTATTTTAAATTGTTAAAGATATACAATTAGAAAAATAAATCCTTCCAATGCCATTTTCAATATCACATGTAAAATACTTTCACACATTAGGCTATATGTACCCTGGGAACTGGCCAAAATTGACCAATTTTTCTCTTGATTTTCTTTTTTACAAATAGCACTCTACCATGCCGATTCTACTTTTTGCTGAAGAGATAGTAGAAAAGAAACTCCCAGGCTTACCCACTTACCGCAGTAGCCAATCCTATGCCTTGAGAATCAATTCTTAAAGTTTGTCTATTCTGCAAGAAGAACAAGCATATGTTGATTTCATGCTTATTATATGTCTAACATTTTGTTAGGTGCCGTGGGGAATACAAGGTATTGGATTCTGGATAGTTAAAAATTTATTTGAAGATATAAGTGGTATATGGAAGTCACATGTAAAATGCATATGAATATACCTGATTGCATATAGTTTTTAAAATTCAGTTTAGAAAAGTTAGGGAGGGATGGGATAACTGGAGAAGTTTGATTTTTATATAGTCAGTGCCTAAAGCACCAGAAAAGATTCAAGGAGACTTTATTTTAAGAAATCATTTTTAATTCTAAGTTTATAACACATAAAATTCTAGAAACCAGCTATATGACGCAATAATGTAATCTTTATAAAAGGTTAATTTGGCTTTATTCCACTCTCAAAAATGTCAAGACACCGATAATAGTTTGATATATTAAAATAACTTTGTGAATCAATTAAAATAACTTTGTGAATCAATTTTGAGGAAAAGTTAATGTCAGCAACAGGGTCACTCTTCTTGGCATATCCATGATTTGAAAATCTCATGGAAATCTCTTTCTGTTTGTTTGTTTTTAAATATCAGTCCTTTGTTTTCGTTTTTTAATGCATACCTTGTTCCAATTCCTTTGCCTTTGGTTTGTTCTATGGCAGTTGTAATATAAAGGAAAGACTACAGGAAGAAATTTAAAGCAAAATTAAAGCTCTAATTGGTGTGATGAAGAAACTAATATCAGAACAAGAGCTGCTGATAGTGTTTGAAACTTGGAAAATACATATTTAGGACTATTTTGCTAAGTATATTCAATTTAACACAGCATATTATATGGTGCTGAATCTAATTTAAGTGGTAGGTAGGTTCATACTTGTCTTGAATTCCTTACCTGTTGTAAAAAATTCTCCATATCTTAATGCTTAATAGTAAAAATCTATTTTTTGCTGACATCTGTCATGAGCAAGTCAGGGAGGTGGTCTCTGCTTCGTATAGTAATCTAGGAACCCGGGCTCCTTGTAGCCTGTAGCTTTGTCCTCTTTCATATCCTTAAAGTTCTCTCTCCTTAGCTGATAGATGGGAAAAGAGAGAGTGAGCATGGAGAAAGGCCACATGCTCTCGCTGACCTCAGATAGGAAATGCATGTGTCACTTCTAGCCACATTCTAGCAGGGAGAAATGATAGGCACTATTTAGATACATGTGGCAAGAAACATAGTCTAGCTGTCAGTCATATATATTTCTCGTATAAATGAGAAAAAGAGAAAAAATATACATTGGATACCAGCAGTGTCTGTGCAAGTCTAATCAAGATTCATTTGTTTAAATCCAGAAAAAACTTAAGAACTTAAAATAATGTCAGCAAATTGAATAGAAAACTTACTCCTCCAGGCAGCCAATATATAGCTAAAAGGAGTTCAGTGGAAGATTCTTAAGAATTTATGCAGCAAAAAAAGATACCATTGACCCCAAATCAAAATATTTGTTTTCTGATATGTAATTCAACATGTGTTAATGCAGAAAAAGGAGCATTAAAACAAATAAATTAGAGAGAAAACCAATTTTCTTTATAGAAGAAAATTTTGTATTTAACTCATAAAATAATCTTTCAGTATCTGTGATCTAAAATAGAGAGGGAAGGGATAATCACATAACATCTCGGCACCACTCTTGGCAAATTCCATCAAGCTTTGAGATTTTTACTCTCATTTTTGAAAGAAAAAAACATTAAAAAATAAACACAAAGCAAACTTCTTTATTTTCTAAAAATATCTTGATTAGCTTCTTAAAACTTCCTCATTAACTATAATTCTTAGAAGGATCATTTTAAAGCAAACAGTTGGGTTGCATGAGGGAAAAAGAAGAAAAGGGGGGTCAACCATAAGTGACTGAAAGATTGAGGCTAAGTTCCCCCTTTGGTTTTAATTATCTGTTGAAATAATCAGTTTATGAGTAAAAAACGTCAGGGTCATTGCTGTAGACTGCCTGACATTTGCACATCCACATGAATGCAGGGAGTGTGTGTGTGTGTGTGTGTGTGCACGTGCATGTGTGCTTGTGTACCTATTCTAGGAGAGTAGAGGAAATAGAAGAACTAAGTAAAGATAGAATAGTGAAAGTGGCAACTTATCTTTAACTGAATTTAATGTATCATCTTATGTAAGTATAAGCACTTCCACTTAAAAATCCATGTTTTAAAACTAAAATAAATATATATTAAGAAATAAATCAGAAAAAAAGAAAGAAAGAAAAGAAATAAGGTCGTGGCTCAGATCGTGATCCTGGGGTCCTGGGATCGGTCCCACCTCAGGCTCCCTATAGGGAGCCTGCTTCTCCCTCAGCTTGTGTCTCTGCCTTTCTCTCGGTGTCTCTCATGAATAAATAAATAAAATCTTTAAAAAATAAGCCAAAACTATTTTTTTCGAAATAACTAAGTATAATACTATACAAAAGAAGGCCTAATGTAACACTATTGCTTTTAAATACACATAGCAATTTGAATAACATTTTCATATTATCATTCAAGCCTATTTGAGTGAAATAGTAAATTTCATTTGTAATTAGCAGCATTCAGTTAATCTGCTAAGAAGTCACATAGAACAATTTTATAATTATGATGGTTAAACCTTTTCTTTCCAGTATTTTTTAAACTAATGATTTGAGTTGGACTTACTTTCTTTGTAATTATGTAAAGCTAAAGTATAATCTCTCCAAGATTGATATATCAGAAAAGTGCAGGTACCTCAGTGCCCTGCGTCTCCTCCCTTCTGCCCACTCTTTACACCATCCCTCTGCCTGGAAAGACTGTGCACACTCAGATCCAGGTAGCTGTGTCCCATGGCCTCAACTCAAAAATAAGAGCTTGAATAAAAAGAATTTGGTACACCAGCTTCTCCTTAGTGAAATCCTCACGATTGACTTCTGCTTTCTGTTTGATGTAATTCAATTCCAGAATAGCAATCACATCATGTCCATGGTGAAAATAAACCCAAATCCTAACATATGTATTTGAATAGCTACTCTTTTGTGTTATCTACTGTTGTAAATTAATTATTCTAGCGCTCTCTCTTTGTGATGATAGTTGAAAGAAGATATTAGTGTTATATTTAGTTGTATTTGTAATTGCATTACACTGAAGAAAGCATTACAATAAATTAGTCTGTTTACTCTTTGTCTGATAGTTTTAATAGAATACTCAATTGCAGAGGGAAAAAAAAAACTTCATTTAAATTATCTGTACTGTTTAAACTCACTTATTTGTTTCTGCTTTAAACCCATGATATATCGTTAGTATAATGCTGTTTAAACTATTTAATAGTTTCCATGTTTTAGTCCTGGATTTGTTTAAATCTGTAACTCAGCATATTCAAAACCAAATGCGTCCTCTTTTATCCCAAAAGCACCTTTTCCCATACTTCTCTATTTCTGTTCATTAAGTAGCATGGTAGCCCCTGTCAACTATGACCAAACATTTATAGTTATGTTTAACTCTTTACCTTGCCTTGTGCATTCAATCAATTGGCAAGACCTCTCGTTTCTTCTCCTAGAATGCCCTCTACCCCTATTCTTTTTTTCTTCCCTAGTTCATTTACTCAATACCTCTCAATTGCTATAGTGTCCTAGGTTTTTGTCTTATCTCGCATCTCTTCCTTCATGTAAGATATTGTTCTCAGATTGGTCCTATGGGTATGTGATTTGGATCATGACACTGTTCAAAGTAGAAAAATATAAACGCTTAAGCAGGTTCAAACCTTTGCATTCTCACTGAATACCCACGCTGTTTTATAACATCTAACAAAATTGAGCAATATTAAAGATTTGTTAAAGGCTGATCTATTGCTGAATATTATTTTGTACCAGTATGACATTTATGAACTTCTTTCTATAAAATAACCCCTAACAACAAATCTAACAGCATTAGAGAATTGTTCTAATAATGAAGACATTGACATACCTACATTGTTATGAAGAAGACATGGTAGAAAAAAATCTTCGTGATAAAGTATGCCGTTGTTTTTTATCTTATTACAAAAATGTGGTTGCTTTATTAGGTTATTCTATATCATGTAATATGAAATTTGTAATTAGTCGTGTTTTTAAAAAATCATTATTATCATCCTTAATTTTTAATACTTGAGATGACTTAATTTACATCAATTTCTATGCAGACCAATTGATCAGCATAACCTTCTTTCATGCTAACAAAACTCTAAGCTTTACTCAGCGCTGCAGACTGTCTTACTGCCAGAAGCAATCTCTGAGACAGGTTAGCATGCGAGAAGTTTATTTTAGGGTATGCCTGGGATCAATACCTGTGGAAGAGAGAGGATGAAATCAGAATTGAAAAGAGGGAGAAATAGAGTTTCGAGTCAGCCCCAATAAAAGCCTGCATTGATCTCACGAGGCATGCTGACGTTGGAGGAGCATTTCAGAGTTGCCCTGAGTTGGGCAAGGGCCTGAACCTTTTTTCCCCATGTTGCTTAAGCACTTGATGCCACATGTGCCTGGAAGAACTTTCTACCTTGAGAGTTGTAGCTAGACAGTCCTTAGGGAGGGCTCAAGGCAGTCTTCCTGCACACTCCAGCAGTTGTGGACATAAATGCTTCATTTCCAGTAGGAGATGTTCATGGCACACCACAGCATCCACCTCATGACAAACTGTAATGATTCTACATGTTAGGAGGCTTTTGCCATCCCTAAGTTACAGTGCACTATTAACACCACCTGGACTTTAGGGAGCCCTCTTCTGATGCCAGCCATGAAACCATCCACCTGTGAAAATCAGTATCTTCTAGATCATTAATGTATGGGATGCTGAGATCAGGATCATTTAAATAAGAACTGCAAATATTCAGCTTTTTTGGAAGTGGCATCCTTAACTTATTTTGCAAAGATGCATGTATGGATTTATCGGATTAACCTGTTGACATATTGAGAAGGCTGAGAGTTTGCTTTTAAAGGAAGAGAAAAAAATATAAATGTCAGTGGAGGGTAGGTTATCATCAGCATCATATTATGAAAGCAGCATGTTTGAACTAAAAATGCAGCGTTTTTAAAGCCAGCCCCATAATTTGGAAAAAAGAAGCACCAACATTCCACTGTCTTCTGTCTTCTGTGATAGGCAGGATAATGTCTTTCTACAGACGTACAAGTCGTAACCCTCAAAATTTGTGACTGTGTTACCATATGTGGCAAAAGGATTTTGCAGATATGATTACGGTTACAGACCTTAGCTGGAGTATTGTAGGTTGTTTAGGTGAGCCCAGTTTAATCATATGGACCCTGATACACGGAGAACTTAACCCCACTTAGAGGGAGATATGTAAGGAAAGAAGAGGAAGGAGAGATTTAAAATGTGGGAGGGACTTTAACCATTGCTGTTGACTGCAGAATCAAGGAAGGGGGTGACAAACCAAAGAATGAAGATGCCTCATGAAGGTGGGGCCGACGGTGAACAGGTAGCAAGGAAGTGAGGACCTCAGTTCTACAACTGCAAGCAATAGAATTCTGTTAACTACTCAAGCTAGCAAGGAAATCGATTCTTCCCTAGAGCCTCCAAAAAGGAACATGGCCTCGCCGGTGCCTTGGTTGTAGCCCAGTGAGATCCATGTTGGACTTAAAACCCACTTTCTTACAACTGTAGAAAGATAAATTTGTTTTCTTTAAGCTGCTCAGTTTGTTGTAACTTGTTATGGCAGCAATAGAAGACTAATACAGATCCCCTGCATTTCTTTAAAACTGGATCAGACCCCCCCACCCCCCAGTGAAATGTGATAAATTAAAGGCAAGGGTGAGAGGTGACGTTAAATGGATAGAAGCAAAGGAAGTAAACACATAGAAGGAATGTTAAATTGGGAAGGTGCTATTTAAAGGTGTTGAACGGAGCCTCTAACAAAAAAATTGTACATTCCCTATTATTTTGCCTAGATACATTTTTGGCTAGAAGCAATGATGCTGGTCACAGTTTCACTACTTTGCTTCTTGGATGTTTCTGAGAGGGCATTTTATGTGATATTGCTTTTGAAACTGTGGAAAATTTGTAAATTTGTGGATGATAGTGATAGGATCAAAACTAAAGAGCTTCTGGAAGCTAGCTTATTGCTATGCTTAAAAACAGTGTTGCCAAAAAAAAAAAAAAAAAACAAAAACCAAAAAAAAAAAACAGTGTTGCCATTTCACTGGCAGAGAAGGTACATAGGAAGGAAGGAGCAATAATTTTTACATGGTGGTTTTATTAGCATAATTAATCTAGAGTCTGAAGACATGCTAAGGTCTTTCTTTAAATAATATTAGGAACCTCAAGGACACTAGAATTGTTAGACTGATCTAGTACGCAACTCACCAGTAATTGTCTAGTGACTCATTTATGGATTTGCCAAAGGATATACTATATTCAGATGGACAAATAAAAAAAATGTACAGTTTTTGCTTTTTGTAATTCATCTAAACCTTCATCATCTGTCCCCACACATATCGGAATTGGAAAACACTTATTTTTTTCCAATTTTAGAAAATTTGGTAAATTCAGTACTATGCAGTAAACATAAATAAAAGCTCAAGTTGTTTTTTTTTTTTTTTATCTGCTTAAAATGCTCCCTTACCCTTAGTTCTCTGCCATGGCTGTTCGAATTTGGTGTGTGACAGTGTGGCTGAGGCATCTAGCAATGTGTGTCTCCTGCTAGAATCTGCAGTGGGAATGGGAGCACTTATTTTTGGCTTCTTCTTCTACCTCTCTGATAGATCTCTCCATTCTAAGACATTATCTCACAGAGAAGAGGCCAGAATATATGAGCATTACCACTTCTCTCTGACTCTCTCCTCTATTCTTGCAAATCTTCCAGGATATTAGAGGTAAGCCATCCACTTGTTGCATTATGGCTCAGATGACACGAGTCATATCATCCTCTTTCCCAGGGATGTTTCACTCACCTCCTTTCTCCTATGACTGTAATTTCAGAAGAACAACCCAAGAACAGGATTTCTTAGGGACAACCGGAAACACACACCAGAATAATGTTTTCGAAATATTTACACCATTACTCTTCCTCTGTGTCCCAGCAAAGGATGTTTATACTCATTTGAACTTCTTATACTTCTTACACTTCTAAGATGACTGGACCTAGCATTCTAGCAGAATCTTTTTTTTTTTTTTTAATCCACTCTTCCTATGGTGTGCATAGGCAAATTTGGCTCCTGAGTGAAGTTTTTTCCCCTCTTTGAGTTGATTCTTTATGCTCCCAAGAAACTTACCTTCTCCCAGTTCTCATCTCTATACCACCCACAGTCCTTTAAAAGGAACAAAGTCAGGTGGATCTTGCACACAAGTGGATAAGAAATTGCCTCTGTGTATAGGTATTTGATGTAGCTACTGGTTCATACGTTTGATTTCTAAGCATTTTTCTCTCCTCCCAGATATCTTTCCATTTCTGTTGTTGAATATCTGGTTCAAGAGGGTAATGGGCTGCCTTGACCCAGTGTTTCACAAGACAATCCTGCCTATATTCTCTGTCCCCTAGGAAACTTCAAGCTGGCATGAACATTCACAGCAAAAGTCTGGTCTAACTGTGGAATTATATACTTTCCTTCAAAACAAAGCATTTGAAAAAGTCTCAGGATACTGGGACTGGGCTTTCTTCCTAAATACAGATCTCTGTCTCTATAAACATTCAAAATTCAAGAGAACTCTGGAACGGAACTTGTCCCCGCTATTCTCCTCTTCCTTTTACTCACCAAACTGAATTTACCTTTCTCTCACATGGTTATTTTTAACCCTGACCTTTTTTGCTTAAATTGAAAGTTGCTTGACGGAAGAGATAAAGTTATACTTTCCTGGATTTCTCACAGGACTTAGTTGAGTATGGTGTTGGTTGGCTTCAGGTGTGCAGTGTAGAAGAAGCCACATGCTGTGCAGGATCTTCTCAATCATATAAGAGAAAGTGACTTTGGTAGCATTAATACAGGATAGATTGAGACAACTTGCTAACCTCCATAGAAACTTTGAGGCAGAGAATTGTAGAATTAATAAAAATGGTGGAAATGACATCAATTTGTCTAATTCAGAGATTTAACAGATTTATATAGACTTCTGGCAAGTGGGAACCAGATTCTAAAATTGAGGTTCGTAGCTCTAAATTCTGGTTTTGCTTTTATTGATTTATGAACTTAAACAGGATAGTTTCCTCCTATGTAAAATGGAGCTAATAACACCTATGTCAGCAATGTAGGGAAGGCTAAGTGAAGCATTACATGCAGAACAGTTGGCACTTGGCACGTAATTGGTGCTCCAAATGTCAGCTCTGTTGTTATTGTTACTGCATTCTTATTAAACCTTTCTGTGAATACCTTTAATGATGTGAGTAGAACATGTTATTTTCCAAAGCAGCTTCATTTAATATCAAACCCCTCCATTTTCTATAATGTTCTTATTAAAGAACAGAATATATATTTCAGCCATACCTTTAGAAGCACAGATAAGCGTGGCAGTAGGCATCATTGCTCATCTTGTTCTATCTGTGCTGATGAACTGCTATTATTGCTTTTGCTATTATTATTTTAAGATTTTATTTATTTATTCATGAGACAGAGAGAGAGATAGGGGCAGAGACATAGGCAGAGGGAGAAGCAGGCTCCTTGTAGGGAGCCCGTTGCTGGATTCGATCTCCAGGCCAAGATCATGCTCGGAGCTGAAGGCAGACACTAAACCACCGAGTGATGCAGACATCCCTTTAGTTGTTACTATTGTTGTTGAATCACCTTTCTGACTTATAGTGAACTGAAAATCCTTTAAGATTATACATATTATTATAATATGTATAATTATTATGTATAATATTATAATATTATACATATTATACATATATTCTTGTACAAGTGATGCTTTTGATTAGCATCTCCCCATTCTGTGTCTCCATTTTCATTTAGTGGATCCAAAAAGCAATATCTACAGATATAATGAATGAAGTACATTCCAGACAAAAGTCTATGGCCATACATGTGAAGAAAAATAAACAGCATATGAGAGAAAACAAGAATCATCCATTTGTATGTGTTTAGTAGATATTACCATGCAGTTGGGTTCATTTTGCTTGATGGCCTCCCTGCCTGAGTGTCCTGGCTCACTTCATCTCATGATCACGTTGTAAGCATCTGTCTCTTTATTGGCCTGAAGACAATTTATCCCATACTGTTTAATCCAAAACTGTTGTTAATTAAGAACAAACTTATTAGCTAAAGTGTTGTGCCATTCATTGTTTCAGTCAAATGCATTCCTAAAATTTGATTTCCTTAAATTTCTCAGATGAGAGGCAAAAGTTGTCGTGTGCGACACTGCAGGGAGTGGACAGTGTTGGAACTAAATGCTTAGACTAAGCTTGGTTTGAAGTGGTATCCAGAAAAAGATTATAATGAAAGGGATCATTTATAAAATGCACTACAGAGAAATATGCTAAACTAGAGAAAATGTACTTAAAGTTTCATTGACATAATTATTTCATTATAAGATCTTCTTGTCTTTTTCTGCTTAGAATTTATTAGAATACTATCCTCTGAGGTATTTTTTAAATATTTGTTTATATGATTCAGATTTTTCTATTAGTGCCAGGGGAAATTCAGGTGAAAGATTAATTCACTATCCTTGGGAGACACTTCATCTGGGATTCTACTTTTAGTATCTTTGCAATGTTTAATAATCCCTGCTGTTGGAATTATAAGATTCTTACTCCAAATACTTCAGGGAATCTTTAAAAATTTACTTACTCAAAACTCAAGTATCTCAACTTTATAGTTACATTCTCAGTAGCTGGAGTTTCAGATATTCTTTGAATATGTTTTGTTCACAAATTATATTATACATAGGTTATATCAATATCGTAACTTTTATTCTTTCTATAGAATTAAAAATTCTAGTCAGTTTGTGTTGACAGATACTGGGCTAAATTGTATATATCCTTCAAATTTCTTGTGCATATATCCATGGCCCTATTCTATACCACTTTGTGGTTATTACTAAGCCTTTTTTTCTGAATTATACTTAGGTGGACCATAGAATTTATTGTTCAAAGATAATTTTCCAAGTAGACTGGGCCACAGTAACTAATTATTTGGGGGTAAACTAGAGCTCTTCTAGGAAATGTTGAATGCAAGATCATCCTACTTATAACAAATATTTATTTTAGAGAAAAATGAGAAACTGTAGATAAATATTTTATTTATTTTACTAGAGAGAGCATGCATGTGCATGGTGGTTGTGGCAAGACAGGGCAGGAGGGAAAGAGAGAATCTCAAGCAGACTTCATGCTCAGTGCAGAGCCCAAAGCAGGGCTTGATCTCACAACCCAGAGATTGTGACCTGAGCAGAAATCAGGAGTCAGACCCTTAGTAACTGACCCACCCAGTTGCCCCCAGATAAATATTTTAAAAATCACTCAGAGTCTCCAAGTTCGAAAAGCATTTCAGTAGCTTCATATTCTTTTGTTGTATGAATGTAGTCAAATTCTATTTAATTCCTCCATTGTGGAATACGTAGGCATTTTATTGTTAATACCACTGTTATGATATCCTTGTACATAACTATTTGTTTATAGCATTTATTTTTTATAATAGGACATTATAAGTAGAATCATTGAATCAAAGACTGTTAATATAGTAATATCCTTGACACATTTTCACATTGATTTTATAAAATTGTATGAATTAACATCATTGTGAGACTATGAGAGCCATTTTACCACACTTTTACCATTACTGGTCCATATCATCATTTTTATCTTACCATTAATGGAATTATAATGACTTCTTAGAAAAAGTGGCAAAAAAGTTTTAAATTTACATAAGTTAAAACATCAGACTGCACTTTTAAGGTTTTAATTTCCATGAAATTTGTTCCAGTTGGCTCATAAGTTAGCTAGAGAAATGAAAAACAGACTATTTTAATCAACTTTAACCCATTTTTATGTTCCAATTGAATTCAATACTTTGCAACCAAGAACTTACAAAATGAAAAGAAAGCCTGTTTTTCAGATACATCCTTTAAAGGGGAGGAGTACTCCCATGTTTCTAAGGCAGACTAATCTCACATTTATGGTATTTTCCTCTGAGTTATGGCAGATCAGAGATATATTGTTAATATTCCTTCTCAGAACATACTTTGTCTACTGGTAGCTACTATACAAGGTAGTTTTTTTTTTTAAACACATGTTTTAAGGCATTTAAATTAAGAGATACTTACCTCAAAGAATCAAGTGACAAAGAATGATATATTACAATCTCTGTCTATTTACAATGTCCCTTCACCATCTTACAGGGAAGCAGTGCTTTAAAGCATGGGATCCGAAGCTATACTGCACATTAAAAAAAAAAAAAAAAAAAAAAAAAAAAAGCCTTGTGTTACTCCTAATTGAGAATTTTAGACATCTTTTTTAAGTTTTTATTTAAATTCCAATTAACAGACAGTATAATATTAATTTTAAGTGTTTGATATACACCACCCCCACCACCACCACCCACCTTCCTTCTTTCAGGTAACCATAAGTTTGTTCTTTATAGTTAAAAGCCTGTTTCTTTATTTGCTTCTCTCTCTCCCTTTATCCACCTTTGCTTCTTTGTTTCTTAAATTCCACAGATGAGTAAAGTCTTTCTTACCTCTCTAAACTTCAATTTCTCTGTAAGGAAAAGCAAAGCAATTCAAAGAATAATATGACAACAACATCTTTTTGTAAGGATTATATGCAATGATCTCTCTTCCTGTTCCTGTTTATTAGAAGTAAGTAAATCCTAATATCTGTAACAGAAGTATGTGTGGGAAAGAGGAGAGAACATTTTTGGCTTATAATTGAGTATGGATTTTATTCTTCTTGGACCTGATGTGCTATGTTACTTTTTAAAAGAATATCCAAGAATACTATAAATGAAATCAACATTGTGGTTAGATTATAGTAATTAAAATATAATGTCTATGCATTGTACATTCTTATGCAAAGCATAATCAACAGCAAAATCTAAACATTATCATTTAGTTTTTATGTTAAATTGTCATCAACAAAAGTCTTTAGGAAATTCCCCATCCACACACTAACACTCTACTTATCTTCCAAAATATATTAAAAACAAAAGTAATTTAAAAAAATATATCTAAGAATAATAATATATCTATATATTTAATAACAGCATTGTTCATTGCCAGAGATTGTTTCCCTAGATAGTCTCTTTGCTAGAGATCATATCTGAAAAACATTTCAGCAAAGATAGATCCTGTCATAAAAATATAGACTTGAGAAGATCCAGTTTTTTATAGAAAAGAATTCTGAAAACAGGTCAAGTTCTTAAAAGCATAAATAAAATCAGTTTATAGAATGATTCAATGTATTTTGAACACAGATGATTAATTCACTTGTTGGTAATTGTGGATTTTGTCATTTTCTTGGAAAATTAAACTTCAAAAAATCTACATTTATGTATGAGTGGCTTAGGCCTAGAAGCATAAAACCTGTGAGACTCCGTTTTGGCCTGTGGATAGAGATGAATAAAGGGAGCATAATATAACATTTTGAGTTTTGAGAACTGGGAATAATTTTAAAAGGTGACCCAACTTCATTGACTTTAGAAGTCCTGATCCTGAGAAGAAATAAAAATATCGAAAGCCTGTGGAATTCAACAATCATACAAAAACACAGTGGGATCAGAGAAACTGCTAGGTTGGAGTCTGTCTACACAGAAAAAGAATGCAGACCTGGAGGTGAAACTGTTAACACATTTTTAAAAAGATAGTAGATAATTTAAAGGTTTATATTTTGAATGTGTTGGTGGTTTTCACTTGACATTAAACCTGTACTAGATGAATATTAACTGTTAGAGAGTTGAGTGATAGAGGTATCAAAAATTAACTGTTCAGTGAAAAAGAGCTTGTTCAGTGGAAAAGTTATTAAAGAACATTCAGTAAATAAGACATAGTCGCAGAAGGCTTTTTCATCAATGTTTTCTTTTATGAATTTTTTCTCCAGCTTCCTTGAGATATAATTGACACATAACATTGTATACATTGTATACATTTAAGATATACAACAAACTAAATTTATACACTCATATATTGTTGAAATGACTACCACCATAGCCTTAGCTAATGCTTTGGTCATATCACATGATAACTATTTGTTTTTTGTGATGAGAACACTTAAGATCTACTCTCTTAGATTGGCAATTTTCAAATCTACAGTATATTATTGTTAATAGTAATCACCATGCTGATATTAGATCCCCAGAACCTAATTCATCTTATAACTGGAAGTTTATACTCTTTGACCAACATCTCCCCACTTCCCCCACCTCCCACACCCTGGTAATCACCATTCTGGTCTCTGATTCTATGAGCTCAGCTGTTTTGGATTCCATCTACATGTAATATCAGATACTTTTTATCTTTCTGTGTCACACTTATTTTATTTAGTGTAATGGTCTCAGGATCCATCCATGTTGTCCCAAAGGACAGGATTTCTTTCCTTGCTATGGCTGAATGATATTCCAATGGATATCTATACCACATCTTTATCCATTCCTCTTGAAGGACATGCACATTGTTTCCTTATGTTGACTGTTATGAACAATGCTACAATGGACATAGGAACTCTTCATACTTTCTTGTATGTTGTTTCATTCAGTCTCTTCTTGGAAGCATATATTTCCTTAGATTTCAGGTTAGATGGTTGCCCTCTGACTGTTCTCAAGAAATACTATGATTTTGTAGGTACAGCTTTTTGTTTTTGTTGCTGATATTGTAGCTGTAGTAATTGTACATGGGAGTGGTATTCTTTTTAGTTTCCTCCATCCTATGTAGATGGTTACCACTTAAAGAAGTTTGGGGGTTCCATTCTTATAAAGTATTAATCTTTAAATGTCTTTAAATGTCCTTTTGTGCTTTGCTTTCTTTTTGAACATTTTCCTAGGTGGAGTTTTAATTTGTTCCTTAAAGATTTTTTACCCTGGGGCAGGAGATTTAAATCCAAATGAGGAAATTCACTCTTCTTTGTTAACTTAGGGAGATTTGTAACTAATTTTAAAGTGAAATCCCATATGTAACATGTTCAAATGTGGCAAGGGATTAAGTTAGTTTGAATTTGTTTATTTCCTTTGGTGCTGGATAACTGGGAGTTTATTTATTTTAAATTATTTCAGAGGGTCTTAATGTTTTTATTTTTGTTGACTGTTTCCTGTTTCATTTGGGGAGCTGATGGAATTATGTTTCTGAGAAAACATTTTGCATTAGCAGAGATAAGACCTACTTACAGGAGTAAGTAATAGTAAATGATCTTATAAACTGCATTTTATTTTATTTCACTGAATTTTATTTTCAGGTAAATATGATAATAATGTTTACTTCTTTTACTTACTTTCAAGGATGAGGCAGTAAAATCCCAAATAGCCTTTGAAGAACCACAAAGTGAATTTATTTATTTATTTTTTTTTAAATTTTTTATTTATTTATTTTTATGATAGTCACAGAGAGAGAGAGAGAGGCAGAGACATAGGCAGAGGGAGAAGCAGGCTCCATGCACCAGGAGCCCGATGTGGGACTTGATCCCGGGTCTCCAGGATTGTGCCCTGGGCCAAAGGCAGGCGCCAAACCGCTGCGCCACCCAGGGATCCCACAAAGTGAATTTATAAATTCATTCCTACAATTAAATTTGTATTGAGTGTATGCTCTGTGCCTAGGACTTAAACACACTCAGATACAGTGGTGAACAAAGGAAGGTAGTATCTTTGACCTCGTTTAAGGTCAGATTGTTTCTAAGTAATCCTGAAGCCCAATTAAATACTGATTTTAGGAGAGGAGAGATTCTTTATTCATATAATCACATAAAAAACATATCATTACAAACTGTGAGCTTCCCTTTGAATAAAAATTGTTAAGTTTCCATGAAATAATATAAAGGAACACTGGAGTGCATTGCAAGGAGGGGTGTCAAAAAAACACATCACTGAGAAAATTACATTTAAAGTGAGATACAGGACAAAGTACTACATAGGCAGAAACTACGCAGAAAAAGTGCTCTAGAAATATGTACAGAAGTGCCCTTGAGTCTTTGAACACTAAACTGTGCTTGAAAAGGATAAGATTCAGCAAGGTCAGGAAAGAATAACTACCAAAAAGATGTAAGGTAAACATTTCCCAAATCCAACACAAGGCTAGAGGACATTTAAATTTTAAACAGTAAGAATGACAAAACCTTGTTGGTTATGTGAGGCAATTCAGTAGAGCCCTGGAAGGGTCATACTTTAATAGTCAGGCTGAACTAACCCAGAATAAAGGTTACTTCAGACATGCCCTAATAAAATCTGTAAACATGCTTTGCAAAAAAAAAAAAAAACCCTGGAAAAGCTCAAGCTTATCTATAATAACATAGCTGCCTAGTTAAACAATATAATTTAAAGGAAGATACCAAAAGAGCCAGCTGAAATAGAATATTCACAATATCCTAAAACAATGAATAAAAGAAAAGAAAAGAATATAAAATAACTCTTAAGACATTGAACATTAGGCAATGATGGCTGGTGATCCCTGCATTATGAAAACCAACTAGGTAGGTTCTTTATTTCACCAGCTCACTGCCTAGAGAAGTTTTCCAGGTCTCAAGTAGAGCCTCCTTGAATTGAGGAAGTAGAGTGGACAGTCCAGGAAGATAGGACAGCTAGAATTTCATGGCAGATTACCAGTGGGGAGACACACTGACAAAGAACCCTGGGGATATGCAGAAAGGATCACCTAAGTGTTCAGTTGATTACCTATTAGTGCATGCATGTAAAAAAAAAAAAAAAAAGAAAAAGAAAAAGAAAAGAAAACTACTGAGGCCCAGGAAAGACCGTCTGAAAGAATGGAGGAAACAGCACCCAGTATTAAAAAAGTCCCACTATTAGGAGATTCCTGGGTGGCACAGCGGTTTGGCGCCTGCCTTTGGCCCAGGGCAGGATCCTGGAGACCCGGGATTGAATCCCACATTGGGCTCCCGGTGCATGGAGCCTGCTTCTCCCTCTGCCAATGTCTCTGCCTCTCTCTCTCTCTCTCTCTCTGTGACTATCATAAATATAAATAAATAAATAAATAAATAAATAAATAAATAAATAAAGTCCCACTATTGATAACGGTTTCCAACAGCCAGGGTGCAAAGCCTCCTAACTCACCAGCTAATTAGGAATTAGCATGGGTCTTGCCTCTGTAGTTGGGAGGCAAAAATATAAATATATTTATATTATATATAAAATGCTTCTCTGATCCCACCTAGAAAAGCTAAGAAAGCAAGAACTGAAAGGACTATATCATTCAATGAGGTATTATTGACATCTTAATAAAATAATAGTTAGGTTTTATTTTATTTTTGTTATTGCTTAGGCTCCTAAACAATGAACAGTGGTTAGTATCCCTGGCCTCTACTACTAAAAGCCAGTTCCTCTCCTCTCTTTGTAACAATCAAAAATTTATCCAGCCTTTACCAAAGACATCTGAAGGAATAAAATAATCCCTGATTTAGGACCATTGGCCTAGAGAAAAGATTGAGTGGTTGAGTAGAAAGAAGTAAGATTTTTAAATGACTCAAATCAAACTTTATAGTTGAAAACTATACTAAGATGAAAAATACACTAGATGAAATTAGTGACAACTTAGATATTACATAAGAAAAGATTAGGGAGATTGAAGATTGAGCAATATAGGGATGGACACCTGGGTGGCTCAGTGGGTGAGCATCTGCCTTAGGCTTAGATCATGATCCCAGGGTTCCGAGATCAAGTTCCACATCGAGCTTCCCACAGGAAGCCTACTCCTCCCTCTGCTTGTCTCTGCCTTTCTCTGTGTCTATCATGAATAAATAATAAAAATCTTTTAAAAAAGAGCAGTATAAATTATCCAACAATAGAGCCTTGGGGGAATAATAAAGCATAGGTGAACTAGGAGAAAATTTCAAGTGACCAAATATACATGTAATTCTTTAACACAGAATCCTTTATCCAGTGATAATATCTTTCAAAAAGCAAGATGAAATAAAGAATTTCTCAGAAACACAATAGTTGAAAAAAATTACCCCAGCAGATTTCCACTACAAAGATATTAATATAAGTTCATCAAATTTCAGCAAAGTGCTCCACGTGAAAATTTGGCCTCCACAAAGGAATGAAGACCACAGGAGATGGTAACTGCATGTGTAAAATAAACACTTTTTTATTACATAAATTTGTTTTAAAACTAATTAACTGTGTTTGGAGAAAATAATAACAACATGTTGTGGAGTTTATCACATTACAAGGAAATAAGTGCCTGACTATAATAGCACAAAGCCTGAGAAAGGAAAAACATAGAAGTATACTATTTTAAGGGCCTTATTTTATTCATGAAATAATGTGATATAACTTGAAGGTAGACCGTGCCAAGTTAGACATGTATACTATACTATAAACCCTAACGTAACTTAATGAAGAGTTATAGCTAAAACACTTACAAGGAGATGAGATCATTAAGAAAATGCAATCCAAAAGAGGGTAGAAATAGACGAAAAAAGGAAGGACAGACAGAAATTAAATAGAAAGAGGAGATTTAAACCCAACCATATCACTAATTACATCAAATATATGTGGTTTAGGAGCACCTGGGTGTCTCAGTTTGTTGTGTCCGACTCTGGCTCAGATCATGATCATGATCTCAAGGTGGTGAGAGCTGGTCTCGTCTTGGGCTTTGTGCTGCACAGGGATCCTACCTGAGATTCTCTCCCTCTTCCTCTGCTTCCCCTCCTGCTCACAAATGCTCTTTAAATAAATAGATGAACAAACAAATAAATTGTAAAAATAAATATATGTGGTATAAACACTCTCGTTAAAAATCAGAGGTTTTCAAAATAGATCAAAAGCAAGATCCAACCCTCTACTGCTCCAGAGAAAGCCATTTGACATAGTGGGAACACAACAGATCACAAGTGAAAAGATGGAAAAAGACATGATGCTGACATGAATAAAAAGAACGGGGGCACTTTGGTGGCTCATTCAGTTAAGCGCCCAACTCTGAATTTTGGCTCAGGTCATGATTTCAGAGTCCTGGAATCAAGGACCTGCATAGGACTCCCTTATGTAGTCTGCTTGTCTCCCTCTCCCTCTGCCTCTGCACCTTCTCTCTTTCTCTCTCTTTCTCTCTCTCTCTCTCTCTCCCTTCTGAAATAAATTTTAAAAATCTCTAAAAGAAATAGAAATAAAGAAAGTTTGACAGGTTATAAAAATATCAGATAAATAGATTCCAAGCAAAAATAAGGCAAAGTAAAGAAAATAAACACACTTTCTTATAAAGAAGTAAGAGAGTTCCTTATAACACATCTATACCACCAGAAATGTGTAAGAAACTCTTGGGCTGAAAATGATAACAACTAGAAACTTGGATTTATGCAATGGATTAAATTATGCTGGAATGGCATAATATATAGCTGAATAAAAAGAGTTTTCTTGGGATCCCTGGGTGGCTCAGCAGTTTAGTGCCTGCCTTTGGCCCAGGGTGTGATCCTGGCATCCCGGGATCGAGTCTCACAGCAGGCTCCCTGCATGGAGCCTGCTTCTCCCTCTGTATCTCTGCCTTTCTGTCTCTGTGTGTGTGTGTGTGTGTGTGTGTCTCATGAATAAATAAATAAAATCTTAAAAAAAGAGTTTTTTCACTTAAAAGTCTTTTTTATAAAAAAAAAGATTTTATTTATTTATTTGAGATAGAGTGAGAGAGAGAGAGAGCACACATGAGTCGTGGGAGAGGCAGAGGGAGAAAGAAAAGCAGGCTCTCCACTCAGCAGAAAGCCTGATGCAGGGCTCAATCCCTGGACCCTGGGATCATGACCTGAGCTGAAGGCAAACGTTAACCGACTGAGCCACCTAGGGACCACTACTTAATGGTCTTTTAAAAAGAATTATTCAAAGAGAAACTCAAGACACTGTATTATCGGATTTATAAAATATGTACAAGTAAAATATATCAAAGAAATATCATAAATGATGACATATAAAGTGGGTTAATGTTCTTTGAAGCTAGACTATGCTAAATTAAAGGTGCAAATTTTAAGCTCCAGGGCAATTGCTAACAAACAGTAAGAATTATAGTTAACACAACGACAAAGCAGACAAAATGAATCTTAAAGAAAATGGACGAGGGGGAAAAAAGGGACATATAAGAACCATAGATTGAATTAACCAAAATCTGTCTAATCATTTTTAACCTAAGTAAGATAAACATTTCAATTAAAAGAGTGTGTCGGTTTGGATAAAAATGCAAAAGTCAGCTATATACTACTTACCGAATACCCACTTTATTTATTTATTTATTTATTTATTTATTCATTCATTCATTCATTTATTTATTTTAAGATTTATTTATTTATTTATTCATGATAGACATACACAGAGAGAGAGAGAGAGAGAGAGAGAGAGAGAGGCAGAGACACAGGCAGAGGGAGAAGCAGGCTCCATGCCGGGAGCCTGATGCGGGACTCAATCCCGGGACTCCAGGATTGTGCTCTGGGCCAAAGGCAGGTGCTAAACCGCTGAGCCACCCAGAGATCCCCTGGATACCCACTTTAAATAAAAAATACAGGTTAGAATAAAAAGAATGGAAAAGTTAAACAGAGCAAACTTAATGATAGGATGAATAACGTATTTAATAATAGACAAAGTAGACTGGAGGACAAGGAATGTTTCTAGAGATAAAATAAGATATTTTGTAATAATAAAAGGTACAATTCATCAAGAAAACATAACCATCCTAAATGGATATGTACCCGTAAAAGAGATTCGAGCTACATGAAGCAAAAACTGGTAGCAATGAAATTAAAACTGACAAATTCATAATTATAGCTAGAGATTTGAATGGTCTTTCCCAGGAATTGATAGACCAAGTAGTAAGAAAATCAGTAAGTTGTAGAAGACTTGAGCAACACTGTAATCCAACCTGACCACCTACAGAGAACTCTATCCAACAATGGTGCAATACATATTCTTTCCAATTGCACATGCAACACTTACTAAGGCAGACCATACGCTGGAATGTACATGCAAATCTCAATAATTCACCTGACTTTCTTATGAAATACATGCTGTGTTTATTTTCATTTTATAAAGAAACCAAGAGAAAGAAAATTTAAATAAGTCAGTTGTTAGGGGGCTGAGATGATATTTAAATATGATGCTATTTCAGAGCTCATGAGCTTTACTTTAAGTTATTTAAAATATTGTCCCAGAGCACCATCTTCACTTCCTGTGAGGTCCATGAAGTAGACAGATATCTAGAGAATAGTTGCACAAACAATTATAAAACTCTGATAAGCTGGACTGGCTTGTAAAACTCTAATTAGGTTTGCCTAATACATTCTTAATTTATGCCTCTTGTCCTAGCATAAGTATACTGGTTTGGATTATGAATACTGTGATCTCAAATTTTATAGGCTTTTTTCCTTACTAAAGACAAACTTTTAGAAATTACTGTATACTGGCCAGTCACATGAAAAAAAAAAGGTAATGAGGAGAAATGAGCATTAGAAGAGCCTGATCTGATAAACTGACCCTGAGAAATTGGCATCCCACCTACTTGAGAGGAGGAGGAAGATATTTGGCCTCCCTTTTTGATGAATGAGTCCTGGACAATTCTCCTTTGAACTACTATGAGAAAGAAAGAGAAATCCAGGATGATGGTGGTGATGATGGAAATTAATTGAGATAGAACATAGTACTAGTCATTTGGATGAGTTTTTAAGGAGATCCAAACGTTACTATCAACTCTGGCCCTTTCACATGTTATTCCTGCTCTCTAGACAATAGAGACTAGAACAGAAACATCCTCTAATCTAGCTCCACTTCTAACTTTTATACCACTGCCACCATCATAGAATTTTATTTTCCTCCTTCTATCTGTGGGTAGCTATCAATTACAACAAAATCACTTTGCAGTATAAGGCAGCAGCCTCCAGAGTAAACACAGCATGACAAGATGGTTGAACACCAGCAAAATGATCAGATTTGAATTTAATTTTTGCAAGATTCATTCTCTAAAAATTAAATTGCCTACTCTTGGAAGGGAATAAAAATGTAAAAATTCCAAAGATGAATTGGAACCAGAAAATGAAAACATTTAATATAAATAGTGAAACATTAAAATTCCACATCAATCTTTCCAGAGTTCTAAATTGGTACTGCCATGGAATAGAATTGTGCTGCTCTTAACTCTTAAGGAAACATACAGTTTCACTTGAAGAAAACATCCCAAGTTAGGTTATATGACTTGACATTGTCTTGTATAACAGCTTTTTAAACATTACATTATTTTCTGTTTTTTAGAAGAAAAAAAGTGCTGCATAAATAAATCTTATTTTACCATCAAATATTTAAATTTTGTAAAGATGACTATTTCTATATATTTTTTTAAGATTTATTTATTTATTTTAGAGTGAGAGAGCATGAGAGCGGCATAGAGAGAGGAAAAGAGAATCTCAAGCAGTTGCCACACTGAGCAGGGAGTCCAATGCAGAACATGATCTGAAGACCCTTAAATCATGACCTAAGCTGAAACCAAGAGTTGATGCTTAAACAACTGTGCCAACCAGGCACCCCAACTATTTCAATATGTTTTAACAAACAGAATCAATCTGACGAACTTTTTAACTTAAGATATTTTTTCAGAATTAAAGTATTTTAAAGAACTTTCAATGAATTTTTGTGTCTTCTGCTAGAACCTATATCCGATTAGAAATGTGATTATCACAGCAAGACTCTTATTGACAGCAAGAAATAGCTCCCCATTTGAAGCAGATAGTAGTTTCTCTGATAGTTTAGCCTTATAGAAGTGTTTTTGTTAACTTTCTATAGCTCTCTGATGATTTATTTGCAAATATTTTAATATATATGAAATGAATGACAGAATGTTTTGAATTTCTCCTTCTCCTTCCAGTTAAGGAGAAAGGATTTGTCCTCACCACACTTATTTCTTGATCTTCCATAATTTCCCAATTGTCGTCAAGAAGTTTTCCTTTTTTTGCTTTTTAAAAAAAATATATTCTATTTATTTATTTGAGAGAGAGAGAGAGAGAGAGAGAGAGAGAGAGAGCATGAGCTGGGGGGAGTGGCAGAAGGAGAGAAAGAAGCAGGCTCCGCACTGAGCAGCACCCTGGGATCAAGACCTGAGCCGAAGGCAGATGCTTAACTGACTGAGCCACACAGGTGCTCCAAGAAGTTTTATTGATGTTAAGGATGTGCTCTTTTATAAGAATGATGGCCTTAAAAATTCAAATTACTTTTACTAATTTTTATCTATTGGATTAAATTTCTTTGAACCAGCTCCATGGGAGCCTGGAATAAGGTCTGGGATGACTTTATACAGGTTACACATAAACAATTCCATTTCAGACAGACTTAAAAATTGCACTTCTGTAACTGCCAACAACATAAACATTTTGAGATCCACTGTCATTCCTTTATTTCAAAAATTTCAACCAGTGTTAAAGTTAAAAAATCTACTTAGAATTAAGTATCTATAGCCTTGTGGTATCCCACAGATAAACTCCAGCTGCAAGCCATGATAGTGAGCCTAGATTTAATGTTTGACTTTCAGGTTGACAGAGTGAGTAATCTGAGCCCAAGTTGATAGTAGTGACCCTCAACTAGAACAAATTGATGTATTAACAAATTCTTCTATGTGGACTTCTCAATGCTTCCAGAAAAATATGCTACTTTTGAGAGGTAGTAAATAAAAACCATCAGAATAAAATCTCTTCACAAATGCTCATTTCCGCACAGGATTTTCTTGACCTTTCAATAATAGAAATGGCAACACTGAAATATTTTTTAGTCTATCTCATTATTAAAATAATAAATGAGTAAGGAGCACCTAGGTGGCTTAGTTGGCTAAGTGTCTGACTAGTAGTTTTGGGTCAGGTTATGATCTCAGGGTCTTAGAATCAAGCCCTGCATCAGGCTCTGTGCTCAGCAGGGAGTCTGTTTGATATTCTGTCTCTCCCTCGGAACTTCCCACTTCTATCACTCCCTCTCTCTCAAATAAATACATAAATCCTTAAAATAATAATAATACCCAAATAGCCAAAGGAATGTTGACAAGGAAACCCAGAGCTGGAGGCATCACAATTCCAGACTTCAATCTCTATTACAAAGCTGTAATCAAGACAGTATGGAACTAACACAAAAACAAACACATAGGTCAATGGAATAGAATAGAGAACTCAGAAATGGACCCTCAACTCTATGGTTAACTAATCTTTGACAAAAGAGGAGAAAATATCCAATGGAAGAAAGTCTCTTCAACAAATGGTGTTAGGAAAATTGGACAGCCACATGCAGAAGAAAGAAACTGGACCATTTACTTACATCATAAACAAAAATAGACTTAAACTGGAAGAAAGATCTAAATGTGAGACAGGAATCCATCAAAATCCTAGAGGAGGGATCCCTGGGTGGCGCAGTGGTTTAGCGCCTGTCTTTGGCCCAGGGCGCGATCCTGGAGACCCGGGATCGAATCCCATGTCGGGCTCCCGGTGCATGGAGCCTGCTTCTCCCTCTGCCTATGTCTCTGCCTCTCTCTCTCTCTCTCTCTCTCTGTGACTATCGTAAATAAATAAAAATTAAAAAAAAAAAGAAATAAAAAAAAAATCCTAGAGGAGAACACAGGCAGCAAACTCTTTGACCTCAGCTGCAGCAACTTCTTGCTAGACACATTGCAAGGGGAAACAAAAGCAAAAATGAAATTTTGGGACTTCATCGAGATAAAGAGCTTTTCACAGCAAAGCAAACAGTTGGCAAAACTAAGAGGCTACCTAAAGAATTGGAAGAGATATTCACAAATGTCTTATCAGATAAAGGGCTAGTATCCAAAATCTATAAAGAACTTACCAAACTCATTATCCCAAAGATAAAAAGTCCAGTGAAGAAATGATCAGAAGACATGAAAGACATTTCTACAAAGAATATATACAAATGGCCAAAAGAGGCATGAAAAAATGCTCAACATCATTCAGCATCAGGGAAATACAAGTCAAAACCACAATGAGATACCACCTCACACTGGTCAGAATGGCTAAAATTAACAACACAGGAAACAGCAGATATTGGTGAGGATGTGAAGAAAGGGAACCCTCTTCTACTACTGGTAAGAATGCAAACTGGTGCAGCCACTCTGGAAAACAGTATGGAGGTTCCTCAAAAAGTTAAAAATGAAAAAAAAAAAAAAAAAAAAAAAAGGTTAAAAATGATGACCCAGCAAATGCACTACTAGGTATTTATCCAGAGGATACAAAAATGCTGATTCAGAGGGGCACAAGCACCCCAATGTTTATAGCAGCAATGTCCACAATAGCCAAACAATGGAAAGCAACAAAATGTCTAAAAACAGAAAAATGGATAAAGAAGATGTAGGAATTTACATATTTATATAAATATATATATTTATATTTATAAATTATATATATAGATTCCTACATTCCTATATATATATTACTATATTATATTATATTATATTATATTATTATATTATTATATATTATATATATTACTCAGCCATCAAAAGAATGAAATATTGCCATTTGAATGACATGGATGAAACTACAGGATATTATGCTAAGTGAGGTAAGTCAGTCAGAGAAAGACAAATACCACATGATTTCACTCATATGTGGAATTTAAGAAACAAAACAGATGAACATAGGGGAAGAGAAGGCAAAATAAAATAAGATGATTAACCAGAGAAAAATAAGCAATACAAGACTCTTAGCTATAGGAAAATCACTGTTGCTGGAGGGGAGGTGGGTGGGTGGGGGGATATTGGGTAACTGGGTGATGGGCATTAAGGAGGGCACTTGATGTAATGAGCCTTGGGTGTTATATGCAACTGATGAATCACTAAATTCTACTTCTGAAACTAATAATACAGAATAAGTTAACTAAATTGAAGTTAAAAATTAAAATAAAGAAAAAATAATATAATAATAAATGGGTGTGGGAGATAAGAGAAAAGTGGTGAGACGTAGAACTTAAGTAATGAATGGATTGTCATAAATTCATTGTTGTGAATCTTTGCTGGTTTAAAGAACAAACATGTAAGAATATATTAGATGTGGTAATAATCACAAAAATAAGAATTAAATTGACAGATTGAGGTTCCATGGTAATTCTCCAGAATAATATCCATATCTATATTTCCTAGCATGGATGTCAAAGGTTTTGTTTTTCTAATTTCCAGAGTAACAAACTCCACCTGGGATACAACTCAAGGTGTATTTCTTTCCATCTCTTATATTGATAGTGGCCTTTATAATCCTTTTCTCAGTATTTATATAGTCATTTGACTTCTCTCAGAATTTATATAGTCATTTGAGTGGAATCATTTCACAGTGGTTTGAATATGAAGTCAAAGATCTTTGGGAGACATTTTGGAAGGATACCTGTTACACTATCAAACCAATTTTTAGATTAATGAGAATTATATTACCATGCCATGCTTAGAAGAGTTTTTCAGAAAAAAACCTAATTTTGCTTATTTTAAGAAATGATATAAATGAATGGCTTTAACAAAACAATTAGTTGGATAATTGCTAGTACAGTGTTTTTTTAAGGAAATAAATGTGAACACTTTCTTATGAGAGGTAGATAGGTGACTATCCATGTTTTGTTTTGTTTTTTCTCCTGAATAATGTATGTGTTATCTACCAGACAGGTAGAAATTTTCAGATATCACCACCAACATACCTGTAATCATTTGCTCAGAATGACAACATAATTTTTCAAGATTTTGGAGTTTTCCAGAGCTTTCTACTTTCCAATTTTGTTATATTCTAGAATTTCATTCTTGAATTTTAGGCCACTGAAGTGGCTTTTTATTTTTTATTTTATTTTATTGTTTTAAAGATTTCATTTGTTTATTCACGAGAGACACATAGAGAGAGAGGCAGAGACACAGGCAGAGGGAGAAGCAGGCTCCCCCTCGGGAGCCTCATGTGGGACTCGATCCCAGGACCCTGGGATCATGACCTGAGCCAAAGGCAGATGCTCAACCACTGAGCCACCCAGGTGCCCCCGAAGTGGCTTCTTAAAATAAGAATGATGATATTTATTCTGTACTTCCACCATTTTAATTTGTTTTCCCAACATCTATTCATTAACAGACCCCTCCCCACACACAGTTAGATACTTTTGAGTAAATGTGCCATGTGTTCAGAAATTTTTTTTTCAGAGTATTTTATTTTTCAGAGTATTTTTCAGAGTATTTCAGATATAACTATCTGATGAAAGCACATCCCAAATTATTACTTATGGCTGTAATTGGCTTTGATTCCTCTTCAGGGCTTGCTCAGGGCAGCCAACTAAGCAAAGGAATATAAACTTTTGGATTTGCATCTTATTTCTTGCTTCATTAATTTCATTAGCTTCCAAACTGATGAGTTCTTTGAATTAAAATGTCATTTACATTTAATACCCAAAATCACTTTCTTTGCATTTTAAACCTTTTAATTGTATTTTTGAATTCTAGTTCTAAATTGTGCTAGTCAAAGTCTTAATTAGATTTATGTCATAGGGATACAGAAGTTAGCTGAAGAGTAACAAGCTTAAATGAGAAGATTTTCTTTATAAGGACTTGCAAAATGGCTTAAATTATGTGTTATGCAATGTAGATTTTCTATACTGTGTAACTAAAGGTATATGTCTAAGATCAGTGAATGGTGTACACAGGTAACTATTGATTTATATAGAAAGATAAAATCTGGACACCTGGAGAAGAGACCTTTCTTTTTTCCAGCAAGAACAAACTGTGTGGGATTTGTATGGCGTCTCACTTAGGAAGAGAAGATTTTATTCTGCTGTTTACTTATAACAGTGACAAATGGTGGCTAGAAGGAAAAGCAAAGTATGTAATCAATCTTAACACCTTTGTGTTTTTCTGAGAAAAAAAAAAAAGAAAAAACAACAACAACAAAAAACCCAAACAAAACCTAAAGAAGGACAAAGTGAAGGTTATAATTTAAGAGAAAAAAAAATATCTCTTGTTTCTGCTATTAATGATGATGATGGTGATAGTGATAATGACAGCGGTGATAATACAAGCAATGAAAACTGTCATTCCTAATCTTTAAAAGGACACTACACGTTAGATATTATCATCAAAGTCTCATAGGTGAGGATATTTGAGGTTTACAGAGGACAAATAAAAAAAATGGCCTAAATTGACACTTCTGAAAAATGACAGAATAATAAACAAATCCAGTTTAGTCTCTTTGAAGTCTAAGGCCTTCTTGGACTTCATGCTGCTCATCCTGAAGACACTCAGTGTCAGTGGTAGTCATGTGTGGTTCAATTGTTTATTTTCTGTACTTGCAATTATATAGAAAGTTCAATTTCTAAAATCCTTCCTGAAAAGTGCTTGGAACTTGTATTTTCACTCTTTAAAAAAGAAAATGAATTTGATGTTTTAAAGCACAAATATAACTCTATTCTAGTGTGGACATATTCAAAAAAGCTGAAACATAGTATGAAGATTCAAAGTATAGCAAAATTTGTCTCATTAAAAAAAGATAAACCATATAGTCAACCAAACTGCAGCTCCTGTCACATGACTAAAATTATAAGGCTCAACAAAATTCATAAAGTATGAGTACATTCATTTAAGCAAAGGCCACACATCTAAGCTCAGACCCTTTTACTGGCATTATTGTGATTCTAACATGTGCTGGTTTGATTCTTGTCCAAGAAAAGACATTAAAAGCATGAGATTCGGAGTCACATAAACATGGGAAAAATCCCAGATTTGCCAATAGCCACATGGCTTTATATTTAACTTTTTAATACTCTATTTTTTATAGAGCGAGATTAACTAGATTGGACCTCATAGTGTTACTGTGCACAGTAAATTAATAAGGTACTATATAAGTGGACATATTATCATCCTCGATCTTGTTGTTAAAAGAGCACTAACCTTGGTTTAGAATATGACCAGATGAGATTGCTTTTTGGTGATTCTCATTCATTTACTGAACTTTATCTGAAATCAGATCATTTGCCTTGTTCTTTGCTAGGCACTAATATGGAAGAGGAATAAAATACACACTCTCTCTCTCCTGGGTCCCACTTCTTTGTCATCCTTGCTCCCAAGCTTCCTACTGGCTTGAGATTTAACTGAAGTTTTTTCTTTTTTATTTATTTATTTATTTATTTATTTATTTATTTATTTATTTATTTATGATAGGCACACAGTGAGAGAGAGAGGCAGAGACACAGGCAGAGGGAGAAGCAGGCTCCATGCACCGGGAGCCCGACGTGGGATTCGATCCTGGGTCTCCAGGATCGCGCCCTGGGCCAAAGGCAGGCGCCAAACCGCTGTGCCACCCAGGGATCCCTAACTGAAGTTTAAGAGCTCAGAATATCCAAAGACCTATTCGAGATTAAGACTCTTATTTCATCTCCTTCTTACAGTCTAAAAACTTTAAAATGGGGATGAGCATGATCCTATTTAAAAAATCATTCTGACCACTCTAAATGAGAAGTGGGGAGAATGCCTGTGGATGCACATACATCAGGAAAGACTCCAAGGCAGGAGTCCAAGGAAGACATTACAGTAGGCTTAGCAAAGTCAGTGGCTGGTGGAGATGGAGAGAAGATGATGGACTTGAAATAGAGAAGCAAGGTAACACTGAAAGATCCAATAGTTTGGATATGTTAGCACAGGTAGAGGGAAGAAAATGAGGATTGGATTAATATTGATTTGGGGAAAAGGGACTAAGGGTAAACTAGTCTTGCATGGGAAAACCAAGAGATCAGCTTAGGATACGCTGAATTTGAGATGCTTATGACATATACCAAGCACAGATGTCAATCCAGTGTTGGCTAGAAGAAAGTGGAATCCCTAAGAAAGGTTTACACTGAGATATAAATTTTGGAATTCTTATTAGGCAGATAGGTTAAATCAATGAAAAAAATAAAAAGGCATGGTACCAGCTCTTCAGGAAATTCTGTGTATCAAGGTGAAATAAAGAAGAGGGTAATGTGTGGGAGATACCTAGCAGAATGCCTGGTACATATTTAAATGTAAATAAAAAAATTTTAATAGTAATAATTTAGAATTATAGCTGTGCTCGGATATCCATATGAGTATTACGCCAAAAGTAAAGGCTAGATATATCTCAAATACTTGAACCATTTGTAGTTACCCCCACTGAGTTACAGTTATGTTTGTAGAGTGCATTAATGATTCTATTGATCTACTAGTTATTTTTTTTCCATTGATCTTCTAATTAAGTTTTGACTTATGTTAATTTCCCCATCTTTTATTTCCTAGATATTGGTTACTTGCACTTTGTACTGCTTTTACTACCTACACCACAATAGAGTTTTCTGAGCCAAATACCTCTCTTTGTGATTTAGCTGAGCAACAGAAGGCAGAGAACATTGCAATGATGCTAAATATATGGGGTGACCTTCAGTTTCCTTCTTCCTCTACTCTTCTGATCCAGCACTCTGAATGTTTTCATTTGGAATGTAAATCTGCTTTTCAACAAAGGCGACTTTGATTAAGTTCTCTAAGTTCTTGGGTGAAATTTCAGCCAACCCTCAAGGTCTTTGGTAAATTTTTACATTATTTAGTTTCTCAGTTGTCTTCAGCTTTACTAAAAGCAAAATCCTTATGAATTGTATTTTTCTGGATGGGGTACTCTTTGTCATTTGCTCTTCATTTTTGTACCTACATTTTAAGTCTAGGTACTTCCCCCTACCCTACATTTTTTTTTAATAAGATAAAGAATATTTAGAAGAAGAGTATTTATTTTGCTAAGTCTGTGAATGAAAAAACATAATTGATGTTCAGAATCGTAATCTTGCCCATAATTTCTAGATCTATTCATTATTGTCCTATTTGAAGATATTTCTGTCATATTTTAAATTGCATGACTGACAGAGAAACTTGGATATAACAGAATTTTCTGATGCTGAATATAGATGACATGGAGCACTTGCTCAGAGGTCTTAGAACACAGATGTCTAAGCTGTTATCTTGGGCCAAATCCTCACTTATTTTGCCAAAAGCACATATCAATTAAATGGAGTCAGAACTTTCTGCAATATTACATTCACATTCTGGCTCGCTGAATACATCAGCATTAACATTTTTGGGTTGGTTTATGTTTTTCCTTTTGAATTATCTAGGCATCCTGTCACTCATTGTTTTTTGTTTATTTGTTTTTATTGATTTTATCTATCTTTTAAAACTAACACAACTTTTTCATACATCCCAGAGTTTACTTTAGTCCACCCTTAAATAAACTCATAAAATTTGAAAATAAAAACCTTAAGTTATAGTGATATAATAATGATTCGAGAGAAATAAGGAATGGTATAAAGAATTCTTTACTCAAGTCATTCTGAAATGGTTCTGTGCTTTTTCGTTGCATAATTTGGTGAGCTTGGGCAAAGTTTTTAAAAATACATTTTTATTGTTGTTTTAGTGATTAGTCTATTTATTTAAAGATTTTGTTTATTCATTTGAGAGAGAGAGAGAGAGAGCAGGGAGAGGGGCAGAGGAAGGGGGACAAACAGATTCCCTGCTGAGCAGGGATTTCAAGGACAGGGGATCCCAGGACTCTGAGATCATGACCTGAGCCGAAGTCTTGATGCTTAAGCAACTGAGCCACCCAGGTGCCCCTTGGATGTATTTTTATTAAAACCTGGTAACTTTTTGTTTATTCAGTTTTTGATTGCTTCATTCCAACTTCTTTCTAGCATGGGCTATGTCTCCTACACTCCTCTATAGCTAGGAAAGACTATGTTCTACTAGGCAGATACAGATACACACATGAAACGTGGAGAAGGTGAGCAGCATGAGTTTGGGGAGACCAAGACTTCTGGAAAACATGTCGCCAAACTAATTCTAAATCTAGAAGTGGTGGCAGTGATTTCTTGATGTGGCCACTTTCTAATCACCACATGATTATGTGGTCTAAAGCATGGGTTAGCAGCATCTCTCTTATCAGATATATGATGATATATATTATGTATATATATGGTAATCCTTAATGAATCCCCTCTTACTCTATGTCACCAGAATAGATTGTGTTTCTATAACAACTAACCATACAGTAATGGCTTATATATGATGAAAAAATAAAACCCTTGGTTTATTTGAACCACTGTTTCTTGTTTGTTGTGAGGGCGGGTTCTGTTACTTCAGTTTCATTTTATAATTTAAAAAAGTTACACTCAAAGAATAGAACTTGCCACGTGGATTTGATTTAAGGAGCAAGTGGTGAGATGGATATTAAAAACCAGACATAGGGGGGATCCCTGGGTGGCTCAGTGGTTCGGCGCCTGCCTTTGGCCCAGGGCCTGATCCTGGAGTCCTGGGATCGAGTCCCGCATCGGGCTCCTGTCATGGAGCCTGCTTCTCCCTCTGCCTGTGTCTCTGCCTCTCTCTCTCTCTCTGTCTGTCTATCATGAGTAAATAAATAAAATCTTAAAAAAAAAAAAAAAAACAGACATAGCAGAATAAAAAGCTAGTGACACTTGTTACAACATGGTAAAATATTTGGTACACTGTCACCTAATGTACCTTTGAAAGCAAACCATGTTACCAATGGAACTGAAAAAAAAAATTCAAAATGTTGAGTTAGCCAATTTCTCTCTGTCAATATCTTCAGTACTGCAGGCGCCACTCATTTATTAGAAAGATCACCATTTCCTTACCACAGTGTAGTGTCACCTTCTGTTACATCAAGGGACTGCATATGTGTGGGTTTGCTATGTGTTTGCTTTTCTGTTCCATTGTTTTATTAGGTGTATTTTATTGCCAATACTACAGTCTTAATTATTGTAGCTTTGTAAGTTTTTTTTTTAATGTGGTAGTATTTATTCTCTTTTAAGATTGTTATATTATATTGGGCCTACCTATTTCCATATAGACATTAGGTTCAAATTTTTGATTTCCAGAATTCACTCATAATTTTTTTTTAATTTTTTTAAATTTATTTATGATAGTCACACAGAGAGAGAGAGAGAGAGGCAGAGACACAGGCAGAGGGAGAAACAGGCTCCATGCACCGGGACCCCAACGTGGGATTCGATCCTGGGTCTCCAGGATCACGCCGTGGGCCAAAGGCAGGCGCCAAACCACTGCGCCACCCAGGGATCCCTCACTCATAAATTTTATAAAAAAGTTTTTCTAGACATTTTAACAGAATAAAGAATTGCTCTTCTGTCTCTACTTTTCTAAGATTTTAAAAAATGATACATGGATCCAGAATTTTTATTAAGATCCTGCATTGAAATGATCATATATTATTTTTTCTTCTTTATTCCATTAATGTAATGCAGTAGGCAGAAAAATGGTACAACCGGAAACTATAAATATGCTGTTACATGGCTAAAGAGATGTTGCAGCTATAAGTAAGGTTAATTACCTTAAAATAGAGAGGATTATCCAGATCATCTCTATCTGACACATGAGCCCTTAAATGCAGAGAACGTTCTCTGGCTGGGAAAGTAAGAAAGGATCACCCTGTCATTTCCTGAGGGTGGCCGTGTTAAAGCATGAAGAGCCCCAGCAGTCTCTAGGACTAGGTGCTGGTTGATGTCAGTGAGGAAACAGGATGGTAGTTCTCCAACTGCAAAGAACTGAATTCACTCAAGAGCTAGAATGGACTTGGAAGTGGATTCATCTCTAGAGCCTCTAGGCTCTCTATTATAATGTCAAATATTATAATATTAGCCTTGATATATGCCAAGCGGAGGACTCAGATGAGCTGCACTGTACCCGCCCTTTTGACACAGAACTACAAAATTATAAATCTGTATTGTTTTACACCACTAATTTTGTCATGATTATTATGACTGCAGTAGAAAACATGTAGAGAAATAAATTAACTGATTTTTAAAATATTAAACCAAACTTACATTTCTGAAATGATTTCTGGAATGAATAATTATTCATTATGTATTATCCTTTATATGTATTGATGGGTTTGATTTGCTAATATTTTGTAATTTTTTTCTTTACTCATACAAGAGATTGACCTATAATTTTCTCTTTTTTGTTAACATTTTTTGTCAAATTTTGATATTAAGGTTATACTGCTCCCATAAAATGAGTCGAGTAGTTTGAAAGTGTTCCCAACTTTTTTATTCTCTGTACAGTTTCTATTAGATTGTATTTTTTTCTTTCTTATTTGTGTAGAGGATTTCATAAATGAAGCCATTGTGCTATGGGGAGTTCCTTTGTAGAAAGAGTTTTGATAACAAATTCAATTTCTTTAATTGATGTAGAATATACAGTTGTTTTATTTCTTTTGTGTCTAGTTAAGTTTTTTTATTAATTGCCAATTTTACCTACATTTTCAAATAGAATTACATTAAGTTGAATCTTTAAATTTTAAATTTTGGAGGATCTCCCATTTTCCATCCTTGAAATGGACTAATTTTTGCTTTCTCTCTTTTCTTTTATTTGTTTTCCTAAGTACTAATCCATGTTATGGCTAATTTTGAAGAACATACTATCACCCTTGTTAATTTCTCCTATTGTGTGTTGTGTTACATTTCATTAATTTCTTCTTTCATCTGAATTATTTATTTTACCCCACCTTCTTTTGATTTAAATTGATGTTCTTTTCTGAGATGGACACTTAGCTCATTGATTATCAGCATTTTTTCTTGTCTAACATATTAATTTATGGCTAAAAGTTTATTTTAAATGTGGCTTTCTTTATATCACACATTTTAATATGTACATTATACAGAAAGGGACATTCTTGGATTCTCTGCAATAAATTGTGGTGACTCGGCAGGACTGAATCACTTCCCTGGAAGAAGAGTATAGTGGCCTGAGTGCTAAATGGAACTCAAGTGCTAGACTCCTAGCCATTATGTCAGTAATCCAGAAAGATATATTGTGACTGCATTTTCCCATTAGAATAAATACAACAATGTGCTGTCAACCAGAGACTAGAAAAAGGACTTGCAAACATTTGTTCAGCAGAAATGAGATGCAGAAAGGGAATTTAGGAAGCCAAGAGGCAAATTCCTGACAGATGTGGTCCTTGTAGGTAGTCATGTTCACCTAGCCCTGGGAAACCCGTGTCAGACTGAGGTCCAGGTAGAGACTGGACATCATTTGTACCAGTGCCTTATGTGACAAAACTGCAGCTACCTCCCTATTCATCTCTGCATGTCTGAATCTGAGCGTTATACACCCAGAAAGATGCTTTGGTACTTGATTTGTTTGTGACAAAAAAAAAAAAAAAAAAAAAAAAGTACCTATTGGCTGCTTTTCTTCACAATCTCTTTTTCCTCCCTGGATATTTGCATGTTAGGATAGAGGATGAATTGGTTTTAGGACAGGAAAGGAATGCAATGCTAGGACTAATGTGCAGACATGAATTTATCATGAAGTTATTAAAGCTTAAAGGATTTCACTTAAGAGAGCATCCTGGCAGTATATTCACAAGGTCTTTTGTTTTTGGGGAAAAAAAATTTTAAAGAAGATATTTAACCACAGTTTTAAAAGCTTTATGAATACCACTATCACAAAAGAAGTATCTGTTGACTTCCTAACTTACCTATATTTTTTTATCCTTTTGACTTCATACTCTAGATTTATCCCTGCTAAAGTATATGATTTTCTAGAAGCTACGGTATCTCCATCCAAGAAAGCTTTGCACTAAGATCCAAGCAGAATTTCAAATACTTCATCAAGAGAAGATGATGCAGTTTTAGGTAAATTATGAGTAATATCTTTGAATATGCAGTGTCTTTAGCCAGGGCCCTGCCAAGATTAGCAAGAGAGAAAGTGAGACAGATTGACATTTATTAATAGGTTCATGTCCCTTATTATTTGCCTTCCCCACCTCCACCCTTAATGAAGGAGCTTTAACTACACAGCAGCCACTCCTCCCACCCCAACAAAAACCTTGAAAATAACCTTTAAATGTAATAAATTTGGGGACCTCAGTATTGTCCTCTTGCTATTGTCTCCATTGCTATTCCTTTAATAGTTCTCCATTGACACTTGTACATGTGGTAAGCCAGGATGACTTTTGCCTAGGGAAGTCAAATGCACACTAAGTTAAATTTCAGAACTAATACAATGGGAGATTCACAAAGGCAAAGTGAACCTCTTACTTTTGGCCTAAAGTGTGAGAGGCTGGCTACATATTCATTACAAGCTTATCTTCTATATGACTTTGTCTTTATATGACCAGTCCTCTGTTTTATCTTTCTAAGTCACAGTTGAATAATGATGAGGCACGTCAGATATCTGGTTACCATGTACCCTTCCCAAGTCCATTCTATTCTCGTACCTTCTCAATGGGAGAATAGCATGATTGTAAGACTAAAGCATACAGGGCTTTCAGACTCTGTGAAGGTAAGTAAGTAAATATTAACACATATAGTCTTTGAAAAGCATGCAAGTTGAATGTGTGCTGTTACATGTAATCTTAATATCCATGGAAAATTAACCAGATTCCATTTTTTGGTCCTAGCAAAAGATATTTAATCTATTTCCAAACCCTACCCCCCAACAAAAGAAAAGCAAAGGAGAAGAAATATGTGAATATAAGACATGCAAGCTAGGAGCTGTAGATAGAGATTTCAAAGAGAAGCTTTCGAAGTGAGAAATGAGGGAGGTATTGCATATGGAGGTCTGTCAAAGACAGAGAAAAATAAAAAGAAATTTAAAAACCATTGCTCTGGACTATTTGTCACCTTCATGGTGTTCTAAGAAGTAGAAGTCGAATAAAGGGCTTGAATTATTTTGAATTTGTTCTGTTTTCATGGGCTGTGTCATTTTAACTGCAACATTGCCCTAGGTCTGAACTGTGTGGGTCAGGGCTACAGCAGTATTTGTATGTATTAAATTTATAACTTCCCCATGAATCAGGGAAATTTTGCCCTGAATGTATTATTAGGTTTTCACAGGGTACTTCTGTTTGCTGTTTATCTTAGGAGTGTACTTATTAACTTGAACACATTTCCAATTTTCCCATGAGCCCTCTTATGCACACATTTAACAAAATTAGCCCTTACATATTCAGGTTTTATCTCTAGAATTGTTTTTGTAATAATACATAATAGGCAGGTTACTGTTATTTTTGGAACTTATATTCTAACATTGTAATATTTCTAAAATGGACATTTTTATTCATTGGCTACTCCAGCAACTGAGGAAATCAAGCTTTTCTAATAGCTACTGGTTACCGGAGGAGTCTAATTAATTTTTGCCATTATGCAATGAGATCATGCAAATTTATTTCTGAAAAATTATATAATAAAATGCAAAAAAAAAATCCCATCTTTGTTATTTCATGAGAAAACATTGGGTATTATTGGAGAAACATAAATGATCCCACAAGCAAGGGGATAATACATAGCTTAAGCTTTGTTTCCGAATAACTGATCCTCAACCAACAGCCTGGCACCATGAAAGCTACTGCTCCACCAATACTTCCCAGCACCTCTCTTATCTCAAAGAGAAATCAACAAAGATCAGATCATTTTAGTTTGGTTCCCCAAAAAAGCAGGTCCAGAGTCAAGGATATGGATACATGTATTTCATTTGGATGTGATCCAAGAAAATGGAGTGGCGGAAGAAAGATGAGCTCAAATTCTCTGACTTGCGTGTGTGTGTGTGTGTGTGTGTGTCTGTGTGTGTGTGTGTGAAGAATGAGGTCTACTCACTCGCTAGCTTTATAACTGCTTTGATGAAAGCTAGGTGATGACTGCTTCGACCGAAGAGTAGAGTAGAAATGTATGACAGAAGTGATGCTGCATAATTACAGAGATTAACTACAAGAATCTTTGCTGCTTTTGCCTCAGTATTTTGGAACAATATGTATCCCTGGGGACTCCAGGTCAGCACATAAGTCAAAAGTACATTGCGATTGCCATTGTGGACAGGCCCCATGTTAATTCTGTAGCACATCTTTCCTGCTCTATGTTCATGATCCCAAAGCCTTTAGAGTAAGGCCAGAGAATATGGTTACAGTACCAAGTATCTGCTAATCAACTGGATTTCAGTTCCCAGATGTTTGACTGAAAGATCTCTTTGAGTGGTTTTGCTTACGTAGTTTCTGTGATTTATGTATAGGATTTTAAAACTTGTTCTTAACTTGAACTTCATGCTGGGTCAGAATCTAAAGAGAAACTATTACTGCCTATAGATATAGAACTTGACCTTCATCATGAATTAGCCAAAACAAACAAACAAATAACAACCACAGAAAGTCTGTGTAAGATACAAATGTGACCTCCTCTTGTTGTATCCGGAACAGAAAAGATATAGGGGATATACCAAAACAGTAAGATTGTAGAGATTTCTTTCAGGTGAGTGGAAAGAAGAAGCTAAAGTCAAATACCTGACTTTCTTATGTTTGCCTTCTTTTATGCTCAAAGCTGAGTCCCCCCCCCCCCCCCCCCCCCCCCCGTAATGACCAAGTTCTTGTGGAAAAGAGAGTAAATATATGCTGGGGGAAGGTACAGGAGATTTCTAAGGAGGAGACTTTGCTGATGGGTAGAACTATCCCAAAGTTATCATGAATTGCCAGAAAGGTTATAAACCTCATGCTGATCTTATGTTCTTTTTCTTTTAATTTTTATTTATACTAATATAACTTAATGAAAACAACACAAGTCATTGTACTGCAGTCTTCTAGTATCAGAAATAAAAAGAAACCATGTCGCCAGCCAGAGAACATTATGACATAACCCATGTCTCTAAGGTTTAGAGATAGTCACCACACACTCATTTTTGAGAGAAGACAATATCTTCAACAGCTTATGAGTCCCAGGAAGATTGGATAATTCTTCCATAAGAGGAGAGAGGGGCAGCATTTCCATCACAGGAGCCTCATGAGTACAGCAATGATGGCTTTGCTGAAGAGTTACCCTCATTGTGGCAAGATTGCACTAAAACCAAAATCCAGTAATTTTCCTTTGGTACAGTTGAATGGAGCTAAGGTTCTCATTCATTGACTGTAGGTAATTCTCAGATGTTTGATTTTTCATTTTATTCCAGCAAGTAAGACCACTAATTTAACATTCACGCCAACACTTACATCATTATAACAAAATGATTAACCTTCCAAGAATGTGTTTGACTGCCCGGTGACTATCTCTGGGGTTTCTGACAATATGATGTATGAAAAAACAAAAACAAAAACAAAAACTAAGAAACTGAGGTCAAGAAAGATTTTCCTGGCAATCCTTCTAACTTAAGTATAGTGTTTTCAAAACCTAATGGTAAGACTGTCTTTTAACGTAGATACCTGAAATGTTACAGTGCTTCATACATATTAATATAGTTAAAAAATACAGCAATGACTTCCTTGTGTTTATTTCTAGTCACTTGGTATTTCTAACCTTGATTTGCCTCCTTTTCTACTTTGTGCTTCAAAGAATTCAGCTAAGCCTACCACTTAACAACTTTTCTATTGCATTGTACAGATACAGTATAGGTGACTTAAATTATTGGTTGATCTTTCCTTTTTAAAGTAACTTTAGTTGATGATGTGGTAGTGTACTTGTTACTGCTTTTGTTGTCTTGATAAATTCTGAAGATTAACTTGATTCTTTCATTTTCTTCTCAGTAGACGACTTGGTTCTTTCTGTTATCCCTTGTTTTGTCTGATTTAATGACTATTTTGTTGATCACTTGCCTGCAGTTTCTAGTACTGTCACTGTTCTTTTCACTTAATTATTTGAGTGATTACACCATTTTCTCTTAAAATAGAGATTAATTTTTAAAGTCTTGTCAATTAGTCTCTCACACCTTTAATGATGTTTACTACAACAAGTAGCAAGATTTATTTCAGATTTCAGTCTCTCTTTCTTTTTTTCTAGATCTCTTCTCTCTCTCTCCTGATAAAAGTCTATGCCAATGAGCACTGAAACAATAATGTGATGAAAAAATCATCTTGAAAAAATATGGTCCTATATTTGCTACTGATATCTGTAGAAACTTAATAACTCAGAATCACAAAAGCCATGACTTAGTGAATATGTAAACAAGGATGATGAAATGAGGTAAAAATTCAGAAAATAGAGTCTAAATTGAAATATTCAAAACCAAATTCTTCAAAATCCCGAGGAAAAAATATATGATTGCATCAATCCTAATTTATTTGAAATATGTATCTAATGAAACTCAGACTTGTAAATCTGTCAGGTAAGTACGTAGTACTGAGATTCTTTATATAGATATAAATACATAGAAGAGCTTTATGAGAAAAAAGTTATTAGATGATGTTTTTGGAATCTTACCATGCCATTTCTAATCAAGGAAAAGCAAGAAGTTATGGGGGACTGTGTTGGGGAGAATCAACCTCTGTCTAGCTCATAAATATTATATGTCTACAACTTTCAGGATTGTAGCAACATAGAAATATCATGGCTCATAATCGAAATGCCTATTGGATTATATCTATTCCAAGCTGCAGATCTGATCTACATATTGCTTCTATATGGTAGAGACAACTCTGATCACCAAGATTCATGCTCTCTTCATGGCTTGAAGCAAGTGTTGGAATGAAGCTGTCCAGCCAAGCATGTGTTTTTCAGCCATCTTGTATCTAAGCAGAGACATGATTAACTCTGGCTAATAAAATGTGAGCAAAAGTAATGACTATCACTTCTTCAATACGAGAGTTACAGTCTACGTGTCTTTCTCATGCTTTTCCCCCACACCATGGAAAACTTGCTGGCCCCATGTGGAAGAGCTCAGCCTTATAAAATGCAAGACATCTGAATCCTTGAGTCTGGTTGGAGGAAAGCTAATATGGCACATCTGTTCAGGCTGGTACAGTTTTTCTGTAAAAGACCAACTTTATGAGTATTTTAGGGTTTGTGGACCACATGTCTGTCACTTCTCTTTCTTTCCCTCATCCTCCTTCTTTCTCTTCCTGTTCATCTCCTTCTAAGACCTTTAAAAATATAAAAATCATTCTTAGCTTGTGAGTCATTTACAGTCTGTGGGACAGATAAGCCTGTGGCCCTAGTTTGCTAATCCTTATACCACTGAAATTTGGAGGTTTCGCAATAGCCATAAGCATATTCAGATTAATGCACTCTATAACAAGGGTTGGCAAACTTCATCCAGGCTACCTCTGTCCTGTGGCCTGTTTGTATAAATAAAATTTCATTTTGACAAAGCCAGACCCACTTACTTCCATAAGTACTTCCAGTAATCTCTATGGTTACTTTTGTGCTATAAAGGCAGAACCAAGTAGTTGCAACAGAGACAAAGACTATAATATTTGCTGTCTGTACCTTCACAGAAAAATCTTGCCTAACCCTTTTCTAGTAACTTTGATAATAGTTTCCTTGCCTCTAAAGTATCTCTTCATTAATGTGGCAGTCACAACTCTCAGGGGAGCTGTTTTTCCAACCTAGTAGAAATTTCTCTCTCCCATTAAGACAGAATCTCTTTTCCTGTAACATCATCCATTGATCCTCATTTTTTCCCCATAACCTCACAGCATAAGATACCCTCTTCTACGGAGTAGCCTCTCAAACAGTGGGGTACTTTTGAGAAGAGGAAACTGAGGTATAGTAGATGTATCACTTGCTTACCACAGAGAGGTGTAGTTTGCTCTCTTTTCCTTATATTTCCGCAAGTATTTGTTAGAATCTAAAAAAAAAGAAACAATTAGTTCAAAGTGTCCTCAAAAGTGAGTTCTTAATGTATATCTTAAATTTTGAAAAAAATATGATTTTCAGTTTTATGTTTCTACTCTGAGAGATATTGGAGATATTCCTTTTTGCTTTAATGACATTTAGGATGAGATTGTGTAATGATTAGCATTCAGGAGTGAGATTGTGGGGTCAGACTGACCTAAAGTCTAAATACGACTTCAAGGCTAATCAACGGTTTAACTCTGAGCAAATTTCTTAAGTCGCTATGGTTCACAACCTGTGTCTGCCAAATTGAAGAATTGTTATTTAGAAAAACTATCTAAGAAATACCTGTGTTTTGAATGTTTAAAAAGAAGATACATTTGTAATATTCGGCACTATCTGTAACGCATCAGAAACATTAAGAAAATGTCATTTATTATGGTGCTAGCATATTCTCATTTCTTTTGTATATAAGCATGAGGAATAGTATCTTATTGTAATGTTGTCTATACATACTGTCATACAAGGAGCACGGTGTGTGGGTTTTGAAAATTTATGTTGAAATCAGTTAAAAATCAACTTATGTTAAGACTATCCTAACTTTCTTGTATAATTCTTTAGAATTTTTTACAAGTGCTATGATATAATTGTACATTTGTTTGTCCATATGCATTTGTAAACACTATGTTAGCGTAATTTTGTACAGTTTAAGCTGTTTTGAGAGCACATACAGTCCTTATGCATACCATCTCCCATTTGCTGCCTTTATTATTTATCACACTAAAAGGAGAACCATAGAATCTTAGAGGGCATGAGAATTTAATCTAATGATACTTCATCTAAGGCATAATAGCTTTAACAACATTTATTCAGTATTCGACAAATATTCACTAAGTGTCTGCCCTGTATCTTACAACACTTCTCATCTGTGTTCTCTTGGAACATTCATTCTAGTCAGGGAGAAAGACAACCAACAAGTTAACAATAAATAAACAAGGGCAATGTGGTAATAAGATAAGGGTTATTCTTTTGAGAACAAAGATGCCTCTTATCACTAATACTCAGCTCAAATGCTACCTCCTCAGAGAGAAAACACAAGGTAAGAACACTCCAGGCTAAGAGAACTGCAAGTAAAAACTCCTTAAGTTAGAGATGAGACAACATGGGGGGAAATAGCATCAAATGGCAAGACATCATTTGGGGATGGCTTAAAATTACATATTACAACTTGCATGATCAGTAGAAAATCTTTACTTCAGGAAAATAAACTTTCCTTTAACACCTTCCAGTTGTTTCTAGTTTAGTGTTTTAGAATTGTGCAATAATATAAGCTTAACTTTCTTAACGTTTAGCTCATTAATACCAAACTTCCTCATTTCTTTTCAACATTACAAGAGTGTATAATAGGAAGTATCTTGACTTTGTTGTTAGATAAATATCAACTCTGATATATATTAGCTTGGTAGTCTCAGGAGAACTACATTATCTTTATTAGCTCCACTATTCTCTTTTCCAAAATAAGGAAAATCACACCCAGCTCCCAGGAATATTGTGAGGATTAAATGAGAGAACTTTGTAAAGTACAAAGATAGCACCAGGTACATAACATGTGTTAAATGAAAGGCAGCTATAATAATAACAGTCATTACGTTCTTATTACCCTTGTTTTATGGCAGCTCTTCTGTCCATCAATGTTCCTCTGAAAGCACAGGTCTCTGAATTTAACATAGAACTCTAGGTAGGGCTCATTGAGGTCATCAGTTAAGAACTATTGTATTCTTTGTTCTTTACACTTCACTTCTATAATTGAGGTCTTCAATGTTTTAAATCTTTTTGGCAAGTATATGATACTTATATTGACCTCACTGTAAGGAAATATTTTTATCTTATATCTTATTTGCATATGTTTACCTTTTTTCTTTTTATGTGAACTGTTAGATTTCTGAAACTTACATGGGATGCAACGTAAAAGAGGATAAAATCCTGGCTCTGTGGCCACATCTGGCTTTCAGTGCTGGCTTTGAATCTGTCAGAACTGGAGCAAGTTGCTAAAAAATTCTGAACACTTTCCTCATTTGTTGAATGTGAATATTAATAATTACTCTGTAGTACTTTTATAAAGATTAAATAGGACAATATATTTAAAATGTTAACATAAAGTCTAGGATATTATAATAATAATAGATCAATAAATGGTAGCTATCATTAACATTCTATTAAACTGTAATTTGTTAAATTGTTACTCTAAATAAGTCTCTCTTTGTATTTTTTCAAGATTTTATTTGAGGGAGAGAGAGAGAGAGAGCACTAATGGGGGTAAGGAGGGGCAGAGGGAGAGGGAGAAGCACTCTCCCTGCTCAGCAGAGAGCCCAAAGTGGGGCTCAGTCTCAGGACCCTGAGACCATGACCTCAGCCAAAGGCAAATAGGAATATATATGAATGGTCAGTTTACTATAATCCCCGTGGTCTTGCCATTTGCAATGGTATCTGTTTATTTGGACAAAGCAGGTCTTTATTCCAACAAATTATAGGACCTATTTGATACAGCATTCTCCATTCTGCTATGTAAAATTGCATGGGCATATTTTTGTACATTTTGATTTGTTAAATCCCCTGTCAGAAGGTATCAAGCCTTGCTATTAGATTTTGATGTAATTTATGTCAGTTCTTTGAATCTTAGTAATGACTCTACTGATAAGTAGTGCACTCTGGGACTTTGGGATTTGGTAAATGATATGGAAAAGCCATTCCAATTGCACCATAAGAAGTAATAACTTTTATAAATGTATAAAATAATCAGTTGAACTGAAGTTAAATGAGTCTAATTTAAATAATACAAATGTTATAAAGCAATAGTGAGTCCAAATTTTACCCATCCTACTACATTTTCAAGACTTTAAAACTTGCAAAATTCTGTTCTTAAGGGAAAAAAATAGAAAAATAAAAATTTTTGAGAGGGGGGAATAGTATGTTCATGGTCTCAAAGTAGAAAAGATTGATTCTTTATTCATAATTTTTATTCCTTGTAGAGACTCCTAGGAGACATGAAAAGTAAATTTATGTTGAAATTAATTTTGCAGATAATAATATGCATTGTTATTTCAATTTTAAGTGCAACTCCATTCTTCAATTCTAAAATACAAGATAATGTTATAAAGATTGGTAATTATGTTTTGAAGGGGAAATTGCTTTGATGATATTGATTCTAAAATCTACATGGTTTACTTTTTGATCTTGTCATTTGCAATCATATCATCAAATTTTTATTTTCTTCTCTAAAATGAAATTTTAAAAAATGAATACTACTCAAGACTTAAATTTGAAACCTGATTGCTTTAATATTTTAATTTACTAATCATCTCTTTTTTCTTTTACTTAAAATTACATTGAAAGTGGTTTAATAAATAGTTTATATCTAAATATGTTCATGCCACTACCAGACAAGCAAATCCATTGCTATGGCTTATTGATATTGATATTGATATTGATATTCAGATTTAATAAGACAATGTACACTATATGGTTTAGGAAGAGATAAATCTTCTTTTTCTTTATGAAGAAGCTACACTATTCCATCAAGGCTAAATTTGGGTGAGATATATCTCATTGAATGGTTTTTAACAAAATGTACTAGAGAACATGAAATCACACACTGTATTTAAAAGGAGGTCAAAAAGGATGCTTATAGGTTTTATTGATTTGAAATTATATTAGCATCATTTTTAAAAACAATTTACTTATCTGAGTTAAATAGATTTCAATTTTGACTTTAATTCATTGAGCACCTTAAAATTTATTAAAGAGTACCATTGGAAGGCTAAGGGCTATGGGTAAAATATGGCATTTAATAATTAATCATTTTGGTAAATGGGCTCCCTTAAATTTGTTAGGTGAAGAAGTGAGTCAGGTTCACTGTTGCAATCCTTCTCAAAGAGCTGGGCATATCTAGGTTGTACCATAAAGATTTTCTGAACAAATCAACAAATGGATGAATAAATAAGTACGATGCTCACTGAGGTCAGGAGAACACTGCATGAGAGTTTCAACAAAGACACAGAAAAAAAATAGGAAAGTACCAAACAGAAATCGGAAATCACAGAACTAAAGAATATAAGAATTGCACTAAAAATTTCAATAAAGAGATTTAACAGCATACTAAAATAAGTATAAGGAACAGCGACTCAAAGATAGGCAGTGGAGTTCATCCAATCAGAGGGAAAAAAAAGAACAATGAATAAAAGAGAGAAAAGATAGTTTAAGGGATTTATGGGACAGTACCTAGAGGACTGATATTCATGTCATAGGAGTCCCAGAAGGAGAAAAGAGAGAAAAGGGGGCAGGAACCTTATTCAAACCAATGAATTGCTTCAAAAATAAATACCTACGAGTAAATTTAACCAAGGATGTAACACATCTGTACACTGAAAACTGTAAGACATTGATGAAAGAAATTGAAGATAAAAAATAGAAGGGTTTTCTTCCATGCTCATGGATTGGAAGAATTAATATTGGTAAAATGTCCATACTACCGGAAACAATCTACAGATTCAATGCATTCCCTATCAAAATTCCAGTGGCATAAAAATAGAAAAATAGAAAAGAAATAGAAAATAAAATCCTAAAATTTGTATGAAACAAAAAATAATCCTGAGTAGCTGAAGCAATCCTGGGAAAGAAGAAAGCCAGAAGAATCACTTTCACTGTTTCCAAACTATATCACAAAACTATAGTAATCAAAACAATATGGTATTGGCATAAAAACAGACATATAGATCAATGGAATAGAATAGAGGGCCTACAGATGAACTCAAGCATATTTGGTTAATAAATTTATAACAAAGGAACTAAGAATATACAATGGGGAAAGGACAGTATCTTCAACAAATAGTGTTGGGAAATTGGACAACCACATACCAAAGAATGAAATTGGATCACTATCTTATATCATTAGGGAAAAATCAACTCAAGTGGATTAAAGATTTGAACATAGACCTGAAATCATAAAACTCCAAAAAAGAAAACATAGAATGTAGGCTGCCTGACCAGTCTTGGTAATGATTTGTTTGTATCTGACACCAAAATCAAAAGGAACAAAAACAAAAATAAAAAGTGAGACTTAAAAAAAAAAAAAAAGTGAGACTACACCAGACTAAAATGTTTCTGCACAGCAAAGGAAATTATCAACCAAATGAAAGATTTGGAAGAAAATATTTGTATATGATGTATCTGATAAATAGTAAATATCCAAAACATATAAATTAGCACTCATACAACTCAATAGCAAAAACAAAACAACCCACAGAAACAGTGCAATTGAAAAATGGTCAGAGGAGCTGCCCATTCTTTTTCCAAAGAATGAATACAAGTGACCATCAGAGAAATGAAAAAGCACACAACATTACTCATCATCAGGGAAATGAGAATCAAAACCAAAATATCACATCATACCAATTAGAATGGCTATCAATTAAAACACAAGAGGTAACAAGAGTTTGCAAAGGTCTGGAGGAAAGGGAACATTTGTCCACTATTGATGGGAATATACACTAATGCAGGCACAGTAAAAAACATGTATGAATGTTAATCAAGAAATTAAAAATAGAAATGTCATACGATCCATCCATTCCCTTCTGGGTATATATCAGAAAGAAAATGTCTATCTCAAAATGATCTGCCCCCCCATGTCCATTGCAATATTATTTCAACGGAAATAATGGAAACCATCTAAGTATCCATTGAAGGATAAATAGATAAGTAAAATGTGATATATACATAAGGGAAGTTATGTGTGTGTTTATATTTGAATATTATTCAGCCATATGAAAGGAGGAAATCTTGCTGTTTTTGACAACATAAATGGACATTGAGGCATTATGCCAAATGAGATAATTCTGACAAAGGACAGATACTATATGATCTTATTTATACATGGTGTTTTTAAAAATTGAACTCACAAGAACAGAACAGATTATCGGTTGCCAGGTGTGGGAGTTGGGGCTGAGGGAAATGGATGAAAGTGATCATAAAGTAAAACTTCCAATTATAAGATAAATAAGTTCTTGTAATTAAGTAAAGCATAGTGACTATAGTTAATAGTGCTGTATCGTGTATTTGAAATGTGCTAAGAGAGTAGATCTTAAAAAAAGATTATAACTTTTTGAGGTGATAGATATTTACTAAACTTTTTGTGGCAATTATTTCACAATGTCTATGTATATCAAATCATTGTATTTTAAACTTTAATACAATGCTATTGTCAATTATATCTAAAAAACTGGGAAAAAGAATCTATTTTGTTTCTGATTGTTATTGACACAAAATATTCTCAAAAAAAATTAAATGATTGAGGATGAAGGAAAAAGAGTGAGAATATAACAAGACCAGAATTAATATTAACTCATGAGAATTTACACCATGACATCCTTATACTTGTCCATTTCTCTAAATTTCTGTACAGCCAATGCAGAGAAACTGTCACCTGAATCACAATATCTTTAAAGAAAACTGCATATCAGGGGAAGCTAAAGTTTTCCTCAAACTTAGTCCCAGGATGAATTTCTCCCATTCTTAAATAGAATTATCTGACCTAAAACATGCTCTATTCAGATAGAATGTTTTGTGGTGGTGTTTTCATGGTAAATATAACACAAGCAACATGACAAACATAATTTACTTGAAATTTGGTCCAGATGCATTATGAATTATTTTTTATCTTTGATAAGTGAAGTGTCCAGAGCAATGTTTTTTATGTGTTCTACAGATTCCAAGAGATCCTTGTAAATGTCTTAGAAGCTTCCTTCAGAGAGATGAGGCATGGGGCTAATTGAAGTGGAAGTCATAAAAAAAACAAACAGTTTGGTTTTGCATAAAATTTAAGAAATGCTTTTACTTTCATTAAAAAAATTGGGAAATCATTAGTATATAGAAATGTTAGGCTTTTGGAGAATCATTCTGAATTTTTTGCAAAACAACAAAATATATATAAAATATATTATATATATTGTATACAATATTATATATATTGTATATATATATTATATATATAAAATGAGTAGAAAGTTTAAAGCTTTTTTCTATAATAAGATCAGAGGCTACAGTGCTAATTAAGAACAGAGCTATGTGTTTGTCAATCAGTTTGATTGTAGACAAAGTTATTATCCTCTTAGAAAATCAATGTCCCTAACTGAAATACATTCCAAATGGGTGGGATGACATCTTTTATTACTGCATTCATCTGCTGAGACCAAAAAATGCATAGATTAGAAAGAACCTATAAATTTTAAGAAGGGAAACCAGCGACCAATCATTTATTAATATTTGATAAGCAAAAGCTACTTCCTAGACTGAGAAATTGAGCGAACAATGGTATGCTTTTGAAATTATTTGTTAATGTGGCGTTCTTTTGAGCTGAAACTGCAGATAAAATATCTGTGTAAAAGACAAAAGAATATATAGGTAATGAGGGTACGTGGCTGGCTCAGTCAGTGGAGCGTGTGACTTGTAGTCTTGGGTTGTGAGTCCAAGCCCTACATTGGGCATAGAGTTTAATTTTTAAAAAGTAATCAAATGCCAAAGTTTCATATTAAAAAAAATAAAAAAGAATATACAGGTAACAAGGAATTGATGTTTAAGTAGTAGAGGTTTATAAAATACAAATGTTTGTATTTATATGTGTATGTATACACGCATGTATATGCATAGACACATATATAAAACATATTTTAAATGTAGTAGATATTCATTCTCAAATATTGAAAGGATAAAGAAGATAATAAAAATAATCTACAGATTCTGCCAATGAGAGATACTTACTCTTACCTGCTGTTACAATCCTGATTTTTCTGTGTAAATCCTGATTTACATATTTTAGGGTTGAGATTTTCTTTTTAACACTATTTTTATTTTTTATTTTTTTTAAAGATTTTATTTATTTATTTATTTAAGAGAGAGAGGCAGAGACACAGGCAGAGGGAGAAGCAGGCTCCCTGCAGGGAGCCCGAGGTGGGACTTGATCCCGGGACTCCAGGATCACGCCCTGGGCCAAAGGTAGGCGCTAAACCACTGAGCCACCCAGGGATCCCCTTAACACTATTTTTAAAACAAAGATTTTCTTTTAAATCAAGCATTTATAAATATAATTTTAATGGCTATGTAATACAGTATTCTATGACCAAAATATAATTTATTGTATAATTCCTTTGTTTTGTGGAATTAAGCCCCTTCTATGTTTAAATATTTATAAAAGTGCCATTTCAGGATTTTTTAAAAAGGTATTTGTAGGCATTTTTATGTTCCTGGTAGTTTTTTTTGAAATGCTTTCTAAAAGTAAAACTACTGGAATAAAAATCACAAGTATTTATTAGTCATTCATAGATATCATTGAGTTAATTTCTGGGAAACCATAGACTTTTATAATACCCCTACTATGTATCAGGATACCTATCTCACTGCATGTTCACCAGCATCGAATGTTACTCATGTTAGTTTGCAAATAAAAAAGGAGGGGAGCAATTTACATCTCTATGCTTATAAGTAAGATTGAGCATACTTTTAAATTATGTTATTCAGTTCTGTGTTCTGTGAACTGCATACTCATTTACCCATTTATGTATTTGAGTCTTAATGTTTATCTTGTTACGAGTTTCTGTTTGTTTTAAATAGTAATTTGGAAATTAATGGAATATTTATTTTGAAGAGAATTAGGAAAATATTTTTTAAATGCCACTTTGAACTAGATTTAAAAGAAATATAGTCATGAACTTCCATTGCATGGACTCATTGTCACTTTTAACAACATTTACATTTTTATAGTCTAACACTTGGATAAATGAATATTTTGAGCTATTCTATCACTCTTCAGTTTCAATAACAAAATTCTTAAAGATAGAGGGTAATAAATACATTTAACATGATCACAATTTTTGTAAAATGTACTAAATTTTGCATTATATTTGCACTCAGAGTGTTAAAAAATTGTTAGTGCTGATTTAGTGTACCTGTCTCTCACTTTAAGAAATACTCTTAGACTAAACAAGTGAAGAGAATTCAGCCATACATTAGATTCTGGGTGTATTTTGCTCTGTTAGATGAAAAGCTTTTGCACAGCAAAGGAAACAGTCAACAAAAGCAAAAGACAACTGACAGAGTGGGAGAAGATATTTGCAAATGACATATCAGATAAAGGGCTAGTATCCAAAATTTATAAAAAAAAAAAAAAAACTTATCAAACTCAACACTCAAAGAACAAATAATACAATCAAGAAATGGGCAGGAGATGTGAACAGATATTTCTCCAAAGAAGATATACAAATGGCCAACAGACACATGAAAAAATGCTCAACATCACTCAGCATCAGGGAAATACAAATCAAAACCACAGTGAGATACCATTCTCACACCAGTGAGAATGGCTAAAATGAACAAGTCAGGAAATGACAGATGTTGGTGAGGATTCAGAGGAAGAGGAACCCTTGTACACTGTTGATGGGAAAGCAAGCTGGTGCAGCCACGCTGGAAAACAGTATGAAGTTTCCTCAAAAAGTTGAAAATAGAGCCACTCTATGATCCAGCAATGCACTACTGAGTATTTATCCCCAAGATACAAATGTAGTGATCCGAAGAGGCACCTGCACCCCAATGTTTATATCAGCAATGTGCACAGTAGCCAAACAATGGAAAGAGCCCAGATATCCATTGACAGATGAATGGATAAAGAGGAAGTGATATATATAGTGGAATACTACTCAGTAATAAAAAAAAAAAAACGGAATCTTGCTATTTTCAGTGACGTGGATGGAACTAGAGGATATTTTGCTAAGCAAAATAAGTCAATCAGAGAAATATAATTATAATCTGATCTCACTCATATGTGGAATTTAAGAAACAAAACAGAGGATCATAGGGGAAGAGAGGACAAAATAAAACAATGAAATCAGAGAGGGAGACAAACCATAAGAGACTCCTAATTATAAGAAACAAACTGAGGGTCGCTGGAGGGGAGGAAGGTGGGTGGAAGGTTGGAATAACTGAGTAATGAGCATTAAAGGGGGCATGTGATATAATGAGCACTGGGCATTATATAAGACTGATGAATCACTGACTTCTACCTCTGAAACCAATAATACATTGTATGTTAATTAATTGAATTTAAATTTTAAAAAGAAATACTTTTAGAATAAAATGCACTATGAATCATGGGTTTGCCTAGATAAGGTCCAATTTATTCATTTATAGTAAGTGGCTCAATAGAATAAAACATAATTAAGAAGCATAATCAATGTGTTGGCTATACCAGAACATCTATATCAGAGAATAAAATATTTGAGCCATCAAGTTGGCATGAATAGCCAAATGCTCTTTTTTCCAAGATAGAGGCAGTGATTACAAACATGCATCTTCAAACAATTCATGTCCATGAGCATGAGAAGTAAGTAGGGATACAGTGAATGAAAAAGTATATATGAAAAAAAAAGTATATATGATTAGATAAACAGCCAATTTTTTGTATTATTGAAAATCCAATTCAATATCTTATTTGAAAAAATATTAAAGAAATAATACAATGTCGGGGCAACCCAGGTGGCTCAGTGGTTTAGCACCGCCTTCGGCCCAGGATGTGGTTCTGGAGACTCGGGATTGAGTCCCACGTCAGGCTCCCTGCTTGGTGCCTGCTTCTCCCTCTGTCTGTGTCTCTGCCTCTCTCTCTCTCTGTCTCTTATGAATAAATTTTTAAAAATCTTTAAAAAAAAAAGAAATAGTACAATGTAGTAGCTAAGGTTACGGTTCAAAGTCAAGTTCCTCTAGAAGTAACTGTGGAAGCTTAGACAAATTATTTCACAGTTCTTGGCCTCTGTTTCTCAGGATCAATACTCTACTCAGACTTGTGTTACACCCAGATGCAGGTATTATGCATGCAGATGAGTTTATTCTGTACAAATGAGTTCAGAGTTAAAATCAAATACAGATTTTTTTAGAGTTCCATAAATGAAAGAATATTGAAATGTGCTGAAAAATGCATCATCAGAATAAGTAAGTTCTTTGGAAGGAACATTCATGTTATGTCATGTATAAATCCAATTAATTTTGCCAAGATGAAAATAGATTCATTATTTTTGTTAGAATCGTATAACTTATTTTGTTTCTTACATGAAATATAAGGGTGAGTGTGTCATTATATGTACATACACTTTCAGGTAGATGGAGGTGGGAGATATTTTGCTTTTTATTTCTTAGTTTATTATAATCCCACCCTTGAGACAAGAATTGTTTTTTTTTTCCACCAAAAAAGAGTTCCCTAGTGTGTCCATTAAACCTAGCTGAGGAACACAGAGTTGTGTTAACAATGGGTTCATATTGATTAATAAAGAAAACTTGAAGCATAAATGAGAGAGGTCTTACCTGTGAGCAATTGTAGAGCTTAAAGGTAGCGAGTTCTATCAATTCTCTATCACCAGTTAGAGTACTTCATAAAACATGGTAGTTGGGGGAAAGAAATGGGTCATATTACTTTATATTCTGAGGATTTGCAATTTTTAGAGCATCTTTCTAGAACTAGTGCTAGCTGTAGCATCACTTTGAAGCTTCAACTTACGCTGATCTCGTCCAACCCACTTTAATTTGTTTCAAGTAAAAGGGATCCTTTGAAAGAGTAGAAAAGGATTAATTATAACAGCAATTCAAAATCTGCTACCTTCTAAATCAGTGAATCTCTTTGTCTTGATTATTTTAACAAGGCTCTCTTCATTTACATAACTTTCCTCTTCCTGCCGTCAGTCCAATTACCTTATTTTCTTGTTTTATGACTCTGCTAATAGGTACATCATTTATAATTTATGAAACAAGCTCCTCTTTTCAATTTTATTTGTTTTTATATTCATCTCCCGTTTCCTTAAATGCCACTTGGAAATCAGGTATTTTTAATGGAATTGTTGCTTTCCTTTCAATGTGACGCATTTGAATTCTCACTCCATAAAAGCTGAGGCCACTGAGACCTTTGTGTTAGTGCTGCCGTTTTTAAAAATTGATTTAATTTTGACTTGCTTTAAAAATTAATAGCAGCACTGAACTTGAGGCTGTAGTCTTGTATTTGTAATTTCATGTTTACCTAAAAAAAAAAAAAAAAAGCTGAAAAGTTAGTGGTCTGATGAATATATACTATGTTGGCAAAAGAAAAGATATTCTAATTTCCAGGACCAAACTGGCTCCACGTGGTACAGATAAAGCAGCTCCTTTCTTCGAGATCAATCACACTCTGGGTTGCCTGAGACTGATTGAGAAGATAATTTAATAAATGAGTAGCCAGAGTGATTTCAGTGAACTTTATATGAAAAGACCTGAGAATGGATTTCCTAGAGTGAGTCCATCCCACGTTGCCAGGACAAGAGTTGGCCCCAGGAGTGGATTATGATAACTATAAAGTGTCTTCTAGGAGGCGCTGTGCATACGTGCTGGGGAACAGAACTCCATGATTAACCACATAGAGTGCCATGCCCACTGGCACTTTCCTTCCTAAAACTCCTGCATTTAAAGAAGTCACTCTCTGTTGGATGAAATCCCATAGAAAATACTTAAAAAAATGTGTTATTCAATAAATATATTTAATTTGCACCGTAACATTCTCCAAAGTCAAAATTATTGGTTTTCTTTCCCATTTTTTAACACTTGGTTTGGCATTATGCACCCCAAGGAAAGTATATCACTGAGCTAAGAAACCAGACACAAGTGTAATAAAAATGTTTTCCTTTTTACAAAGTCTACATTACAGAATAAAACATACATAGATCATATTTTCACAAGGTGCTCCCAATTAAACTGATGGCAGGGCATAACGAAATGCAGAATTCTGCAAGAGACTAGGGGCTAAAAAATGCCGTTCTTCTCAAAAACTTGTCTTAAAATAGCTTTTGTGGTAAGTACATCTGTCAATCAGAATGAAAATTAAAAATAAGGACTATATAGAGTTTAATCATTTATTTTTTGTTTTTTTTAGTTTAATCATTTATATAGCAATTAACTTAATCATATACTAACAATGCACTGTAAAAAAAGTTTTCTTGTTTTAAGTTTTATTAAAAAACAATATTTCTCTGACCCTTGAGAAAAAAAATATTATTAAAACATAACATTCAATTTTTTACTTATTTTTTCAAGTGGACATAAAAATATTTTTGTCTTCATAACTGCTTGCAATGCTGCATCAGTTTCTTAATTTAAATAATTCCAAAAATTAAGGTCAACTTTTATTTAGATCTTTATTTTCCCAAACCGCTGTAAGTGGGTTGTACCCAGAAGGTTGTACCCTTCCCCCTAGGGGAAGACAGAAAGGGCTTTTCTATAAAGTAAATGCTCTAATGACACGGAGATCTGGCCATTTGCTCCCTGTTATGCATGAGTCTAGATTGCTCCACTACCACTTCATTTTATTTCCTCCTCCCACATAGCATATTATGCTAAAATGAAACTTAAATATGCGTCTAGTGATATATTTATAGTGGGAACAAATGAGCCTTCTCTATTTCACTTTTAGTTTTGAGTAAGTATATGAAGTTGTGTCAAGAGTATCTTTGCTTCTCTTCACATACAAACATGGTTTTGATTTCATCTCTGACACTTACTTGCTGAGTGCTCTTGGCCACTCAGCAATCACTTGGCTCAGCAATCATTTAAGATTTCTGAGCTTTAGTTTCTCCATCTGTAAAATGGGTATAATAACACCAGTCCTGAATGATTGCCTTGAGGACTATAGAACATCTACACTTAGCATAATGAAGAATATCAAAGGATTGCATTACCAGGCCAACTGGGTGGCTCTGTCGGTTAAGCAGCTGCCTTCAGGTCAGCTCATGATCTTGGGGTCCTGGGATGGAGCCCTGCATGGGGCTCCCTGCTCAGTGAGGAGTCTACTTCTCCCTCTCTCTCTGGCCCTCCCCCTACTCGTGCTCTCTCTCTCTCTCTCAAATAAATGGTAGTTTTCATTCTTAAATGAAAACCTTTAGGGACACAGGGATGGCTCAGTGGTTGAGCATTTGCCTTTGGCTCAGGGAGTGGTCTGGGTCCTGGATTGAGTCCCATATCCAGCTCCTTGCAGGGGGCCTGCTTTTCCCCTGCCTCTCTCTGTGTGTCTTTCATGAATAAATAAATAAAATCTTAAAAAAAAAAAAAAAAAAAAAAAAACTTTAACATATTAAAGTCACCAACTATTTGGGCTACCTTACCCACCTGAACTTTTCTCTACTTGTTAGCAGACAGCATAGTAATTAAGCATGCACACTCTGACTTACATAGTTTGGGTTCAAATTCTGGTACTAACACCTACCGTTAGGTGCCCTTGAAGTAAACCATGAGCAGTTTTGTGCTCCACCTGTAAAATGAGAATGCCTTAGTTCTTATCCCCTTATTTGGTGGTTGTAGTGACTAACGAGATAAAACAAATAAATAATCAATTAAAGCACTTCCTAAATAATACATTACCTGCCAGAAGGTAGGCTGTAGGAGATCAGGTGCCTTACTGTCTTGTTTACCACTGTATCTCCACCACCTAAATGGTGCCTGGTGCATAATAGACCTTCAATGGATGACAAATGATCAATGAAGAGACAGTGCCACTCACACAAAACACAGTCATTGTCTCTCTGAATTACCATTATTCACATGTGCTCTCCTCCAGATCAGTGTGTTCTCTTCACCATTACCTTTCTACTCCATTCCCAGCTTTCTGAACTTGCTTATGAAGAACCCCTCAACTGAAATGTTCTTTTTTTCTCCTCTCCCAAAATTAACCAGTTCTTTGTGTTCCATATGAAGTAAGGCCTTCTTAAAGAAGATAAACTTAAAAAGTTTCTAATTCTGGGGTGCCTGAGTGGTTCAGTCAGTTAAGCGTTGGACTTTTGGTTTCAGCTCAGGTCATGATTTCAGGGTTGTGAGATCGAACCCCAAGTGGGGCTCTATACTTAGCACAGTCAGCTTGTCCCTCTTCCTCTGCCTACCCACCCCCCCAGCTCTCTCTCTCTTTCAAATAAATAAATAAATGAATAAATCTTAAAAAAATAAAGTTTTTAATCCCGTAGTTTGCCTCTTGGATTTTGAACTTTGATTGTGTTTACTTAAGATTTTATGTATTTTATCGGCTTCCTTTGCCTAAATTTGAGACCAAAAGTATGTTTATTTGGAGATGGAGGAAAGGATTGTATCAGCTTTGTGCCAATGACTTGGTTCATGTATTAGTTTTCTATTGTAGCTGTGCCAAATTAACATAAAGCTACTAGTTTAAACAAAATGAAGTATTTATATTATAGTTTGGGAGCTCAGAAATCTGAAATGGCTCTCACTGGTCTAAAATCAGAGTCAATGAGGCTATGTTCCTTTCCAGAGGCTCTAGGAAAAAAAATAATTTTCTTTCTTTTTCCAGCTTCTAGAAACTGCCTTCAGTCTTTGGCCATTTACCCCCTTCCATCTACAAACCTGGAAATGGCCAGTTGAGGCTTTCTCACATCACATCACTCTGACTGACTCTTCTGCGTCTCTTTTGCATATTGTAGTACACTTGGGATTACTTTGAGCTCACCCAGATAGTCTAGGATAGTCTCTGTAATATAAGGTTAGCTGATTAGCAATCTTCATTCCATCTGCTACCATGATTTTACTGTCTGTTCCATGTAATCTATTGTATTCACAGATTCCGAGAACTAGAGCATGAACAGTTTTGGTAGATCATCATCCTGCCCATTGTAGTTCACTATCCTTAAGATTCTTCTTTATGGTCAGCTAGGATTACTTGACTAAAAGCTCAGTACTGCCACATCTCTGGTACTAGTTTGTTCATTATTTGGGAATAATTTGGGCTTCCAAATTTTAGCATTTAAACAATTCAACCATCTGACAGGTGAGGTCTTATCCTGTGTCTTTGACCAAGGCCTCACCGGATTTCTCACACTGGTGTCACTATTTCAGTTCTCCTAGTCCCTGTCGGGCCTAATGTCTTTAAAACTAACCATTACCTTGTTCTAAAGTTAGTTTTGTCTTTACTCTGTGAATCGTGCTTAGAACTCCAATTCGTGTGATTTCTATATATGACTATTTTCAAACTGCTGGTCACCCGTTCTGATGTATCTCTCAGGACATGACTAATACTATGTGCTTAAATTTTCTGAAGTGAACCACCTGCTTTGATTAGCATCTCCCCTAATACTGTGTCCCAAATTCTTGCTTCAGGTGACCACAGACATGTGTATATCTCTCTCCTCTAGCTTAAAATTTCTTCCTTTGATTCTACTTTCTCAGCAAATTTCCATACACTCTCTATCCTCAGTTCCAGGAGTACTGGCAAAGCAAGGCAGGGACCCAATGCACAAAATTTAAGGAAGAGCTCACTGACAGGATCGTGCAATTGCAGGGCCAGCCTTTTCATGACCCCGAGAGTAAGTGTCTCCTTAAGTTTTGCATTTAAACTCTTATTTTGCCTCACGCTAGTCCAGGCTAATGCTTCACCTTCAAATTTGATTAAAATTATTATTAAATCTTTACTATCTCTACTCACTGCCTCACTAGTCATTATAGGAGAAGAAAAAGAAGAGTTACAATGTGACCCACAAAAAATGATCCCGTAGAGAATGCTTCAGATGGGAGCATGAGCTGTCAACCCCAAACCCTCACCACAATTTGTCAAGCACATCTTCTTCCACTGTAAACTAATACCATTAACTTCTCCCACCACAACCCATCATTTCTGACTTATTCCAACCCCAACTTTTCCTATGACTTTTTACTCCCAACTTCTCCTACTGTGACCTCCATTTATGTTTCTATCAAAACATTTTCTGCATTTTCTTTAGGGATATTCCTTGCAAGCACTGAAATTATATGTGCTACTTCTTTCTTTCTTTCTTTTTTTTTAAATGTTTTTGGATGGATTTGAGATTTCATGGATAGGAAAAGTAAGAGAAAACTATCATCAATTTTAATTACCCCAGGCTTTGGAAAGTAAGGATAGAAAGCAGTTCTTTCCATACCTTCCTCCATTTAGGTGACTTCCTCCATTCTATGACACAATAAATCTGCCTTGTAAGGGTCCCTGCTGTACTAGACTTCTTGAGTTCCCTCCATTTTTCTGTCACTTTTTATTCTTCCCCTGACATTAATTTGCTATAATGAAACTCTTTGGGCTTTTGTGCTTATAGAATTATTTACACAGGACAGAAACCCAATATGCTGCCTGTCTGAGATTTCCTCCAGGGTCATGACGTCCTAAATTTTACATTAGTTTCTTTTTTTTGCTGCGATAAAATTAGATACTTTTATTTAGGTCAATTGGTAGTGTGAGGATAGTAGCCTATTTTTTCATTTTAAGATCATTTTAATGATTTCCTCATTATGGAAATATTTCAGTTATTGACTATTTATATCTAATTTAAATCCTTCAAATTTGCCTCCTTCCAGTTAGGAATCTAAAGTTGATTTTTTTTTTTTTACTGTAACATTAAATGCCTTAAGTTAACTCCATAGTAACCCATAAAAATGGTGAGATTCTTATCAGTAAAAGAAAAATTACTATTAATATACCCCAGACTCTTTTTTAAAAATTTCCCTTGTTTGCATAATTTGATTGTCAAGCTTTATGCTCATGAATTGGCATGAGTTGATTTCATAGATTCTTAATTTTCCGGTTGTGTCAGTTCTTAAGTAAGATTAAAGCAATATAATTTTCCTAAAAAATCTAGGGAGGAAAAGGCATGCAGCATGTTTTTACTTCAGAATTCCTTCCTTTAGTATTTTTACATTTGCAAAAAAGAAAAGAGGGAAGTTAGAAAAGAAATAGTAAAGTCTTTGTTGGGAAAAGAGATCTTGCATGTGCAGAGAAGATACTTCTAAAATGCTCAGAATAAAGAAAATAAACTATATTTGACTATAAAAAAACTATAAGGGGATCCCTGGGTGGCGCAGCGGTTTGGCGCCTGCCTTTGGCCCAGGGCGCGATCCTGGAGACCAGGGATTGAATCCCACGTAGGGCTCCCGGTGCATGGAGCCTGCTTCTCCCTCTGCCTGTGTCTCTGCCCCTCTCTCTCTCTCTCTCTCTGTGTGACTATCATAAATAAATAAAAAATAATAAAAAAAAACATAAGGATTTTCTCCTTTTGGTGTTATTTCAAGTGTTTTGGGAGAAAGTATCAATTAGAAGTTTCTTGATATGGAACACTTTTGCATCTGTCAGAGTTCAATCAGGGAAGCATGGCTACTGAGCAGGAAGGGACTAAGTGACTTGGAATAAGATATTGCATAAGATGGGAGAAGCTGGGAAGGTGAAAATCTGGATGGTGTATTTAAGCAATGAAAAAAAAAAAAAAAAGGTCACTAGCCCATCCTCCTGAAAAAACAGTTCAGGTGAATGACTAAACTTTCAGCAAAATCCAAGGAGCCAGGTACACCCAGCAGCCAAAGGAGAGTAACAAAAGCAGAGTTTCATTCAGAGGTCTTTGGAACTTTACCTCTGTTAGTGCTATTGGCGGATCTCCTCCATCAAGCATCAAGGTGAGCTGGGGGTCCGTTCTGGCCAGCAGAAGGGAGAGACACAGATGGGACATATAAGAAAAGAAGGGCCCCTCTGCATTTGTCTCCATTGCACCTGACTGCAAACACTCTCTGAGAACAATGACTGTGGCTTTCAGATCTTACTCAAGTTCCTATTGTGGCCAACTTAATCTAGATGCACAAGGGAAAGAAGGTCCAGACGACTGTGGTCTGAGAATCTGGTTAAAGGGCACCATCTAGCACACTCTCTTCACTGTCACTCTCTAGTTCTTGTCTGGAGAGTGAACCCACGGGACTGTAACAGCAGATACTACAGAGTGCACTGGCAGCAGCTGTGGGTTGACTAGAAGGGCACCCAGAGAAGTCGGATCTGTGATTACTTTTAGTGACAAGTGTAAATTAAATCCAAGTATCTTGAATTTATGAATAATTTCATGATAAGATTTAGTCATTTTTGCCACTTTCTGTGTGACATTGAGTAAACTCTCTGTATTTTGGTTTTTCTTTTTTAATATGGACTTAACATTATAAATGTCTTAAAATACGCAACCTAGGAGCAAATACTGAGGTAAGTTTTTGTGTGAAAGTGATTTATTAGGAAGTATTCCTAGGAAAGTATGGCAAGGAAATGAAGGGGTGGGGGGAGAAAAGGGAAGGAGGAGTTATCAGTACAGTACAGAGGAGGGTTTGCTTTGGTCCCACAGGGGATCCATGGTGACAGTGGAAGCCTCATCTCAGAGCTGGCATGGAGATAGGGAACCAGAAAATTTATATTCTGCATTGAGAGTCATGGGTTAAAGCTATCCTAGGGGAATGTCCCTAGAACTTGCCTATCCCTGTGCAAAGGCAAAACAGTCTGGCAACATGAGTGTAGCTTTGTCACAAAGAGATACAGATGTTGGCTGTTGATAGTAATCACAGGGAAGCCAGTGTGCAAGAAAATGGTAAGAGGATTTGAGAAAATATGCTTAGAGTGCTTGCTATCTGCTACAATACTTGAAAAGATTTTTGCACAGCCTTAATTAAAAGCTGTCAATATTTAAAATACATAGAAAGTTAGCTGACACAGAGTACACACCCAATAACATGTAGCCAGTGGTAGTAGTAGCAGGAGTAGAGGCATTGTTGAGTGGAAAGCATCCCAAATAAGCCACCTCATGTAAGACGAGGAAATTATCTTCGAAAAGACTGGCATTGGCAAAAGTAGGAGTGAAGTTGGGAAAGCTATGTGTGCTCAATGAAAATGTGACACTCTGGGGACAAAGTTGATTCTGGCCCTACAAGTTATCAAAATATGTGGTAAAGCTATTGTTATTTAAACAGTTTAGTGTTACCATGGGAATTGACAAATAGGTTAATGGAATGCAACACACCAAAATGCAGACCAGAAAATATTAACAATAAATCACATGGTAAAGGAGGAACTTTAAGGTGATGAAGAAAGGACGGTAATCCCTAAGTGATGTTGGAATTACTAGGAATCTATTTGCAAGAAAAATTTAATTTTGATTTTTATCTCACACAATGTATGGAAACAAATCTCAAATGGAATTCTAATAAAGATATTTTAGCATTAAAGCAAAATACAATAATCTCATGATAAGATCTTCCAAAATTAACAAAAATCCTTATGCCATTATAAAAATTCATGGCAGATTTTATAACTATTTGTTTTTAAACAAAGAACAAAATAGCTTTCTGGTATATGGTATTTGAAGCATATGTAACGGAAAGAGGATTAATATCAAAGTGTATAATAAATTTTCCATAAAAAATGAGAAAATTAATAGATAAGAAATATGGATTTTATATACATAAAATTAAACATAAAACATTAAAAAATTCAAAACTCATATACTATTGTAGCAATGAAAAAAATATCATGACATATAATTTTTTCACCCTTCAGATAAACAAAACAATAAGAAAGCTTGTGGAGAGTGATGTCACCAAAGTAGTGAAATAGACAGTTCCTTCCTTTGCTTCCTTCACAAGAAGAAGAAGGAGAAGTAAGAGCTGTTGAGGACCCCCACTGAGAAACACTTCCCTGCTCCTCAGGGACCAAGACCCATTGGCATTAGGGGGTAAGAGAAGAGATACACACTGACCACATTGTCCTTCCCCCAAAACAGTCAGCACCATGCAGAGAGAACTCTCTTGAACCTCTGGTTGCTCCAGTGGGAAAAGAGAACCGAGAAGTGACTACCAGCCCACCCCATCCCTGGGATTGCTTTATGGGAGCCCCTATTCTGATCTTGCACCATGGGATTGGCAGTTGAATCTGTGGGTAGAACCAGGGACTTCCAAACAGCCTATCTGATAAATTGAGAGTAGTCTAGAGCAGCCCTTCACTCTGTACCCCCCAACTCCTGCTGCCTTACTACCACCCAGGCAAGGGAGCTGAGACATAGCCCCATCCACATGGAATGTCCTTTAGCTCCATCTGACCAAAATGGCTGGGGACAACTCCTCTGCAGTCTAGTGGTACTGGAGCCTAGAGAAGGGCAGGTGGTAACTATTTTCTTTTTCAAAGAAAACCTGATCAGCCTGAAACATGGAGTGTGGGTTGGCTTGAGTTAAGATAACAAGCTTTGTTGGCTTTAGAGCTGCTTCTCCTGCTGCACTCAGGCAGGGAATCAAACTTATAGACCTGCTAATTGCTAAATACAACCTTCAACCTATCTGCTCAGGGAATCTAATCAGAGCACCCAGGAAGCTACAGAACCCATTCTACAGCCTTATGCACAGTGGCACTGGAACACACAGCCCAGCCTATGCTTTTGCCAATCTGCAGAGAAACTGGTGGATTCATTTGCTGGAGAATTTAGAATACACTCTGATCTGATTTGAGTTCCCAGACAAATAGCTATGCAGGCCCTGGGTCCCATCCTGCTGCCCTGTGAGGGCAGGGAAAGCTAATTCATAACTCCATTGATTACTGAATATATTACTCAGTCCTGACCATCTGGTAAGCCTGATCCAAGAATCCAGGTAACTGTGGTACCCATCCTACTGCATTTGGGTAGGGGGCCAATCCAAGAGTCCTTTCAAACTGTTCTCAGTGAAAGGCATATCGCCCCCTGCAATTCCCAACCTCAGAGCTACAACAGTTGCCTTACCCAGAATAGACCAAAATAGCAGTTCCTACCTACCTGCCAGTCACATTACCAGCAGACACACCTAGAAACCCAAACTTAGCTGACTGGTAAAGAACAGTTTCAGTCATTCGTTTTAACCTAGAGAGTCTGGAAGAGGAGCCTGACTACCCAAATGCACATACAGAGATATTTTATTTTATTGCAGCATTACTTTTAATAAGATCTAGAAATAATTAAATACCAATTAAAAGAGAATGGTCAAAACAATGTATGATGTATCGATATGAGGGAACAGAATGCACTAGTCAGTGTAACTAACCTACTTCTGCATATACTTACCGGAAATGATCTCCAAAATATATTATTAAAAGTAACCTTTAAAAATGTGCACAGGGTGTGTTGGGGGGGCTCAGTCGGTTAAGTGTCCAACTCTTGAATTCAGCTCAGGTCATGATCTCAGGATTGTGAGATTGAGCTTTGAGATGGGCTCCATGCTGGGCGTGGAGCCTGCTTAAGGTTCTCCCTCTCCCTCTGTCCCTATCCCCTGCCTCTCTCCCTCTCCAAAAAAATAAATAAATAAAATAATAATAATAATATAATATATATAGTACAAAATTATTTCTTAAAACACAAATAAATCTGTTGATCTACATGTGTAGAAACATACACTCTGCTTGAAAGCACTCACCAAACTATTACTGTTTAGAGAAAGAAACAACATAAGATGTCAATAATTTTGATGATTTGGGGCTTATGATGAAATGTGATAAATGACGGCTGCTGGTTCAAATGCGCAGGCTGAGTAATGTTTGGCTACCACAATGTTCTGTTCACTTGGTTTTTAAATTGAGCAATTATTAGATGAAACATCATGAGAGTCACATAAGAAATCACAATTATCACCCCCTCTTAAAACTCAGATTTGGCGACAAGAGCAGGAATTCTTCCAGTCTTGCCATACCTTCAAGCCCACCACAATTCCTGTTGACCTCTTTATTCACTTCTATTATCTGCCCAATACCTGTGGGTTTTGTTTCTTTGATTATTTTCACTATTATCATTATATTTAATATCTAAAATGGCCAACAACACATCTTCTTGGATTCTAATGTTCTGCTAGAACTGATGTCACATCTGCAAAATGATGAAGTGATGCACCCTCATAATTCCTTGATGGGTACTTTTCTTTTATACATAATAATAACCCCAGTGTCCATCACAGTATGCCAGACACATCATGGAGCTTTAATGAAAGAATGAATGAATGAAAAAAAATAACTGAAATCAGTGGCTGTGTAGGTGAATGAAGGGAACCGGTTAGTTCTTTCATCTCGTTAGCTATTTGTTATCACTAAGCTGAACAACTATAATTATGACTGAATTCTCTAGAGCACTTGGAGTTTTAGAAGGAAATCTAATGTGATTAAGGTTCTTTAGCTCTTTGGGTAGCAGCTCTGTGTAGCACAAGTGCTTTTTGTCTACCTACTCAGAGAGTCGTAAGTTACTTGGATCTTGATGTAGATTAGAAGAAATTTGCTAGAAAAAGCATGAAATGAAACAAATACTTAGATAGTCCTATGTTAAGCCTAAATGATTAGGTCAGAATCCAACCCCATAATTCCTATTTTCAATGATGAGATGAAGAGTTTGTCTTATCTTCTCTCATTTTGGGAAATCTTTAGGTTTAACTTGAGAAGTAAATGAATTTGAAATAATTTCATTATTCCACTAACATTGCACAGTCTCAACTGACTCTACAAATATCTTGACAATGGGGGGTTTCCCTTCAATTAGAACTAATTGAAAACCAACATGTCTTCTAATGTGCATGAGACATTTCCTATATGTAAAGTATAATTGACTTGGAAAATTAAAATACAGAAAATCAAGAGCCATTCCCTAAAATTTTAACTTTTATCTGAGCATTTCTAAATCCAGAGAAAGCAACTTAAAGCATGTAATTTATATTTTAACATTTTCTTTTGATCTGTCACTTGATCTTTTTCTTTTGAGCTAAATGGCCCAAGCATACACACAGGGAGACTTTGGAGAAAGTGAAGTCTTACTTTTTAATTAGAGCAAATGTGTTAAATGAATATAAAGTAATTTGAATACTGCAGAGACCTCTTAAAACTCTATCAATAAATCTGGTACTGCGGCAGGTCTATCTCTGCACCATAGATTTAGTTAAGGTTGGGCTTGAAATACGACAGTGAAATGAATTTGTTACTAATGCAATCAAGTGTTTCAGTAATTCATGAGAAAGTAATTCCTCAATGTACATGACTCACTTAATAATTTAAGATTTTTCAGGCTTGATAATAGAACCAATGAGCTCTTCAAAGATTAAAAAATAAGGAAATACACTACCTGCTCCAAGTATTGTATTCCTAGAGTTCATTTTAATGATCATACTATTTATTTTGTGAAATAAAAATTGTTTGGGTAATGATCTGTTCCTACGTGGTATTTCTATAGACTCCACACAAAAAATCTTATTTCCTATATAAATAATGATCAGTTTGGTACTGACCATAGATTTAACATCTGAGCAAAATATTCAGTCATCCAACTAGTTGAGTGCGCATCATATATAACACAAATTCATTACATGTGCGGATTTATTTTGAGGAGCAGTGATCCATTCAAAAGAGATCTGGGATTTAAAAATACCCATTTCAACTTTTTATATTTTATAGACAACATTTTTTTTCTAGAAAAAAATTATTTGAAACTGCTAGCCAATCTATATTACCTATGCCACGATGTGGGGAAATAATTTGATAAGTTATAAAAGGTGAGAATGTGCTATTTTTAATTTGATATTTCATTATTTACTCTTTTTGCTAAATAATGTAAAGAAAGGCTAGTAAAACCCACATGTGCTTTTTCTCTTTTTTTATACTTCTCATTCACCACTATGCTTTTTTTCTCCTTAATCCAATATTCTATATGTTAAGAGAGTTCCATCCAACACCATTAAAATGTCTTTATTTTCATTGCTTTCGGTATTGGTTGTCCAAAAGTACATTTAAAATGTATTGTATCTGCTACAGTTTCTCACCTAGATGTTTATTTTAGCCTTTTAAAAATCCTAGGGAGGCTTTTTTTAGGTGGCTCAGTGGTTAGGCGTCTGCCTTCTGCTCAGGGCGTGATCCTGGAATCCAGGATGGAGTCTCCTCATTGGCCTCCCTGCATGGAGCCTGTTTCTCCCTCTGCCTGTGTCTCTGCCTCTGTGTGTGTGTGTGTCTCTCATAAATAAATAAATACAATCTTTTAAAAATAGTATAAATAAATAAATAAATAAATAAATAAATAAATAAATAAATATCCTAGGGATGCCTGGGTGGCTCAGCAGTTGAGCATCTGCCTTCTGCTCAGGGCGTGATCCCAGGTCTGGGGATGGAGTCCCACATCGGGGTCCCTGCGAGGAGCCTGCTTCTCCCTCTGCCTTTATCTGTCTCTCTCTGTGTGTCTCTCATGAATAAATAAACAAAATCTTTAAAAAGAAAATCCTAATAGTTTTCTTCTTATAGAAATAATGTTGGCCTTTTATATGGTTTCATTCATTCAGGGAATATAAAAAATAGTGAAAGGGATTATAGGGGAAAGGAGAGAAAATGAGTTGGAAATATGAGAGAGGGAGACAGAACATGAGAGACTCCTAACTCTGGGAAACAAACAAGGGTTAGTGGAAGGGGAGGTGGGGGGGGGAACAGGGTGACTGGGTGTTGGGCACTGAAGGGGGGCACTTGACGAGATGAGCACTGGATGTTATACTATACGTTGGCAAACCAAACTACAATAAAAAATATACAAAAAAAGAAAAGAAAAGAAAAGAAAAGAAAAGAAAAAAGAAAAGAAAAGGAAAGGAAAGGAAAGAAAAGAAAAAAGGAAAAGAAAAGAAGAGAAAAGAAAAGAAAAATGTTGGCCTTTATCCTATAGGCTGTTTTGTTATTTAAATTACATGAAACATGCTAATTTTGGCAATGTACTTGGAGGGATAAGAGAAACCTTCATTTTAACAAGTTTCTCAGATGGTTCTTAGATACACCAGATTTTAGGAGCACTTCATACAATCTTCTCTGATAGTTAAAATCCTTTCAGCAAATTTTAAAGCTTTGAGTCAGGATGAGCCAGAGGGATTAGAGATGAATACTCAGATATGTCAAGACTCTTTAATTTTGAGTTTTTATGGGAGATGAGGAATTGATGATGTCAGCATTACTGAAAAGTTTCATAATGTTCTACACCCTGAAAAATGAAAATAATACACAAATTCTGGTGTAGGATGTGTCTGAATAAAAGCATCTGAATAAAATATGAAAGTGCTTTAGTTTACGATATCTTTAGGTTCACAAAGTCCTACTATTCAAGGTGCCTATTGTATTATTTACACTTATAAATTACTGGTCTGTTTAGTTTCCAGGTTAAAAATTCAAAGTGTTTTCTTTACATTTAGGTACTTTGCTTTCTGTACTTCATCAGTAATTGAGAAATAGAAGGATTTGGTGTTTTCTATTAAAATAAATTCAAGCAGCAGAATAAAACAGAACAAAAATTTTTACCCTCTGCAAAATTATATCCCTTCAGCAGTATTCTGGTACCTAAGCTGTGTAGGAATGAGCCATTAGGATAGCATTTTTAGGATCTTTCTTGTTCTTCTTTCTTGCTAATGTTATTCCTCCTTGTGGTCAGTGGGCTCTAGTTGTCTTGACTGGTGCTGCTCAAAGGCAATTTCTGGGAAACAGATTAGTCAACATTTATTGTCATTAATTCCCTTCTGGAAGCTGCCTTGTTCTAGTAGAGGCCTACTAGAAAAAAACAATTCCTCATTCCCTTCCACAGTCTGATTGCCTTTTCGTTTCTGAAACCCAGAACACCAGAACCCAGCCCCAAATGTCTACAGCCCATAAACAGATAGAGAGGGAAAGTTGTTGAGAAGATCTATCCAGGTTTTTAATGGACTCATCTATGTTAGTATCAGTGGATGTGTGAATAAGCCAGACAAGTGATTGCTTTCAGGAAACCTAGCAAATGAGATTTTACTTTACAAATATCATTCCAATTTATAGTGATTTGGAGGAAGTATTTTACCATAAATGTTTCAAGGCCATGAAGGATCATAGAATATGTATTGTTAAATGTATCAGATTATTATGTGTGTTTGTTGTACAATGTCCTTAATTAAGAAATAGCTTACCAGATGTCAAATCTTTGTGCCACACTTGTTAGTTATATAATGTTAGTAAAGTATTGAAGGGAAGGAACCAAAATATACTTCTTTGGCATAAGAACCATTTTGAGCTGAAGGCAATTGGGGAGCAGCAGATAAAGGAAAAGCTCTAAAAGAGAGTATAAGTTTCCCTTTTGTAAAAGAAATGAACATTTATAAAGGAAATTGCCATTTGCAAAAAAAATGTCTCTCTCTCCTCTACCAGGCAGGAGGAGGTCTCTTAACAACTCATCAGTGGAGGAGCTACCCATTTAAATCTGCTTAAGAAATTTTACAAAACAACCCTCATTTACAACATGCTTTCTAGTCCCCTGTCCATAATTTACCTTCCCCTTCCCAGAAGTCCCAAATCCTTTTTTGTTTTCCTTTTTTTTTTTTTTTTTTTAAGATTTTATGTATTTATTCATGAGAGACACAGAGAGAGAGGCAGAGACATAGGCAGAGGGAGAAGCAGGCTCCATGCAGGGAGCCCGATGTGGGACTTGTACCCAGGACCCCGGGATCACGCCCTGAGCGGAAGGCAGACATTCAACCATTGAACCACCCAGGTGCCCCTCAAATCCCTTTTTCTTTGACTAGCCTAAGGTGATGCATATATCCCACAAATTCTGGCTACTTCCTTGAACCATATTTCTTTGTGAATTCCCATGTGTATGTGTGTGCTTAAATCTGTTTTTGTTTTTGTTTTTTCCTTTTTTCTTGTTTTCCTCTTGTTATATTATCTGTCTCTTTTTCAGTTTTTCAGTTCAGGCAGGCCCTAGCCATTGAAACTAAAAAGGTAGTTTTTTGTTGTTGTTGCTGTTTTCTTCCTTACATACAGTATCAAAACATCCCTAAAACTTAACTTTTTCGTTAAAATACAATTTCTATCTACTTCATTGGACATGTGTAAAAATTAAAATTGTAATATATCTAAAACATTTAGCATAACACCTAATAAATCAAAACTCAATATTAAATATCTATTATTATTATCGTTATTAGAGTACTGTAGTGGTAGTAGTTTGCTCTCTGCTTAACCCAAAAATCAGATTAGGTTGGCTCATTATTTTCTTTATTGTTTTAGCTTTATAAAGAATTATAATACCAAATGTTAAAAAGACATTGGACTATACGTCTTCCTTATACATTAGGGTTTGTTAAGACATGTATATCTGTATATTTATATATCTATATCTATATAGTGTGTATATATAGTAGTGTATATAGTGTGTGTATGTGTGTTTGTGTGTATATAACACATAAAATATATATTATAAATATGTATATAATTATATATAATTTATACATATACATATATGATTATATATGTATATAATACATTATATTATATATAATATTACATGTATATGTATAATTATATATATATATATACACACACACACACACACATCTATAATGCTGGCTTCTTGTCTCCAAGAAGAGAATTCTTTGGGATGAGATTTATGAAAATTGAGCTATTTGAGGAAGTTTTGCTTGTAGAAGACAAAAAATTTCAGGAACTCAAATACCTTTGACTCAAAATTAGTCTTATTCCAAAGTGGAATATTTTGGGATGGCATATCCCTTGTCCCCTTCAGAGCTCAAGTAGATTAATAATAAATTGACATATTTATGACAACATGGATAGACTTTGAGGGCAAGATACTAAGAGAAGTTTGAGAAAAACAAATACTACATGATCTCATTTTTATGTGAAATCTTAAAAAAAAAACAAACACAAAAAAAACTCCACAGATACAGAGAAGAAATTGGTGGTTGCCAGAGCCAAAAGGGTGGAAAAAATGAATGGAAGGGGGGAAAAGACACAAATTTCCAGATATAAACAAGTAAATAAACATGGAATATAATGTACATCATAGTGACTATGTATGGTAACATGTTAACTAGACTTATTGTAGTGACCATTTTGTCATTTTGCAATATATACAGATATTGGATCATTATGTTGTACACTTGAAACTAATAAAATGTCATATGCCGATTACACCTTAATGCAACGGTAAAAAATTGATATAATATTAACAGTAAGTTGATTAATATTAATATATAAATATTTGTTAATGATGACTAATTTAGAACAGTCTGATAGACATTCCTAAGGAGATCCTTAGAGTTTTAGTTCTAAGAACACTAAAGGATTGTTATTTTAACTGCACCAATTTTCTTCTCTCTTGAGGAAAAAGAATTCATTAAATTGACTTAGTCGGCTCTAAGTCACATTCTGTATCCTTGACCTGGGTTTCCAGTAGTCTTTTCTGCAGGTGGAGAGCAGGTGCTCCTGTCCTTTGTACATGTGTATATGCATGCTGTTGGCCTTTACATTTATTGCTGAATCTGATGCCAAAAGAATGTTGTTCAATTTTAGTCCATGCTTGGGGTTTACTGTAAATTAAACTTGACAAAGTAGGATTTGTTTGAAACCCAGCTGTGTAAATTTTCAAATTCTTTTTTTTTCTGGCAACATGGTATAGAAAATCAAACCCCATGTGGCCATCAAGACAGCATATTAACTACAGAATACTTTTGCATGGGTGCTTTGTTTGTAGCTACTTTGAGTCTGTAGATCTAGCATCGTATCTTGTCAAACACCTGATTTTGTAAAAATCTAGAGGACACCAAATGGTCCAATAAATTTTCTGTGAATTGTTTCCTTTTTTTTTTTTTTTTTTAATATTCTTCACTAAGGTCATCTTTGTGAATTCACTAGACCTGTAAACCTCAGTAGGAGCTGGATAGAATTATAATATACTATAGTAGAGAAAGCATTATTATTTCCTGACTCATTATGTACTGTGGGCAAAACCCACCAGGTGTAAAAGGATGGTATGCAAGCCTCTGACCTGGTTTGTTGGGGTTTATATTTCACCAGTTGTATGCAAAATAGTCATTAGTATAAATGAAGAAAAGGGACAGTCTGTTCTGCTCAATAAGGTCATGTAGTTTTAATTAATTGCCAAATCTGCCTAGAGGACAAGGACTACATCTGTCAACATATTACTTTGAGTAGAGAAAATACTTACTAAATGTTTTTAATAATAATGATGAGAATTACAATGCAATGAAAACACATTTCAAGGGCACCTGGCTGGCTCAGTCAGTAGAGCACGCAACTCTTTATCTCAGAGTCATGAGTTCAAGCCCCACATTGAGTGCAGAGCCTATTAAAATTTTTAAAATAATGTAAAAAATAATATAAATATATAAATAAATAAGAAAATACATTTTAAGAAAATATATGTGAAATAATCTGCTTGGCCTTGCAAAAGGGAAGGTTTCCACCAGCTATGTTTTTTTAGATTTTATTTATTTATTCATGAGAGACACAGAGAGAGAGGCAGAGATTCAGGCAGAGGGAGAAGCAGGCTCCTTGCAGGGAGCCCTATCCCTATCTCCGGACCAGGAATTATGCCCTGAGCCCAAGGTAGATGCTCCACTGCTGACACACCCAGGCGTCCCTCCACCAATTCTTCAGGCAGATCACATGGACTGCTTTCATCTATGCCAGAAAACGCGTGACCAGGTGGGGCAAAAGTATTTCTATAGCCTTTCACTTCCACTCTCAAGCAAATATATCTATAGCTACTCCTATTGCCTCCCACCAAATTAAAAATAAAAGGGAAGAGTGAACACAGAAGCTTTTACTTATGTGACTGGTCCTGTATATACCATGTAAATAAATGAAAGATTAAGTTTCTGTAGCATGAATTTCACCTGTCTCAGTCTTCCACATTTTCTTATTCATGGGCTCCCCAAGTGCCTTTGATTTATCTTCTTGAAGTTCATTGTCTTTCTGCTGCTCACTTCCAGAATCACCTCCCTGACTGAAATGAAATTATCTTCCTCCACTCATGTCAGCCATAGGACTTAGGAAGAGCTGAAGATTTGCCGTGTGGCTCAAGTATATGAGTGTGTGGTTCAAGTGTGAGTATATGAGCCGTGTGGCTCAAGTATATTGGCTCAAGTATATGAGGGAAGGTTTCTAACTAGGTATGCGAATGCTTGGTTCATAATTTTAGTAAGCATTAAGGAATTAAAATATATTAGAGTAGCATGATATAAAATAGTGTTTTTCAGTGGGTTGTTCTCATTCCATCATTATCAGAATAATCTGGGATCCTTGGGATAAGGCTCAGAAATTTTCTTTTTATAAAGCATCAACTACTTTACCCATCAATGTCTATGACCAACCTGAATAAAGAGCCTAATATGAGCTTCAGAAAAATACAGACCTGAATTAAATTCTGGCTTCATCATTTACTACTTGAAGAGTCTTAGAATCATGTAACTTAACTGACTATTGTGATTTATTACTTGTACGATTATTTCCAAAATTTCAAGGTTGATTGAGAGAATAAAATGAGATATATGTAAAATGGCCAACCATGGGCTTAAAATACTGTGCATATGCAGAGGTAGATGTAAAATAAAATGCCCTTGTATATACTCCTTTCAGGACTCTGGAATGGGCCCTAGAACTACATCCTCACATGGCCATATATTTTTGCTGACTCTGATACGTTTATTCCAATGAGTTAAGTCCACTGCTCCTTCTGCTATGACCCATACAATGTGAACTCCTCCTTGTGTGTATTGGTGTGATGTGATGGTAGGCATTTTTAAGATTCAATTAAGGGATGTTGAATTGAAAATACTTTTAGTTTAGATTGAGTGAAATATATTTATGTTGTTTGCAGCTATCACAAACCAGGTGTGGGTTCCAGGAATATGCCTACCTTCCACTGCGAGGATCCCTTCCCCTCAGCATCGAGGTCCAAAAGTGCAGAGATGAGAAGTCATCTTGCAATATGATTATGTTTAAAAGTAATAGACACCACTGAGAATATGTGAGAAGTGGAGATGAAATAAGGTGAAAAGTATGGAACCATAGAACTAAGTGGAAAATTGTTCTTACCATTAAATGTATAAAACTGTAAGCAAAGGATATGATTCTTAAAGATGCCAACTAAGGGCATAAATTCTGTCAGGAATATACTCATATGTCATTTTAAATGCACAACGCACTATTTTTATTTTGGATAGAAGATCATACACAGTAGAACTTATCACAATTCATGAGTTTGTAAGCCAAATCTATAGTAGTGCTATAATTACAAATTACAGTTGATGCATCCCATCAACAACAACAATAATAATAATTAAAAAATTCAATCAAGCACTGTAGAGGCAAACCTCAACTACATATATATTCTCCTTAGAAAAAAGATATTGTAAAATAATTGTCATTTCAAAAAGTAACTAAAGATTTATAGTAAAAATGCAGAAAAATGAATTTTAGAATTCTATTAAACACAAATAAAAAATTTTATTTTAAGGATTTTATGATACTTTCAGTAAATCACAGTTCTTTTTATATTTGCATTGTATTATATTTGTCACTTTAAATAACACTCATGCCTATATTTAATTTTTATTTATCATTTTTGTTCTTTTATTTTAAAAGAGCCCTATACTTGTTTTTCACATCCCAGAAAATCTGGATCCATTTCCACAAGAATCTGGTTGCCTTGTGATGGAGACTATATTCATTGTTAATAAGCATCATGCACAAAATTTTAAAACTAATTCAGAATAATGACTTATATTGTCCAGTATAAACATCCAGCTAAGTTATCCAAATATGTGATGAGAATCAAAACATCTCTATCTATTTCAGTCGGAAAATTAATAGTGATGATTTTAAGATAGAATTGGGTGACATCTAAGCTGTCTTTGATGTTATCCCTACAGAGTCGTAGCAAAGATGATGCAATAATAACGCACGTCAGATTTACTATTTGCAGGTCAGTGATTCACATATACAAGTGGATAGAGAAGTAAAACGTAATACTGGAGGGGAGCGGGACTAAAATAACTGGGGGATCCAGAAGGTTGAAAACACATTCATATCTCCCATTTAAACCTTTTCAAATCTTTATAACCACAATGAAAATCAAGATTTTCAGAATAAGCCTCACCAATGTTTTGTTGTTATTGTTGTTATTGTTATTGTTGCCTTTTCAAGTGATTTCTTTTTCTCAAGTATCTTTTGCATTGTTCTAAGCTGTTAAACAAAAGTTAGAGGTATTCTAAGGGGACATAGAGGTCATTAGATCTTGTGGGGAAAAATGCAAGTTCTTAAAAACTAATAGTTAGAAGCCAAGGAAATGTTATTGAAAGCCGGGATCAAAGAGCAAAATTGCCTTAGAGATATAATTCAGATAATTGCGGAATCACTGGAAACAGTGACCTTGGTCTCATAGTGACTCCTCTGAGGAGTTATTTTTGAGGAAGTTACTGACTCTGGAAGGAACTGGGGTGGGTAACAAAGTATAATAGGAAGTGAAAGTATGAGCCGCTAAATATCTACTATTAACCTACTTCTAAAACAAAAATACAAACTGTACATTATTAAAAGTGAATAAGAGGAGTGCAGTTGAAACTATTTACTCCTCATTTATGGTTTTCATTTGTTTCTAAAGGACTGATATTAGCATAGATAAGGCTCTTAGGGCTAACATTCCTTTGACTCTAATTATTACTTGAGCTAAATTCTAAATCTGTCTTAACATTTGAGCCTTAAAAAAAAAAGATGCACTTTAATTTTACTTGATTGTAGTGTAGTTTTTTTCTGAATATTTAGTGGTGCTAATAGTTTTCTGTTTTTTTAAGGAGTTGTAATAGTTTTCTAGATATAAACAGAAGAATGTTTGAAGCCACATGCAGTACTTTTCTTAAATCTCAGAACGGAACGGCAAAGCTTTTAAGTTTCTAGATATAAAAATTTCATGTACAATAGACACTTTAGCCTCCTATGGGCAAAAATTAATTGTACCCTATGCATTTTTTTTCTAGGCCTAAAATATGAGAATAAAAATAACACATTGGGGAAATCTAAATATATTCAGATAAGTATGTTAATGGACAGCAGGAATTTAAATTATAAATAATTAGATTTCTAATTGCATTAAAATTCTAGTGATTATTATGGTAAAAAAATCATAATTATCATGCCATCCATCACTAGGATTGGGCCTCACTCTCTGTTCTTTAATCTTATTAAAGCTGAGTTTTGTTTACCCATTTAGTTAAGATTTAGAGAAATACAGTAATATGGAAAATGTGCCCTTAGAAACTATGATGGAGTTATGAAATACGATGTATGGTCACTACTCCAAGAAGTTTTCAGTTTAGAAAATGTGAGGCAATCGACTTAAGTTTTATATACACGAATAGGAAATAACAGAAGTGAGAAGGATATGTGAGATGAAAGAGAATAGTCAGAATTACTAGCTTGCGGGGAAAAATTCTAAAATGAAAAATTGCATTTTACCTTGCAGTTTACATAAAGGAAACTTCCCTTGTAAAATCAGGGCTTCAGTAAAACAAACTTCAATAATTAAGGGAATTATGAAGGATTTCTCAGCTCGCCTCAATCTCAAGTACTCACACACCTTCTCAGGGTCAACCCCCCATCTGGTCTTTTTCATCTGGGGAATTCTATGACTGTGTTTTGCTTTTTCTGTGGCTTGGATGATAGGAATATCTTCAGAAACCTTGAACCTTTTTATTGTCATGTTCTTTTAAAGATGGTGGCAAGTGCTTGATTTTAGTATTTGTCCCCAACAACCTCACAGATTGTCTTTTTCGCTACAGTGCCACTCTTTAGAGCTCCAAAATTTCCAGTTTTCCCGAGGCTCAGTGAGAATTATCTGGTACTACTGTACCTTTGTATCGTAAATGAAGCATGCAGAGTCTTTTCCTCTTAGTCCTTCAGAGACACGGAAGGAATGCTAGGAACTTTATTCTTTTTTCTTAACTCAAAATTAATTAATAATTTGCCAAGCATAATACTCAAATGTATGACATTTGATTACAATAATTAGGAAAAACAGCTTTATAATATAACTATATCTATGTGTATTATATTACATAGTTCGTGCATATATATTTACAAAAATGGAATCACATTATAAGTAGTTATGTAAACTACTTTTCCACTCAACATATCTTTATGAATATCTGCTTCATTATTTTTAAGAGCATCATACATTCTATTGTTTAAATATGACAATATTTATTGTCCATCCTGCCTTTTAGGTTGCATGTGGTATTTTGTTTAACAAACATTTACTATATGCCCGACTTTATCCTAAGCACTTTGTAAGTATTAATATATTGAGTCATCATCACAACTATATGATGTAGGGTCTCTGATTTTTGGTTTTAACAAGTTTTTAATTAGTGTCTTTAGACTTGTACCTTCATACAATCTTCGGGAAAAGTGTTTAGGTGTGGAATTTCTAGATCAAATAGATAGGAATTTTAACACTGATGGATACTGCTAAACAGCCCTCTGAAAAATATCGTATCAGTTAATTCTATGAGAAGCAGACGAAAGTGTACATTTTCCCATTCTTGATATCATGTACATTCCTTCTCTTTGAATTTACTAAAAATTAGTAAGTATTAGGCAGGTCCTCCTGAATAATCAGTTAGCTCTGTGAGCAATGGTGAATGTAGAGAGGAAGTTAAAGACAACTAAGCATCCTGACAATATGATAATAATGATGATGTTGGTGACTGCTCCACCAGCAGGTCTGGGTCATTACCACAGTTGGAATGTATGACTCTCAAGGATTTATTTCTGGACTCTCTATTCTATCCTATTGGTCTTTGTATCCATCTTTATGTCAATACCACAAGGACATATTTTCATCCTGTTGAGGAGAATTTAGAGTACAAGTTAGTTAGCTTATTTACTAAGCATTAAATGTCTTACCGATGTTCTTCACCTTGATTTGCACCTCAGTTCCAGGGGTTGGTATCCTGATTTGTCTTTCTCCCCATAGATACTATAAGAGTCCTACTATTGGTAAGCTGTCCCTCTGAGTTGAGGACCATGCCTTGGATATGTTGGTCTCCCTGGATCTTCAGAAACTTAGATCCAAGAAATGAGTCCTACTAACTCTTATTTGATGACTAACATCCAAGCTTCCTCAAAGTACCAATCTCTCATTGCCGTATCTTTGATATGAGAGAGCTAGCTTCTTGTCTCACATAGTTGAAGAATGAATCTTGTGGACAACAGTGAGTGAGTAAAGGGATAGAAGTTTATTAAGCAAAGATATAGAGAAAGCTCTCAGAAGTGAGAGGGTTCCCCACAGGGTTGCCACTGAGGGCTTATAGGGTTGGTCTTTTATTGGAAAGCAACCAGGGAACCTAAATCTTTTAACATTATCTATTGACATCACCATTGAGAAAGACTATTTATAATATCTTTAATGGTTTATTTCTTTTTTAGGTCTAGTTATTCTTTGTTGATCACAGATGACTGTCAAAAAAGATGCCTTCCCTGCCCACACCTAGGACAGGGTCATCTGGCTTGTTCCTTTATCTCTGGCTTTCTTACACCTCAGCATTTTAGGGATTTTTGTGATCCTGCTTCTGTGGCCCCCTACCTAGCCCAGCCTAGCCCCATTTGTCCCTAACTCATCTTGTCATCCTGCCAGCCATCTACTTGAATCCCTGACTCTGAAGTTCTATCTGCTTGTACAGTTGTATGTTGCCTGCTATGATGTCTTCCTGTCTGCCCTTCTTACAGCATGTCTGTCTATCTGGAACCCAGCAGAGGTGTGCAGCTAGTTCTACCATAGACAGTCTACTTTGTGTAGATTTTCTTTATTTGGTGTCTAGCTATGGCTGATTTGACTCACTTTGTTACTGACAGGCAAAAACTACTTAAAATGTCACTGCAAAACCAAGTGCCGGATTGTATTCTAGGGCTTTAAGTTTAGTGCTATAATTGGAGGATCCAACCTCCAGATCCAGAGTCAAACATCTGGAATGACATCTGCAGGTAAACAGCTGGTGTGAAAGTGTAACCCAAACTCAGAGACATTGAAAAATATGAACCTTATCTATCTTCTAATACTTTCCACAGACTAGTAAGTTGGGATAATGTGGAATGTCATCAGCTCCACGCTGTACTGATTATAGCAACATTTTTTCAGTGAAACTCACGATTGATGGGTTTTACTGGGGACATGTGACTTTGTAACTTCTCATGTGGTGTATCAGAGAATGTGTACCCTGCACATATCCTGAAGGGGTATGTACCTTTCTCAAACTCACATCTTACATCTCAGTGTGTCCTCTGCAGTGGAATAGCATGAAAACTATATTAAGATGTGAGATGTTTCTTTCAACTGCTGTTTGGCTGAATATTATTTCCTTCTTTGTATTCTTTAAATCTAAATGAACAGATGGGGACCTATAAGGTACTGGGAATTCACATTTGCATTCACATTGCTGTGCAGTCCTTACCACCACCCATTTCCAGAACAATTAATTAATCATTGCACACTGAAACTCTGTATCCATAAAATATAACTCCTCACTTCTCTCTCCTGTCAGCCCCTCGTAACTATGACCACCATTCTACTTTCTGTCTCTATGAATTTGTCTACTCTTCGGTACTTCATGTAAGTGGAATCATACAATCTTTATCCTTTTGTGTCAGGCACATTTCACTTAGGATGTTTTCAAGGGTCATCCTTGTTGTAGCATGTATCAGTATTTTATTCCTTTGTATGGCTGAATTATATTCCATCATATGGATATGCATATTTTATTTATCCATTAATCCATTAATGGATATTTGTGTTGTTTCCATCTTTTGGCTATTATAAATAATGCTATTATAGAAAATTGTTATACAAATATCTATTCAAGTCCCTGCTTTCAATTCTGTGTACCCAGAAGTAGAATTTCTAGGTCATAAGATAATTTTCAAGTTTGATTTTTTGAGGAATTATTATAGTATTTTCCCCAGAAGCTATACCATTTTACATTTCTACAAGTAATGCATATGGTTATAATTTCCACACATCCTTGACAACACTTGGTATTTTCTTTACTTCTTTCTTTTGCTCTTCTTTCCTTCCATCCTTTCTCCTCCTCTTCTTTCTTTTCTTTTCTTTCTTTCTTTCTTTCTTTCTTTCTTTCTTTCTTTCTTTCTTTCTTTCTTTCTTCTTTCTCTCTCTTTCTTTTTTTTCTTTCCCTTAAAGCCATCCTAATGGGTGTGAACAGATATCTCAGTATGATTTTTAATTTGCATATCCATAGTGATTAGTAATATTGGACTTTCATGTACTTATTAACATTTTGTGGGTCTTCTTGGAAAAATGTCTATTTGTGTCCTTTGACAATATTTTTTCAATTGAGTTGTTTGGTGTTACTGTTCCTGAATTGTAGGAGTCCTTTATAATTTTAGATATTAATTTCTTATCAGATATATGATTTACAAATTTTTTCTATTACTCTATAGATGTCCTTTTTACTCTCTTGATAGTGTTTGATACATAAAAGTTTTAAATTTTGATGAAGTCTAACTTTTCTCTTTTTGTTGTTATTGTTGCCTGTGCTTTTTGTTTCATATTCAAGAAGTCATTGATAAATCCATTGTCATGAGATGTGTCTCCTAGGTTTTCTTCTAAGTATTTTAGCTCTTATGCTTTTGTCTTTGATCCATTTTAATTTTGGTATACAATGTAAGGTAATGGTTCCAATTTAGTCTTTTGCATGAGGATACCATATCTCTCAATACTGTTTGTTGAAAAGAATGTCCTTTTTGCATTGAATAATCTTGGCACCTTTATCAAAGGTTATTTGACAATATATGCAAAGATTTATTTCTGGAATCTCTATTCTATTCTCTTAGTCTATGTATCTGTCTTTAGACCAATACCACATTTTTTGAATACCCTAACATAAATAGTAAGTTTTGAAAAGGAAGTATAAATCCGTATACTTTTTTGTTTTCCAAGACTGTTTTGTCTATCCACATTCTCTTGAAATTACATGTGAATTTTAGCTTGGAGTTTTATATTTCTGCAATACTTGATATAAGGATTTTGATAAGAATTGTATGGAAGCTGTAGGTTGCTTTTGGGTAGTACTGTCATCTTAGCAGTATTGTCATGTGATCCATAAACACAGATTGTCTTGTCTGACTTTGATATCAGGATAATGCTGACCTCATAGGATGAGCTAGAACCTTTTCTTTTTCTTTAATTATTTGGAAGGGTTTAAAGAGGATTGGTCCTAATTGTTCTTTAAATGTTTGGTATAATATACCACTGAAGCCATTTGGCCCATGATTTTTTTGTTGTAAAGTTTTTGATTACTGATCCAATCTCCTTATTAGTTATAGTTTATTCTAATTATCTATTTCTTTATGATTAAGCCTTAATAGGCTTTGTGTTTCTAGAAATCTGTGCATATCATCTAGGCCAAACTATTTGTTGGCTTATAATTATTCATAGTACTCTTCTTTGATTCCTTTTATTTTTGTTAAGTTGGCAATAATGTCCTCACCTTTATTTCTAATTTTAGTTATTTGAGAATGTTCTCATTTTCCCTTAGTGTATTTAGGGAATCTTATTATTTTTGTTGATCTTTTTGAAGAATGAATTTTTAGTTTTACTGATTTCTCTATTGTTTTAATATTGTCTATCTACATGCTAACATTTATTTCCTCCTGCTAGCTTTGTGTTTGGTTTTCTCTTCTCTTTTTAGTTCCTTAAAGTATAAAGTTAGATTGTTGATTTGAGACCTCTTGTATCCTTTACCCTAAGTGTTTATAGCTGTACATTTCACTCTTAACACTACTTTTGCTGCATTCCATAAAATTGGTAGATTCTGTTCCCTTTTCTTTGAAAGAGGGAATTTGGAACTGGCTTAATGACTTCTCCAGATCAAAAATATGCTGTGCCATGAAAGGGATAAGGAAAAAGCAAATAAAAATGCCATGAAATTTCTCACCTTATTAAAGGTGTCTTTTTTTTTTTTTTTTTTTTTTGATTATTTGCTTGGCTATTTTTCATGGTCCCATAAAGTTAGTTCAAATTCCTATTGTTTTGATGTTTTCATGTGGAAAGAGGTCCAGGAGTTCCCTAGAGTTCCATTTTCCTGACATCACTCCAAGATATTATTTTTTGCTTTCATAAATGGAGCCAGTATAAATATACAGTATAAATATAGAATTCTAAATATAGAATTGATATATAGAATTCTAAATATAGAATTGATACTTGTGATTGAGCTTATATAGGGAACATAGGTCTAGCTCTATTCTACTTAGGTTCAAATTATGGATCTCCCAATCATCATCCTTTTGTCCTTGGAAATTCTCTTAACTTCTTCATGTCTCAGTTTCTTCATCTGAAAGCTGAAATGATAAGATACACCTGAGGATTGAATGTGTTGATGAATATAAGCCCTTAGAATAGTGGTAGTCACATGTTTAGTTAGCAATAAATGGTCAAAAAACAAAACAAAACACAACAAAACAAATGGCTAAATATTATAATTATATACAAGTTAGTGTATATCAGTGTTATAGAGAATATTTCTTTGTATAATCAATCAAACAATTTTAAATTACTGCTAAAATTCAATTGTTATGGTGACTTCTGTGTGTATGTGTATACTAATGAATCATGAACATGTTGATTAAATATTTATATGCTACTTTTTTCAATATTCTATTACTTCAGAATCTTACAAAATAAAATTTATAATTAATTTTTAATTGAAATTTACCTAAAAATCTTCAATTCTACCTTATTTTTATCTATTCTTTCAAATAGTGCTCTGATGGACTGACAACAGAAATAATGTTTACTCTTAATGGAGTCTACTTATGTACGAGATACCATTCAGTACTTGATTAATAAGTATTTTACTCACAAATACCATGTGAGGTATGCACAATTATCATCTTCTCTTTATAGCTAAGAAATCATAATTAATAAAATAATTTTACCAATCAGACTTGCATTTCCATTGTTGAAAAGTTATTTTATAGACATATGATTTGGCAAAGCTAAAATTATTGCTAGATTACTCTATAACTCATTTTGTGAAAGCAAGATTAATGACTAAGGATTTCTATTTTACCATTTTCTTTCTTGCTAATTTTGCTTTATTTATTTAACCTATAAATCAGAGCAGAATTCAATCTATAAAATACCATTACAAATGAGAGTTGACAAAAAATATGCAACAATACATGAGATTCATTGCATCTTACCATTATCATTTTTTACTGTGTATATGGATGCCTGTAGTGTTCTTAAAAGAAAAAAGGTCACTCTTTTCATATGAATAAAACCTCACTTTGTCAAATTGTAAGGATTTTCTAAGATTAGTCCTTAGCAAAATATCTTATCATTTTTTTTAAATAGCAACAGATAAGTCTGTCTTCCATCTTGTGAAATTGGCAAACAGGTACAGGCTGACAATGAGGTACCTTATCTTCATTGTTCCAGTGATGTAGAACTCACCGGCAATGTTTTGGATGCCAATGACAAATCTAAGGATAGGGATAGAAATAGTGATGATGATAATGATTTCCTGAAGGGTGAAAAAACCACCTGGGAAAACTCTACTTCAATCTTTCATTATAAAATTCATTTTTGCAGAAATACAGCCTTAGAGTGAAACCTGATTCTATGTCCTTCACTTTACCTTTAGTGTAAAGAATCAAGTGAGCAGAAACTCAGCTAGCATCAGGGGATTTATTTCTTTATTTTTGGAAAGTGAGTGCCTGCCTATTTCTAGGATAAGTGCTCATTTACTCCTGCACCCTGACTAAAATCTCTTGCACACTACAAATATCGCACTTAACAGTAAAAAATCAAGTTAGATTTAAATAGTCTTCAGGTAAAACTAAAGTCATTTTGCATGTTCTTTGTTAGAGATGACAGAAAAATGTATATTTACAAAAAGATCTGTATCAACTGTTCTAAGATGTTAGTGAAATATATACCTTATAAAAGAGAACTTTAAATTAATCATTTGAAGTGTTAAACATAAATTATTTTCAAAATTCACCTATCTAGAAAGAATTATTTTCTTAGTAATCATACCTTTGAAGGAACTGGTGAACACTTTCTGTAAAGGGCCAGAGAAAAAATATTTTTAGATTTGCCAGTCATTTGGTCTCTGTTACAATTATTTAACTTTGCTGTTTTAGCATGAAAGACACAGGAAATTCCTTAGGCAGTGGGTGTGGTTGTGTTCCAATATGACTTTTTTACAACAGGTGGAGTGCCAGATATGTTCCACAGGAGAGTTTGCTGACCGTATTCTGTAAGATAGTTACCAAAGCTTTGGTATATCTTGGGGATTGAGACATATTTAAGTTCAATGTCAGTGAAGAAGAGTCTGGGAAATTTTCATTAAGGAGAGAATCTTGAAAGAGTATTATACATTTCAGTGGTGCAGTTTATTATTTCTTCCACTATATTTTTTTATTTATTGTTATGCCAGCAATCTGAAATAATCTCTAAAATATCCCTTATGTATCTTATCCTTATTCTAGGTCAATGTTGCTTAAATTACAATCAAACATTAATTTAGGAGCTCTGCCTTTGCCACAGTGAGTCACTGCTCCCCTAGATCATCACAAAGCCTTTAAGGAGAATCTAATAGAAAGTAGTGTGGCATCCCTATGAGGAATGTCATGAGAAGAAGGATAAATTCATTACTCTGAGAAGAAGTTAAAGATTGGTGGATAGCTCTGTTCGCAACTCTCTCCATTTGATTAAGAACCAGTGGGCTCATATCTAATAAACATACCCTTTCAATTCCCGCATGTAATTTAGAGAGAGCAGCATGAAAATACCCATCAGTGTGCTGCTGCACAGTCTAGGGGGATGTAAAGACCTCACGATGTGTTCCACGGCTTCCTTGACTAATGTCTCCAACGTGACTTGTTAATCTCTACAATGATCAAGTGGCTATTAAAGATAAAACTGTGCTAACCTTTTCAAAAATTAGAAGAGCATGACTACAAGTGAAACAACAATGGCTTCCCAGAGAGGCAGCCATAGAAGGGAAAGATCACCCTACCCAGGCAGGAGTAATGTATGCATTATTTATATAGTGTGTCTGGGGTCTGCATGAAAGATGAAATTCCTGTCTGAGAAGTGCCTTTCTCAGCAAGACTATTTTAGTTAAAGTGCACAATGTAGTCTGCTGCATTTCCATAAACTGAGTGGAAATGGAGAAAATGGGTGTAATTTTTTCTCTTTTGGCTTGAGTCCATGTAAAAAAAAAAGACTAATGAATGACATAGGTGAAAATAAATGCGATGGTTCTGTATGAAGTTCTTTGAAAATTATTATAAAGGAGTAACAAATAAGTAGTTAAGTTATTAACTTCTTTCTCTAAATCTTCTTTTAGATTTCCCTAATTTAGTGCATATTACTCTATACCCAGAGAAAAGAAGTTCTCAAACCTAGCTACTTCTGTTTTCTACTCTACCATAAACTTTCTCAGAGGTAATAAAGCACTGGCCTTAATACCTGATTGAATGATTGAAAAACAAAGAGAAAATGCTTTAAAAAATTAACACTAGAAATATTTTGCTCCAGGGCTTTAGCCAGCATCACAGGACCCCATACCTTAAATTAATCTTTTCAATGTTATCTAGAAAAATTAAAATTCTGTATATCCACAGCTTTTTTATGAACCTCACATTCTATTTTTAAATTTCTCATTTTGAATTATAATGATTTTTATGTCTATATCCATAAGATGGAAATAGAAAATTATAAACCTAACCATATCCTCAAGTCTACCTTCGATAGAAAATATAATTGCAGTAGAAGATAAAGGCCTCAGTTATCAGTTCTTAATAAAGAATCTTAAGGGAGGGGCACCTGGGTTGCTCAGTGGTTGAGCATCTGCCTTTGGCTCAGGTCCTGATAGGGGTCCAGGGATTGAGTCCTGCATCAGGCTCCCCGCAGGAAGCCTGCTTCTCCCTCTGTGTGTATCTCTGCCTCTGCATCTCTCATGAATAAATAAATATTTTTAAAAAATCTTGAGAGAGACACTTTGCAGTAGGATGAATAAAAAAATCTTTGTTAACTCTGCCCATTGAGAGGAACTGGAGCCCACCCTTGAAGTGGCTGATTTTGTGACTGGATTCACTAAAAACAATGTGGTTAAGGTGACTTTCTGGGACTTCTGATGCCAGACCATGAGAAGCCTTGGTACTTCTGACTGGGCCTCTTGAACATTTCCTTCTCAGGATGCCCTCCTTGGGATGTTCACACTTAGAACTCAGTTATCACATTGTGAAGAAGCTTGGGCAGTTTCCAGAGAGACTCACATGGGGAGGAATTGAATCCTCCAAGCGACAGTGTGAACTGGATTCCTAGTCAACAGCCTGCATCAATTTGCCCTCCATGCAGGGAACAGTCTTGGAATTGGATCATCCAGCCTCAGTTACATTGCCTTAGCTCTTGACCCATGGAATAGAAATAAGCACTACCCAACTTGTGAACTACTAATAAAAATAAGTGGCTGTTGTTCTAAGCCTCTAATATTGGGGTATTTTGTAATGCAGCAACAGATAGCTAGAACAATGATGACACATTATGAAGAATAAGCATGCTTCCAGTCACAAAATATTTTTACATAGATGAGGGAAACATTAGTAAATACTTAGATTATCCTTATATCAAACATCTTTGATTGATTTTCCTCTAAATGGAACTTATTCTTCTAATATATATCTAATATATATACCTTACTCTTCTAATATACATTATATAAAAAATAAAACAGAAAAATACATATATTTAATATAGTTAAAGAAAAAAATTACATAGATAGCATTACGAAATGGTGAAACTTAGGGAAATACCTGAGATCATCTACCACTTAATAGAAAAAGAGTTCACATAATTAGGTGACTTAGCCTAAGTCACATAGATAGTGACAAAAATGGTCAAGATTTGCCCTTTATTCTAGGTCTGGGTTATTGAAATTTAAATATAAGTAAAAGAAGAAGGACAAAGAGGAGGAGGAAGAAAGATATATAACATGCTATCAGAGTTCCAGTTTCCCAAAACTCTCAAGTATAAATAAAGCATAAGTTAAAGGACCATTAAACATACAAGTTCTCCTGTATCAGCATTAGCCTATTATTGTTGCAGGATTGTGTTCAGTGACAGATGGTTGGGTCACTCAGTTACTGAGGGGATATAAATATTTCAAGACTGATTATATATGGGCCTTCAAATTAGAAGATAAAAATATTTTTATAACCTATCTTTTCCCACATTAAGAAACTCCCCTTATACACCCACAAACAAATGTGTTCATCTAAGACATCTAGGCCTATTTATCTTGCAGGGGAGTCTCACAAAATGAAAACAAAACCACAATAACTCACTTTAATTGATGATATTTTCAGGAGTGTTCCTAGAAGAAGACACTCATTTCTTGGCACATTACAGGTGACTACAAGTACTCTACCCTTATTTTACAAAACCTTAAAAAAAATGGTTGAGAAAATTGAATGCAATGAGGTTGTGAGAACTGATGACAAAGGATTGGAGATTAAAGCTTCTTTCCCCAATATGGCAGCCACAACATAGATAGTCTCTTGGACTTTGAGACCTGTCAGTGAGTGTCTGTGTGGGTATTTGTGAAGGGGTATGGTAATATAGAGAGGCTATTTCCTCCATGCTTAAATGTGTATACCAAAAATTATACCATAAACATGTGTTTAGAAATACCTCTAATCTCAATTCTCAAAGGCCATTTTCTAATCTTATTATCCAAACCCAGAATTTCCTTTTTATCATACATAAGGTCCCATCTCCTTCTTTGCCCTCCTCCTCAGGGCCAGCATAAAGCTCTCAGATTGGTCACCTCCTTGGTAGTGTTCTCTTCTTTTTGTGTGAAACCACAATGAATCCACTAACCAGAGGAAAAAAAGAGCTATCATCTTGGAAAACATTATACTTTCAGTCCTGGAACAAAGATTTTTTTAAAGCAATAAAACAAAGAAACTTGCTTCAAGTGGCAGGAAAGAAAAATAGAAGAACAAATATTTCAAATATTTCAAACTACTTTTCTTATAAATTGCCCTACAAGTCTTGGATATACATTAAGGAAAATGGTAGGCACAAGAATGTCTGCCATATATCTGGGTTTAAGTCTGATTGAATGGCTGGGTGTCTCCAAAGATGAGAGTAGTGGCTATGAACCAGATTTGGCACAAAAGATCAGTTTCATCTTGTACATGTTCAGTTTGAGATGACAGATATGTGAAGCAAGATGCCAAATTGGCAGCTGGATATAATTGTGTTTAGATCTCTGAGGAAAACTCTGGGCTACAGTAAAATATATGGGATGGTTGTGTGATATTGAAGGAGATGCCCAGCAAAGTGATGGGAGTAGGTAAGATTGTGCAGAGAGGTGGTACATAGTGAAGACCGATTTAAAAGCTGTCTAATGGAGGTAGACATGACTAAGATAATTGAAAATAAGAGTGCAGAGAAATAGAAAGAAAAAAAGAATGATATGCTATCTGAGAACCAAAGGAGAATATTTCAAGAAGAAAATAGTCACCAGCATCAGATGTTCCTCACAAGTCAAGTAAGGTGACAACTTCAATCTCATTTGAGCACCCATGCTACTTTCCAGTCATACAAATTTTTAGCTTCCTAAACATGCCATGGTCTGCCTCACTTCTGAGCTTCCACACCTGCTGGTCAATCTGCCTGGGGAAAATTTATGTTCCTTATTATTGAGTTAGTGATTGTTCATCCTTTAAGGCTTTGACTTTAAAGTTATGTATTCTGAAAAACCTTTCTGATCTTTTCCAAGAAAAGTCAGAAACTCATCCTATTTGCTCATGTTGCACCTTGTACTTTATTATTACAACTTTGCAAAAACAATTGTTCTTCCTTCCCATTGAACTTAAACCTTCATGGTGGTAGGGATCACACTTATTTCGTGTACCAATATATTCCCAAGATAGTAACTGGCACATAGTAAACACTTATTTAATATATACTGAATTAATAAATAAGTGGACAAGAAGGTCTTTTATTCAAAAATTGTCCATCTTGGCTTTTCTTTTCAAGGCTTCCTTGATTCCTCTGTGGATGTTTCTTTTTCTCCTCTCAGCCACTTGTAATTCTGTCCATAAATGTTGGTGGTTCCAGGTTTCAGGTCTTGCTTTTGAACCTGGCTGGCTCAGTTGGTAAAACATGCAACTCTTGAATTCAGTGTTGTGAGTTAGAGCCCCACATTGGGTGTAGAGATAATAATAATAATAAGAAGAAGAAGAAGAAGAAGAAGAAGAAGAAGAAGAAGTTAAAAAATAAACAATAAAATACTGAAAACAAGATCAACTATCAGTGTTTTTGCTCATACCCAGGCAATAATCCACCTCTAAAATATCCCAAACTATATATGTAGATTTGATGTTACATTTTATCACTGAATTTTCATGGTTTCTTTGCCTTTGTCTTTTATCTACTACATTGTAATCTTTTTTGAGTTCACCATACCAGAACTTTTATTTTCAAGGCCTTGCAAATATACGTGTTCAGTAAGTGTTTTATGAATAGAAATAAAACAGCTTCTTGAAACAGAATTGTTATGAGTTTAAAAACTGGCTCTCATCCTGTTAGAATTCAGTTCTTTCTGCAATTAGTCTTGTCCCTAGAGCAACCAACTTACTATAACATCACATTCAAAATTAATCAGTGTTAAATTTAGATTAATTAATGTCATTGTTTCTAATAAGATATTGGCATATAACTACGAAGTACTTTTGTTGATGGTGGGTGGTGTGTCTGGCTGAATTGATTATCTTGTTAGGGAAATATTAGAGGCATCATGTTTCTGTTAAACTAAATAAAAATTTAGTAGCATAGAACTTTTGTTATATGTAAAATATTGGAAAATAAGAGGACGATACTAAAACTATCAACTAGAAAATTACCTTAGTACTGTAGCATATTGTTTTTTCATGCATAAACTATAAAGTCAAGTATGAAAAAAATTCTATAAATCGCTGTGGCAATGGAGAATGGATTTAAAATCAAAGCAAAATTAAATTCTAGAAGGTTAATGTTGCCTGCTATATTTGATGACAATAATAAGCATAATACAAGTTTATTAACTTATTGCTTTAAAATACAAGTTGATAATCAACAGTGGTTTCATTTTAGCACAAGTAACTAACTACTTGTGTTTGAATGTCCCAACAGGTAACCTGAATTACAGTAATAAAGTGATACTTAACTCATTGATTTTTTATAGTGCATTAAATAAAATTGAGATTTCTTTAGAGTCCCTAGTATATTCAGTGATTACATGAAGGATATGTTGTTTATTTTTTTATCTATACAACTATTTAGGTATCTTTATTTTTAATCTTCAATTAAATATCATTTTCTACTGAGATATTAAGGATACATAGATCAGTGTTCAAATTCACAATAAGATCTCATATATAGGAGATGCTTTTGAAGATATATTTGGCTCATAAATATTGCTCATCATAAGGGGACCCCCACTAACTTGTTGCCCTTTATCTAATGAAATCAGGTAAATTCACCTGTCCTTAAGTTCACAATTGCAAAAGTCTGGTATGTTGATAAACTAACACCTCAGTCAGATCCTTAGTATATTAGTTCCCATAAACATGGTCCCTGCATCTGCATGAGCATCACCTTGGAAAATGTTAGAAATGTACATTCTTTGGCAAATCTTCAGAACTATTGTATCAAATTCTGGGGGAGGACCCAAAAATCTGTGTTTTAATTAAGCTTCTTGATGATTCTGATGCTCACTAAAATTGGGGAATATTTACCTTAAAGTAAATAGGTTTGCAGAATTTTGGAGTTTCATGGAAACAGAAACTAACTAGTGTTCTCATTTTCTAGATCATGTTTATAAGATTAAATGACTTTGTCAAGGCAGCTCCATAGCTAACTAAATTTTTAAACTTCTGGTCTTATAAAAGTTTCTATTTGAAGCATAGAAGTGTACTGAAAATTGGGCACACACATTCAAATGTGCATGCGTAAAGTAATTCTGGTATTGTCTTTTTAAAGGAGTTTCGGAAAGTCTTATTGACCTCTCAAGTGAATTAGACTTTATTACTTTATGAGCAATAGTCAATGCCACTTCATATTTAAAAGGTAGACTTAATAAGACTTAATACTCCAAGACTTAATACTCTTTGCCATAAATCTGCAAAGAGCTTGGTCAATATCAATCATATTCATTAAATAATTTATACATGGGGAAATATTTAAGGCAAAGATAGCAAAAAATCTCTCTGGTCATAAATCATTCTTCAAAGATGTTTTAAAATCAAAAATTTACATTCCAACCCATATATATTTGATTAAACATACCTAATTTAAAGCAGAAACAGATAAAACATTTGATTCTTTTCAAGTCTTTATGTAATTGCAAAAGTTACTTTAATATTTAAATAAAACTTCTTTCTTAGTGTAGTCAGATATAAAAGCTAGTCCTTTTCTAATTTGTATATCTGCATGAATAGACAGGCTATTCTTCCGAAATTAAAATGTTCACAATGCAAAAGCTTTGTTTCCCTAAAGAAAAGGTAGAAGAAATGAATGGAGACAGATCCCCTATAAAGAGTTGAAATTGTGCCAAAAGGAAATTGCATTTTCCAAAGCAGGTCTCGTTGTTGGGGAAAGCACAAGACACCAGCTAAATAAATCAAAGTCCCATTTCAATGAGCCCATCTGAACAAAACCACATGCACTAGATTCATTACCTTGAATGGTAAGTCAAATCCATGGGGTTTCCCAAGGAGTTCAAATTTTATTTTCAGTTTTACTCCAATTATTAATGTTTGGTCAAAGAAAGAGTCAAAATATCTGTTTGAAAAAGAGCCAGAAATACATATGCTCTACTTAATCAAACCTATCATCACCTCCTCACCCTCCCCGCAAAAATCCACCCCAAATCAACATGTGAAAAATAGGCTATTCACACATTTCATATCAAGTCGTATACAGGCAAATTGTCACCTAGAATGAGTCAAATAGTTCCATAAAATTAGGTTAAATACTGCTGGAACTCTCAGTAGTAAAATAATAATACAACTTCTCAGGGGCCTAATGTTCTTTCAAAGATTAGGTTACCGACTGAAAATCTGACTATGAAAATGTTTCTTCTTAAGCCCAGTTAGGGCCTGTCACAATATCCCAAGATCCCATGACTTCCCTTTAGTAAACTATGATAGAAAAACGGTCTGAAAGTTTTCAGTAGATTGCAAACACCATTTCTACATCTAGCAATGCACAGCACTATAGATTTAATAATGATTTGAATTCAAGTATGCAAGTTGAAAGTCAGTTATATCCCACTTGTAGATCAAATCCTTATAATAATAACATATTGGTTTGATGTGGGATTAGAACTTGTTTTTCTTGAGATTTGTGGAATGTATAATATTATAGTCTCTCATGTTGTATAGAAAAACCCAACTTTGAGGTAGTTCTATGTCAAAAATAGAGTCTGTCTAGTACCTCACAGGACTGCAGATGTTTGCGCAATAAAATAGTATTTGCTAACTATTTACAACTGAACCCTTGGAATTTATATCATGTATTAGATAAGAAACATGTGAAAAAAAATCCCAGAGATATCTCCCTCTTCAGAAAACATGTAGTAATTTAAACTTTCTGCCTGTATAAGGTCCCATAAAATTTATACAGGGAGAAATTAAATGTATAAAATGATTTATAGGTGGATTAAAAAAGCTTGCAAGTTTGGGATTTCATACATCTTCATGAAAACTGTTATAAATCTCTGTAACCTAAATTGCTTATCCTAGTTCTACAGAAGGAGCATAAACAGGGCAAGCAATTATTTGTAATAAACTTTTTCTTTAATATTGTGGCAATCCTATTTTCTTAACACACTTGTCATAATACATCTTGTGTCCTCATAGAGTAAAAAAACTGCATTCTAGTTGCTCAGGCTTTCTGCAGTTAAACAGACTCTGTCGTTAATATGGGTAATTCAATGTGGCTGTGATGTTGAGAGCAAATTATTAAGAAGAATGAAATCTCAGCTAAACCTTTTGAGGGCATACACATTTTTTAAAGCTAAACCTTAAAGTTTTTACTACCTATGAGCAAAGTTTTAAAACAATATTTTCTGTTTATAGTCTTAAGAACACTTGTTAAATAAGTTCTAAACTCTATAAAGCATTACATGCAATTTGAGATATGAGTTGAAAAATGTCATAAACATGAACCACTGATGTAAACATTTAATTTGATTCACCAAGAATAATAATCTATTATTTTAATTTTTTAAATTTAAATTTAAACAAATCATTAAAATTATACCAACTTTAGTGCTGATAGTCCATTCACTATCTTGCAACAAAATTAGAAAGAAGAGGGGTAAGCTAAGTATATTCGTTTCATTCAAGGAGTATTTTAGTAATTTTTAAGAAAATTTAAGGACTTGTGCAGGTTATCTCTGCAAAATAATTTACTTGTGCCTGTTAGCAATTCTGTTTACTTAAAAATAAATGTTAGTACTTTACGCAGATCTCTGTAAAGATCATTGTACTGACTTCCTGGGAGGAGAAAAATAAGCTGATGAGATTTTGATCTTGGAAAACAGCATGAAAATGGATAGAATGAAGTAGAATTGTATTCTTATTGAGATATTAATTTCATTTCTTTGAAATTAAAAAGAAAGTAAACTAGTCTCATGATTCGTTCTTTTTACCACATCCCTCTCTTTTAAGTATGAGTCAAGGAGCACTTCCCCTGGCATAAAGTTACAAACTCAGGAGACTACCACAATCAAGGGCCAGATCAGACAGGGAAAGTAGCAAACAGAAGGGTAAAGGAGTTGCTCACAGGAGACAGCTGCTTTTCATGACCTACCCCAGGTAATGCTATTTTGGTAATGGAGGGCCAGGTTTGTCAATATTCTGGAAAGTCGAAAAGTCCAGGCTTTAGTTGCATCTCATTGTTTTTAAATGTTGTCTCCACTAAACAATGAGAAAGTCTATTGGCCTAACAAAACAATTTTTTTTTTACCTTTGATTTTTCGTTTCTGAGCTAACCGCAACCTATTGAGGGCATAAAAGTGAAATTTTCATGGCATGGTGCATCATCATTACATTCTAATGAAATTGCTTTAGATCGATATCCCTTAGTGTATTTGCACTGACACAGAATCAGCCCTGAATCTGAAAGTTCTCTAACAACAAGCACTTACTGTGGATAGTGCATGTTTCTTGGCACTGTAAATGAGAATACAGAAAGAGAGGACTTGGTGTCTGCTATTCACGTCAGGAAGTTTGAAACATAAATGTGAACCATGAATCAAAAAAATGTATGTGCTTTATGTTTATAAATTAAACACTAAATGTACCAGTATATGAAATGACTTTGGGATGTCATTTTTCCCTTTGTCTCTTTAAAGGGTTATTCAGTCTTTATTAAATATATTTTTTAAATTTTTATTTATTTATGATAGTCACAGAGAGAGAGAGAGGGAGGTAGAGACACAGGCAGAGGGAGAAGCAGGCTCCATGCACCTGGAGCCCGATGTGGGATTCGATTCCGGGTCTCCAGGATCGCGCCTTGGGCCAAAGGCAGGCGCCAAACCGCTGCGCCACCCAGGGATCCCCAGTCTTTATTAATACATTATCTTCAGTTAATCAAAACATAAAATAATCTGTAATCACACAATAATATTTACTAAGTACCTTCTTTATATGCAAGTAGCAGTATATCTATAATTAATAAAACATTTAAGTTTCTGTAATTCACAGAATGCTATAGAAGAAAAGAATCTGGAATAAATGATGTGTGTTACTGTCTCAGATTGCTGTGTGATCTTGGGTAAATCTATTAATTTCTGAGTCTTGGTGATCTAAGCTGTGAGGTAAAGATCATAATCACTCTTTCCTGAGACAGTAGAGATGAATATTCTTTGTCAAGTGTACAAGAGTATGCGAACATTCATTGTTATCTTTAATCGATCACAAAAGTTATAGAGAAAATAAACCAAAAAATGAAGTAGATATGGCCATAACTTTAAAAAGTTCTGTCTCAGTTGAAGAAGCATCTATAAATATGTATGTCCATTGTTTGATTATTTTAGTGTAATTAGCTTTTTAATCTAGTACATACCATCATTTTGAGCAACTTATTTTTAAAAATCTATCCTTAATTCTTAAAATTATTCCCTCAATATTGACTAAATACTGTTGTGGGGACCTCACATTATCTAAGCTATTATCTAAATGTATTTATTGTAAATGACCATTTTTTACATTGGAGAGAAAAGTATTTAACTAAGTTAAATATAGGACATGATCCTCAGGCTTTTCCCTAATAGCTTTGTGTGACAAAGTTAATCAAGTCCTTATTACACTGCTTTTATAGAATCATTTTTATTCATTTGTTCAGTGTATGGGTTCAGATGTATGAAACCTGTTTTTAAAAGTGACAGTATACATAGCGCTGCAGCTCATTCAGATTCAGGAAGATGTCAACTCAAAACCATAACAATTCATACATCACTGGAGACAGTGTTACTGATTCCATATGGAGCCTAATAGGCCTTCACTCTCAGCCCCGGAATCAACCAACATCCATCTTCTCATGTTTACAACTAAAAAGAAAAAAATTATATTAAATAAAGGTGTTTAGAAGCATTTTTCTTTCACCAGAAAATACAACAAAATAGAAATCGTGCATGACAAGTTTTGGTTCAACAAGAATTAAAATTGATATGTGATAAATCACTACAGAATGGAACCTTCAATAGAAAGCAGTGAAGGATTAACTATCAGCTCTTGGCTTTGTATATATAATTAGAGGAGGAACCCATCCAAAGAGTGGCTCTGGTAGTTGTCAAAGTCAGTAGCTACATGACACAAGACTATCTGGAGATGATGGATTGTGATTGCATTTTTTACTTTTAATTCAGATATTTTGGCATCAGTCAGAGAGCAACAAGAAATGTTTTGAAAATATATTGAGTTCTTCAGGCTAGAATTTCCTGGGTGAATCAAATCAATATTAGTGAATTGTTCAACCTAGATGCCTCTCTGCTAAGTGAATGAAATTACTAGGTGGAATCATATGGTGGATATTAGCTACTCCTATCTGAAGAAAGTAGCCTAGCCTGATTGAAAAGGAATAGGCTCTAAAATCACATACTCCTGTTTTGGATTCCCAAAGCTGACATTTATCGGCGATAATAAATAATCTGATCGTAAATCAAAGGGGGAAAATATATATACCTGAATAGATAGGATTAAAAAATTATTTTTTGAAAAAAAGTCATTTTAATATACTGGCTATGTGGCATTTATTATTATTATTGATAATAATAATAATTATTATTATTCCCAAATAGAGACCATAACTAGAACTAGTTTCAACATCCTCCATCTCCCAACTTACCACAATTACTACAAGAAGCTCAGAGCTTTTCAGGTCACTCTTATTTCCGTGGCCCTGCCTATATATCTCTGAAATTGACTCAAGCTGCCACCAATCAGACCCTGGCAGTAAACATTCTACTGTGCCCTATGGAACTCATGGCCTGTCATTGGCAAAATTCCCCATATCCTTATTAGTATAATGAAGGTCTAACTTCATTATTAATGTTTCACTGCTGACAGGTTACAGATCCAACACCCCTGCCTTCCCCTTTTGCAACATATCTGACAAAACAATAGTAAAGTCCAGGAACTCCCATTGGCACTAGCATGGAAGTTCAAACCATGCAAATCTCAGCCCAGGCTCTGGATCTGTCACCTAGTGCCACCCCCTTTCACAGTATATACAAATGCCATCACTTCTCTCTTCACTTAAGCCGTTAAGATTTTTGAGTGCCTATTCTGATCTCTCCAGAAAGTCCCCATTGAACATGAACCTCATGTGTACCATAATTAGTCTTGGCATTCAAACAAATTTTAGGGGTGTGTGTGTGTGCGTGCGCGTGCATAGAGGAGTTACTCCCATCTGCCATGGGGGGCATCCACAGAATATTCAGTCTCTTCTTTGTCATTCCTCCATCTTTTTGCTCTAATTGAAACCTGCAACCGAAAACCCTGATCCTACACATCCCTCGCATGTGATGCCTGTTCTTTAGCTCACATACATCTTCTCAACAGAGGTTGAGTTTAGTCTCAGATGCTTCTCGCTGTCTTTTCTAGACCATTGCTTTTTATCCTCCTCTACCTTCTATAAAAAAATACTCCAGATCCTATGGACCAATAACTTCACACTAATCCTGCTGCCTTTTCCTAGAGCAGGTGCCAATTATTGCCCTAGTCACTCTTATCTGGCAAAGTTATATCAACTTGATGATTTTTTCCCCTACCACTATTTGCATCAACATTTTTTATTATTCTGATAATTTCAGAGATTATTACACCCCTCTCATTCAATAGCATCTACAATCACTCATTTGCTCAGGTTAATAACTTTGACATCCTGATTCCCCTGTACACTCTACATCAGATATCTATATCCAATGCCCAACAAATCTACTCCATCTTCCAAAGATAATTTTTCTGGAATACGTCCTCACCTCCTCTACTTTCTTCTAATCCAAACAACCTAGATTTAACTTTTTTTTAAACTTTTTTTTAGCTTTCTAAGAATTTTATTGTGGTAGTCTGAGTAATAGTGCCAAAATATCCATGTCCTAATTCCTAGAACATGTGAATGTTGCTTTATATGCCAAAAGGGACTTTGCAGATGTTATTGAATTAAGGATCTTGTGATAAGGAGAGTATCTTGAATTACCCGGTTGAAACCTAACTGTAATCACAAGGTTTCTTGTTAGAGGGAAGCAGGAAGTTCAAAGAAGGAAGTAGAAAACAATGGAAGCAACAGTTGGGATTGATGGGAGGAAACAGGTCACAAGCCAAGGAATGCCAGCGATCTCATGACATCAGCGCCATGAAACTGAGTTTGGACTTCTGGTCTCTAGAATTGTGAGAGAATTAATTTTTGTTATTTTCAGATGCCAACTTTTGGCAATTTATACAGTGGCAACAGAAAACTAATACATTTGCCTTCTTATGCTCTCATGACCTTATAATCTGTTGATAATAAGGTGCATAGTATATTTATTTCAAAATGCAAATGAAGTCATTTCACTTCCCCTGCTCAAGATGCTCCAATGATGCTCTATTTCAGAATAAAATCCAAGGTCTACACCATGGCCTATAAAATCTCAATGGTTTGGTGCTTACCACCTCTCTTTTATTATTATTTCATCCTCCTTTATGCCTTGTCAGCTGCACTGCACTCTATGGAATTCCCAGGACACATCAAACATGTTCCTGCCTTCTTCACTTTCCCTTCATTTCCTCTTCCTTAGAGGACACCTCCCTGATCACTGCATCCAAACTCTCTAACCTTGGGCTGGGTTTCTTTTGTATTTCCTCTTCTATTTTTGGCTTTAGTTGCCTTTATATCACCTATTATTTTCTTCTTTTCTTCTAGAGTGTGAACTCCAGGATGAAATCACATGTGTGATTGATTGATTGATTTTAGCAGTTCTATCTACAGCACCTAGAATATGGTCTACATTATAATAGATAGTACATATTCACTATACAAATTACTTAAGCCCTTATGGAACAATACTACTGTCTGTATTTTTATTTACCTTATTAGCCCCTGATGGTGTTCTCTGCACTGTTTAAATGCTTTGCAAATTGAAGCACTTGTAATCCTCACATCAACCCAATCAGGTAGGTACTAATATTATGTAAATCCTATAGATGAGGAAACTAAGAGACAGAGAGGTTAAGTAACTTTCCCAAAGTCATGAAGTTCATAAGTGATCTACCTCAAGAATTCATGTTTAAGCAGTACTATGCTGCCTCTATAGCAGTTATACCAAGCAAATATACATAATACTAGCAAATCTCTTCTTTCCAAACATAATACATTTTTCTATTTAAATATTTACTTTAGTTATCTTTTAATTTTTATTTTTAAACATCTTTTATTTGAGTAATTATAGATTTGTAGGACTCTATCCCAGGACCTAAGATCATGCTTTGAGCCTAAGGCAGATGCTCAACCCCTGAGCCACCCAGGTGTCCCAAGTCCTGTGTGCTCTTAATCTACTTCCCTCCAATACTGACTTCTTGCATAATTATAATGCAAGAAAGTGATATTGGTACAATATGTACGTAAAGTTTTATGTCATTTGATCACTTGTAGATTCCTATAGCCACCAAAACAGTCAAGACACAAAATCAATCATCACTATCACTATAAGCCTCCCTTGTAGTAAGGTTTATAATACTACTCACCCTTGCCATTATTCCTAACACCTGGATACTGCTAATCCATTTTTATCCTTATAATTTTGCCATTTCAATATAATGTAAATGATATTACGCCTTATGTGACCTTTTGGATTTGTTTTTATTTCCCTGAGCCTAATGCATTTGAGATCCATCCAAGTTTCTGTGTGTATCAGTGGTTCATTCCTCTTTATTGCTCAGTTGTATTCCATATTTCAAATGTAACTTATTACTTTCTCTCAATATGAAATAATGAAAGTCTGAGAGAGCAGTACATGATTAAATACATGTTTTAAAGGGCATAAGCAGATTCTGTTAGAAAAATATCTGTTCTTGTAATTCAGTTAAAATTAATAAAATTCTTACAGGAATTATGTAGATAATTAACATCAAAATATGACAAGTAATATATTTTACAAAATTTAAGATTAATTTCAGATAAGTAAATTAATTTTCATAAATGCATACATATTTAAAAATAATATCATGATCTGTTGTCATCTGTCATGAGACTATAAATTTGCAGTTGTTCTTTTCAAATGATCACTGGATGCTGGCTAAAGTGAGTACATAAAAACTGCCCAGATGAGCCTAGTTATATTATACAGCAGAAGAGAGAATCATCTTCTGCATAAGACAAGTGGTATCACGTCAGACTACATTTTTTTGTAGCTGTTGTTTGGAAGTCTAGGCTTTTAGTCAAGATAGGAAGTATCTAAAGTGCTAGGTGCTAGGTGCTAGGTGCTAGGTGTGGATGCAGATTGGACAGTCAGTGTGTTCAGAATAGTTTGTTGTAGTTTCTTTCTAGATTGATCTTTGTGACTGAGCCATTCCCTATATTCAGAGAAGTCAGGGTGGTCTGGTCAGTCTCTCCAGTCTGTTGCTCTGCTCAGAAAGCTTGCATGTCCTGTGTTACTATGTCTAAAGTGGGAATGCCTGTTCAGGCCACGAGTTATCAGCTGCATGAAATACTTGTGAACATGGATGAAAACATGCTTCTCATTCTGGGAGTTAGTTAGAATGGTGGCCATAGCCACACTCCCACTGCCCCATTTCTATTCTTTCAGCTTGTCTCAGAAACTTCTAAGAGTTACTTCCAACCTCAGAGCCTTTTTTTTTCCAAAGCTGCCAAAGCTGTGGAATTGAGGAATCCCTACTATACGAGGCTTAACAGATACAATTACTTAATAAGCCTGGGTCTCTGTTTCTCATTTGTAAAAAGAGGTCATATATCCTACCTATCACATACTAGTTGGGGTGTTGTCAACATTAAATAAAACATATGGGCATGAAACATATAATCCTTTGGCATGCTAAACATGTGCAAGACAGTGTTATATTACTATATTTTATATTTTCTAATTGTAGAATGCTTAAGTATGTGTCCCTAAGATGCGGCTGGGCATATTTTGTACATGTTCTTTAAACACTTGCATTTTTATCAGCATAATAATCACATGAAACTCCTACAAAGAATCACCCTGGAAAAACAGAAGGAAAGACACTCAGCCCAACTCTGGGAAATACATACTTACCTAAGTTTTTGTATATGGAAATTATTGTATTGCTGTTGTTAGCTATGGCATAATATATTAAAGATATGGAAGAGTTTTTTCCATGGAATTCTAGATCTTTTTTAAATTCTTCTTAGCATTCTAGATTAAAGATCATTTTACACTATAAACTTGAACATAATTCTTGATATATAATAGCAAATGGGAAGAGAACCAACAAAATAATCCCATAGCCATCAGCAAAAAGAACAAGAAAGGCCCATGAATATATCTGACACACTCAAAAAGGCAAAATGTTGATGGAAGCCTGATAACAAATGTAAAAATAGAATAAGATCTATGATATGCCAGCTAGAATAATGTTTGGGGGGGTGGTTCTAACTAATGAACTTTGAAAGACTTCAGTGTTGGTGTCCACAGTGCAGGGTGATAGAGTGAGAAAGGGGCTGGACATAGGAAGTTTCACTGGAAAGCTGCCCTAGGACTTTCTTCTCCTACTTTTCACCATCTCTCCCCAGCCCCCGATAATTCTACTAACAGCTACCAGCATCCTGGTGTTTACTCCTAAACAAATATCAGAGACATTAAACTAAACATATTTAGCTAACCATGGAGAACTAGGGTTCCCACTGTTAGCATAGACACCAAAAAATAAAACTCTCTTTACTCTAGCATTTTGGAAGAAAATAGTGCAATGACTAGTTCTCCATCTGCTGAACTCATGCTGCTTATCAAACTCTGCCCATGCATATGGCATTTCCCCCATCTTCTTAATCAGAGGAGAGATTTAACAAGAGTACAGATCCAGGTACCCCACATTAGGGCTGGTGGTAGGAGAATATCAGCATTGATAACATGATTTCTGTTCTTATATATGAATGATATCAATGGATCATCAGCAGAATAAGTGAGAAAGACCTATATAAACCAACCAAAGAAATAAAACAATTGACCTGGAAGGAAGGAAAGATTTTATTGTAACTAGAATACAACTTAAAAAAAAATCCAAGTTACTGTCATCGAAGGAAAGACTGCTACAAAAACCAACGAAGACCCAATACAAAGGGTCAAACAAATCCAGAATCTAGTTCTTGTAAATACTAACAAAATAGATTTTTAAACTCTAAAGGTCTGACCAAAAGAAACAGACATGGCAAAACAAATTTAAATACACACAAATATACACACACTTTGAAAATGAAAAAGAACAGGTCCATCTCATAAAAGCCAGCAAATGAAGGGGTGTCTGGGTGGTGAAGTCAGTTAAGCATGTGACTCCTAGTTTCAGCTCAGGTCATGGTCTCAGGATCTTGAGATTGAGTCCTGTACCATTAAAACTCTCTCTCCCACATTCCCCTGCACTCACTCATGCTCTTTCCCTTCTCTCTCTCAAATAAATAAATAAATCTGAAAAAAAAAAAAAAAACCCTAGCAAATGAGAGGAATGAGGAAATGTAAGGGTGCTAATATTTTTGTCTGACATAGTAGGAAGCCAAGTGATAATACTGAAAGTAAATGAAACACACAGTAGAGGTTTAATTATTTAAGACCTTAGACAAACTGTACAAATGAGGAATAGGAGGGAGCAAACTGAAGGTGAGACATAATATAAGTTAAATTATTTTCTTATGTAGCAAGAGATTTTTATCTAAATTAGGAAATAGTAGTGTAAGGTAACACTATAAAATTATTGCAATAACCACCAAAGATTAAAACAGAATGATGGGGTAGGGGTTGGTGGGAAAAGTAAGATGAGAGAAAGGTGTTTTTAATCAAGTCCTTTGGTACCATTTTTTTTTTCACCCTGTGCATTTAAATATTTTTAAACACTAAGGTGAAAATACTATCTACCCAAATAAAGTAAAAATAAGTCAGTTAAACTGGTTAGATTTAACATGATTTGACAACATGCCTACTAAATTGACATTTATCTGACTGAGTTTGCCATTAAAGAGACAAAATAATCTCATTCATAGACTATGTAGCTATAGCTCAAAGCTATGTCTTTATTATACATTGTGTAGTCTAAGGAATATTTCCTGGTTTTTAGATAATACTTTTTCTTACATTCCATTTAAAACATTTTATTAAAAAAGAAATACTTGTTTGTTATAGAGACTAAAACAAAGAAAACAACAATAAAAGTGACTTTTAATCCAGTGGCTGGTCCTTTTAAATGACTATTTTACTTTAATATAATTACTTTCCTGAGAAAGAATTCTCAAGAGGGAATTTGACATTTTATAATACTCTGTGCATAAGCTCACATCTTATTGTTATTTAAAATAAAATTTGTAACTAGATATGTAAGTTATTTCATCTCCAAGTTTTCAGTTACTAAAAAATTTAAAGTCTTTTAGCTATGCATTTTCAGGAAAGAGATATTAACTACAGTGAGAGTCACACAGGAGACCTAGGGAGAAAAGAAAGGAAATATATGTATTTTAAAAAATGCAAGTTATTTCCATTTCAGACATAATGACTTTATTTGTTTATTTTAAAGTATAATTTCCTTTTTACTTTGAATATACAAAATAAAGACTGAAAATATTGAAATTTAGTTTAATTATTTGGAATTCTTCTTTTGGTCCACATGCCAGCTTAAAATGCCTATGAACAATTAACAGCTATGTCACTAGAAATGAAAACAAAACAATCATTATCATGATATAATTTTGCCAATAATTAATGTTGATTAAGTTAGTGTTTACATATATCTCTTTATTTGTCATCATAATCCTGCCTTTATGACAATTTGCTATTTTTTGACCAAATCACTTGATCATTTGGATTTTTATAATCCATAAAATTCTACAAATTACCAATTATAAGACAAGCACACAGCTGAATGCTAAAAATACAAATGTACATAAATATGTTTTTTTACATTATATATTTTACAAAATCAATACACAAATATCTGCTCTGTCTCTTTATACTAATAATAAACTATCAGAAAGAAAAATTTAGAAAGCAATTTTACTTACAATTGAATAAAAAGAATAAAACTCCTAGGAATAAATTTAACCAAAGAGATGAAAGGCTTATACTCTGAAAACTCTAAGACATTGATGAATGAAATTGAAGAGTACACAAATAAATGAAAAGCTATTTCATGCTCGTGGAATTAATATTGTTAAAATGTCCATATAACATGAAGCAATAAACAGATTCAAAGCTATTTTTATCAAAATTCCAATGGTATTTTTCACAGAAATAGAATAAGTAATCTTAAAATTTTTATAGAACTACAAAAGATGCCAAACACTTAAAGCAATTTAGTGTAAGAACAAAGTTACTCCATGATTTCACATTATAACAAAACTATAGTAATTAAAACAGCATGGTATTGTCATAAAAACAAACATCCATAGGTCGATGGAATAGAATAGAGAGCCCAGAAATAAACCTACACATATCTGGTCAATTAATTTATGACAAAGGGAAAAGGACAGTCTCTGCAGTAAATAGTATTGGAGAAATTGGACAGCCATATGCAAAAGAATGAAAGTAGACCATGTATGGTATATAGTGTACCATACACAAAAATTAACTAACAAAGATTTTAGTGTAAGCACTAAAACCATAAAACTTCTAAAAGAAAACAAGGCACTATGCTCCATGACATAGGCCTTGGTGATCATTTTTTTTTTTTTTTTTTAATGTGCTACCAAGAGTAGAAGTAGCAAAGCAAAAATAAATCAGTGGGACTACATCAAACAAAAAACTTCTGCACAGAAAGGAAATCATCAACAAAAAAAGAAACCTCCTGAACGGGAGAAAATAATTGTGAATCACATATCTGTTAAGGAGCTAATACCCAAAATATATAAAGAGTTCATACAACTTAATCCCAAACACCCAATCTGATTGAAAAATAGGTTAAAGATTTAAAAAGACACTTTTCCAAAGACATACAGATGGGCAACATGTACATGAAAAAGTGTTCAACATCATTAATCATTGGGTTAATGCAAATCAAGACCACCAAGAGGTGTCACAGGACATCTATTAGAGTGGGTATTATAAAAAAAAAAATAAGAACTGACAAATGTTAGCAAGGATGGGACAAAAGAGAACCTTTCTGCATGTAAATTGGTGCAACTATTATGGAAAAGAGAATGGAGGTTCCTTAAAAAATTAAAAATAAAACTACCATATGACTCAGCAATTCCACTTCTAGGTATCCTTAACAAATTAAAAATAAAACTACCATATGACTTAGCAATTCCACTTCTAGGTATTTATCCAAAGGAAATAAAACCCTCACTCAAAAAGATATATGCGCTCCCCTGTTCATTGTAACATTACTTATAATAGCCAAGTTATAGAAACAACCTAAGTGTCCATCAATGGATGAATGAATAAATCATAAAGGAATATTATTCATTCATGAAAAAGAACTCAATATTGCCATTTGTGACAACACAGATGGACCTCGATGACATCAAAGGATTATGCTAGGTGGAACAAGTCAGCCATATGATTTCTCTTATATATGGAACCTAAAAAAACCCCAAAACTCAAAACCCAAAAACAAGCTCATCAATATAGAGAACAGATTGGTGTTTGTAAGCAGTGAGAGGTGAAAGGTGGTAGAAATAAGTAAAATGTGTTGCTTTATTTTGTTTTATATAAATTCAGTAATTTTTTTAAATGCAATTTTTTCAAGAAAAGGAATTAGGAAAAAAAGGAATTTAGCTGTTTTTTTTGTTTTTTGTTTTTGTTTTGTATTTTAGTTTGGTTTGGATTTTTGTTATAGGGAAAGAAAAAAAGTAAAAGAGTGTACAGTTGAGGATAAAATGGAGAATGAGTTTGATTTGGATGAATATCATTGCACCATAATGAGAAATCGAACATTGCAAATGAGATATAAGACATTGCATTTCAAACAACCATTTCCTCCCAGCTATTATGGCTAAGTGTATAGTCTACACTTACCTTTTCTCTAAATGGCAAGACAACAGATGAGGAATAGAGAGAAGAAAGCAGAAATTAACTGGGAGTGAAAAAGAAAGAGATCACACTGAGAGACCTATTATCAGAGTCATATACTATTTGGCTGGATTACTTGATTTACTTTAAAAAAATAGCCTTTAAAAACTATCCTTTATGTGTTCTATATATTCTCTTTGGTGTTTCATGTTGGTCATTGTTCTGCAGGGAACATATTCCACTTTAGATAATATTTTTTTAAGATTTTTAAAAAATTTTTTATTTGTAAGTAATCCCTACATATGGTGTGGGACTTGAATTGACAATTACAAGATCAAGAGTCCCATGCTATACCAGCTGAACCAGCCAGTTGCCCCTCCACTTTAGATAATTTTATTTATTTTTATTTTTTTAGATAATTTTGATAAAAGTATCTATTACAGCATGTCAGATGGCTTTATAGACTTATTAAAATGATTGAATAAAAATCTGTAGGATGAGATTCCAGAATCTATTCTCAGATCTACACTACAGAACCAGGCTTCCAAAGGAGTTGCTTTCACCTGCTGTGATTGGGAAGCTGCTTGTCAAATCAGGGGACATCTCTCGTTGCACACATCAGTAAAGGACTGCCTTAGTATGAGCTGCTAAATTGGCTACAGTAACTGGTTCCAGATCAGAATCACTGTGCTCCACTCAGGAAACCTCATGTGCAAAAATCAGGATGTTGCCATTATAGCTTCAGGGTCCCACACTTTGCCACATTTTCTACTATCAAGGAGCCATTTCTGCTAAATCAACAAGCCTCAGAGACAGAATTTGTTCCAGATCTATGCCATATTTGCTATAATCCACATTGATAAAACACATGCTCAATACCCCACTTAGCTCCATTCCAATGTCAAATCTCAGGTGATTGCATCTGATGTGGAGTCTGAACCAAACTTGGATCACCAGCCCGAAAAGAGTTGGAGAAGTGTTTGTTTTTAGCTTTTTGCTCACCATTGGAATGGGAAGCCACACTAGAAGAAAATTAGAAGAGATATTCTGAGCCCAAACCACACAGTTACAGTGGACTTCCTTCTTACTTCTGCACAGTCATGTTTGAAAATTTCAAACTTGGGATGCCTGGATGGCTCAGTGGTTGAGCTCTGCTTTTGGCTCAGGGCATGATCCCAGAGTTCAGGGATCGAGTCCCACATCAGGCTCCCTAATGGCTGCCTATGTCTCTGCCTCTCTCTGTGTCTCTCATGAATAAATAAATAAAACCTTAAAAAAAAGAAAATTTCAAACTTTTGTTTGTTATACAGAGAATTATATGATTGGTGCATCATTGAGCACAGTCCCCAAATCTAGAACATCTCTACTGTAACTAAGTGCTTAAAAAATAAATACTAAGACAAGCACACTGCTGAATGCTGAAGGCATACATAAACATCATATTTTTTCTCAATTAAAAAAGCGTAAATAAGAATTAATGTAGAAGAAGCACGTAATTTAAATTTATAGATTCCTAGAAGAGAGGATTTCCTGAAATCTGGTGCCCGAGGAAAGCTTCATACAAGACTGTGGGCTCCAGAATAAAAAGTAGGATTAGGAGGGCGTGCTAGCAAGAGAGAAGCATCAGTGAAACAAGGAGAACGTAGATGTCACTTCTTCATATTTGAACTGAAAAATTTTCAGGCCTGTGCCTCTCAGATTTTTATGGAAATGTGAGTCACGTGAGCATCTGGTTAATGTGCAGTCTGGGGTGTGATCTGAGATTTTGCATATGGAACGAATTCCCATGAAAGGCTGATGCTGTTGGTCCAAGAACCACAACTGGTTTAGGCAAGGCTGATTCCATCGAGCTTCAAAGTAAATGTTTTGAGCCATGTGCACATTTACTGAAGCAATGGTGCTGTGTAGGAAAATGATTCAGCGGAAGCCTGTTTCTCCTGGGTTCTCCAACTTCCTAGTTGTTTGTATTAAGGTTCTCTAACATTCAGGGAGCTGGTCCCACTTAAGTCCTAAATTCTCTGTATTACACTGATGCTTTCCTTTGCCATACCCCTCACTTTTCAGAACGTGATTCAGTCTACAGCCTTGTTTACTTTATAAACATTATTTTCCCTCTACTTACTAGCATAGGCATTCTCCTCAGCTTCCAATGTTGCTTCTATTTTCACTGAGCAGGACACTTTGCCTTGATGATTAAAAAAGTTTTGCCCCAGATATATATATTCAACAAATGTATATGTTGCCCATAATCCAGAACTGAAAATACATGATCCAATACAGATGGTCACTTAGTTTCATATTCATCTTTGATGGTGGATATCTGTCAATATGGGGATCTGCCCATTGACTTTACCAGTTATGTCTTTGTGCATAAGAAAATGATTAGTGGGCTGTTGGTGGCCCAGCTGTTTAGCGCTGACTTCAGCCCAGGGCATGATCCTGGAGACCCTGGATCGAGTCCCATGTCAGGCTCCTTGGATGAAGCCTGCTTCTCCCTCTGCCTGTCTCTGTGCCTCTCTCTCTCTCTCTCTCTCTCTCTCTGTGTCTCTAATGAATGGATAAATAAAAAAAAAAGCAAAAAGATTTTAAAAATGATTAGTAAATGCTATTATCTAAATATTAGTAAATATTTTTAAAATATTTAAAATGCAGATTTAATTGGCTTATCTTCAAATATTTATATTTAGTACCTCTGGTGTTGGACTGAAGAAACCATATTTTTAATGAACACCTGGGTCAGCATGACTTCATATAAACCCCTACCGAGGAGTTACCTTTCCTTTTTGATATCAGAACATCTGCACAGTTGATGAGCATAAATGGAAACATCTGACAAACCCTCTACCAGTGGTGATTCTTGAAAATGAGATGTTATCAATGTGAATCAATTGGAAGAACTATAACTGAGATTTATTTCAATGATTTGACCATAAACTGGATGAGTTATTTTGTTATTAACAAATAAAGAAAGAAATTGCCCTTCAAATTGGGTTCATTTTGGACTGTAAGGTAGAATGGCATTCAACTAAATGCCTGATCTTTAGATGAAAGATAATTTTTCCCCAAAAGAGATTGGAAAAAAGTTATGTTAATTTCACATGTTCAGCAAGGGATAATGCTAATATGTCAAAATGTCTTTGGAATAGGAAAGTAACTAATATGTGCACTAGAAATATTGCAAATAAGATATGATTGCTACTGGGAATTTGCAGGAAACTGAATCTTGAATAGTTCTTCCCATGCTAAAGCTGCTCTCTTAAAAAAAAAATTAAGAACAGAGGACAGGGCTTCCATGAGGTATTATACTAAATTAAACTAATTAATCATTAATTTTAGACACACAGATCTAAGATAAATGTCTTATTAGAGTAGTATCAGACATGGCAACTTCACATGACTGTGTATCAATCACCAATTGCTCTGTAAATGGTCATTACCCAACTTAATGACCATTTACTCAATTTAAAATTATAATTAAGAATTTTCAAATATAGTTAATCTACAAATACATTTTATACACTATTATATCCAGTGATAAATTTCACGTTTAAAAAATATTAACCTTTCATGTATGAGAAATAAATTAATGTCTTTATTCTGAGCAGTGAAGAACTACATAAATAACTAATATGAGGTTTACATAAAAAATAACATTTTTCTCCTTCTAAGTCCACTTTAGGGCTATGCCTTATTGTGTTGATTCTACAGATCAATAGTGTACAAATTCCAAAGTGATAATGAAAAGTATTTCATAATCCAGTTAGCTAAAAGATGAGAAATCTAATGATGGGTTTGTTCATTTATTTATTTGCAGAATTTTAGAAAAAGAATATTTTTAAAATAATTTAAAAATTGCTACTATGGTGAATATGACATAAAGGAGATACATATGACATTTAACCACTTGTTTTGACATTGAAAATGCTTAATTACTACAAAAATCAATCCCCTTTTTGAATTTAAACACTCTCAGAATAGTTCATTTATTTATACTATAAACTTGAGAAAATTACTGTCATTGTGAGGTAATGGGACTTTCCAGAGAGGTGATCATCAACGAAAGAATGGCTTGGTGGATTTCAAGAATAGTAAGTAAGAAAAGCAGGATAGCAAAACAACTGGAAAGCAGAATAATAATACTAGTAGCTGAATGCATTGTCATAACTATGTCTAGCATAACTATGTAGAATGATCCATTCTCCAGATATAATTCTTCATCGATTTCCCAACAACCCTATTACTATCTCATTTCGCAGATAGAAAAACTGGAGCCTAAAAACATTACATAACCTTTCCAATTTAACTGTTAATCTGTGAGAGGACCAGGTGTCAATTCCAGATTTATCTGATATGAAAGTGCATGTTCTTAATTACTATGAGGAATTAGAAGAAGTTTGTGCATTTCAATTACTCTTGATTATCCCTTAAATCTCTAATACAAACACGACAAATTGGGATCAAAATAGCATTCTTCAATACTTAACAGCCAGGCAGTTTTTCCTTGGTATGGGATTAGACCATTATTTCTTTTGTGATGGGTTTCTTATTGGTCATTACCTTAGATAGATTAGAAGATAGATAAATGATAGAAAAATAAATAGATACTTAAATAGTAGAATCTGTATAGCAAGATGTTCACATTCTGGAAGGCAAATAAATGCAAACTGAGGCAAACTACAGGAATCACAAATGTACATCTTCCATTTCATGCTCACTCTGGGACTAAATGTTCATTAGGTGCTTTATTAGAAGAACTCATAAGCACTAAGTAGTTTCTTTCTCTTCCCTATACTCCCCAAGTTCATTTGTTCCTTTGGCACAAATTTTTTGCACATATGAAGCATTTCTACTGAATGCTTTATTGGAAGCACAATATAAAGCACTAACAATAAAAGCATGGGAGAATTTCCTGCTGAGGCAAAAATCAAATTTGCCCAGTATTCGTGAAAAGTTCAACAATATACTAATCACTTTCTATATTCTAAGTGTCCTAGGTATTGGTGATGTAGTCAGATGGTCACTATTTTAAGAGAAACTTAGTTCAATTGTTAGCCAGGTGGAAAAATAACTTCATGCAGAGTTCTAGGCATAAAAAAAAAAAAAAATAAGATCTCCTAATCCAGATGAGGGAAATGTATAATCTCCTTGCATTGAGTCTCCACATGAAAAGTTGCATTTCAGGAGACAAAAGGTGAGATGCATGCACTTTCTGTTAGGACAAGGATGGTCCTGAAATTCAGGTACTTCAAGGTTATACTGACTGCCCCTTAGAATGGGATGTAGGTTGAAGCTGTGGATAGTGAGGATATGTGAGAGATAGTGATTCTGATTAAATAAATGATTAAAAATATTGCTAAGATAAACATAAAGTATATAATAATATATTTGAAAGTGCTACACTTACCTTCTAGGGCTTCTGGATTGGTGAACACATTGAAGCACTGAGAGAGTGATGCACACAGAACATGGAGACTTACAGCTCTCGATCCCCCCATATTTGCCCTACACATCCCTGCCCTTTGACTAGTCTTAAATTGTGTCCCTTACAATAGACCAGTAAAGGTAAATTAAAACAAAAAACAAAACTTTCTGTGTTACAATTGTGTGAAAGTATTGTTTATTGAATGTATTTGATCTGAAAATATCGGTATCAGTACAGACTCAGTCTGCATGCACTAGCAGCAATAACTGTTTATTGACATTTTTTTTTCCTACATTTATTTGACCACATGTGTCATTGCCTGACTTGCAGCAGGGTATCATGATGCTTGGGAATGATTTAGAGTTTTATCCATTTCAGAAGAGATCATCTCTCCAAACACCACAAAGAATGCCATTATCTTAATAAAATTCCCATTAGAAGGTTCAGGTTCATTGGGATGATAAAGTGGCAACAAGATTAGCATTTCAAGGAGAAGCATTTCATTTTCATGACAACCATGCTCCCATGTGTTTCAAAAGAATGGAAGGTGGTCCCCAAACAAGGGACTGTTAGACAGGAGCCAGGCTTTCAATTTGACTGATTGGATATGGTAATTTTCTGCCTATTTTTGGATGACATATTTTAAAGTAAAGTTCTACGACAATAAAGTTCCACGACTATAAGTTCTCTTACAGTCGTAGAACTTAAGAGTAAACTTCCTTTTATATATGGCATTGGTCTTCTACACGAGAACTTTCTGTTTTATCATGTGGGTGGTAAACACTCTCCTAGGACATTAGCTATTGTACTGAGGCAATTCACTGCTGAATAACTTAGTCTGAAATAGTGTAGTTCTAGCCTTGACAAGTAGGATAAAAGAGAAAAAAAAAATAGTGGTAGAAAGCCTTCTATTTATTAAGGTATCAACAGGAGGAAAGTCTTGGCAAAGAAAAGCAAAATTTCCAAAAAATATGCTACAAGCACAAAAGACTAGTTAAGCCAAACCATAAAATTGCCTCTGGGGGTCCTTACCAGGAAAACAAATGGAAAAACAGATTGCTTTTTAGCAGAAAGTACATAATTTATTGAATTACTTAGCTGTCTTTGTTCTTTGAATTACTTAGCTGTCTTTGTTCTATTTGAATAATATCAAACTAGGCAATTGTTTATTTATTTATTTATTTATTTATTTATTTATTTATTTATATTTAATGGTGAAGTTCTAGCCATGTTTTGGCCTCCTTTCTTGTTTCTTTGCTTCCTCTACTCCCTCTAACCAAATTTTCCTTGTAGCTGAAATGGCAGTACTTTCTGCCAAAAATTTAGCCAGTGGGCACCACTGCAGACTTAAGAAGCCTTCTAATTCCAAGGCTAATTAAGAATGCAGTCAGTGATCAGTTTCATTCCTCCCAGAAGTGCCAACTTCCATCTCCTCTGAGGACAAAATCGTACAGATAGAATAATCTCATCTCCCAATGCCTTTACAGATTCATGAGACAGCCCTTCCTTATCTAGAGCAGTGCTAGCAAATAGAAATACAATGCCAGCCACTTAGGAAATTGAAAATTTTCTACTTGTCACAGACAAAGCAAGAAGGCATAGGTGACATTAAAATTAATATATATTTTGTTTAACCCACTATATCCAAAATATCATTTCGACAGGCAATCATTATATAAAAATTACTAATGAGATGCTTCCCAGTCTTTGTTTTTTTTTCTTTTAACTAACTCTTGCAACACATCTCAATTCAGACTAGTCACATTTCAAGAGCTAGACAGCTTCACGTGGCTAAAGGCTACTATACTACATAACAGGTTCAGAGGACTGAGTATTTTCGAAGAGTGTTCACATGAATTTAACAATTGCATAAAATCCCATGTCTTGAGATTGTGTTCCACAAAAGCATAGAATGTAAAATAAAACAGCATATATATCAGATATATTATATTTGCACACCTGTATTTATAGAGATACATACTCTCTCCAAAAGGTGATGATATAACTTACTTCAATAAGAGAAACAAAACAAGAGAGTAAATCAAACAAAAACTAAATCCAAAATGTCCTTCATTTAAAAAATATTCCTTATAAAGCAACAAGTGGCACAGTGTATGATATTATGAAGATTCGACTTTCTCTCAGAATATGTTAATTACCGATGAATTGTAAATGACGTATTTTTAGGTTAATGATTACAAGGCTGTGTGTACTACTATTAAAAAAAAAAAAAAAAAAAAAAAAAAAGTCCTCCCTAACCTTAAATCTTTATTCTCAACCTCTCTGGACTCTAACTCTTTTGTCACCACCACCTGTGTTATTTCTGTTTTTTTGCATGCAGCAGTGTGGGCCCAGAAGATAAGGAAGACAAATTTGTAATTAAATCTTCTGTGAAATGGATAGCTACATCTGTGACAGAGAGAGACAGAGAGAGGAAAAAAAAAATGTGCAGAGTTGTTCATGGTAGTCAAAATAGATATTTTGTTTGCATTGGAATTCTCTGGTAATTGCTTTTTAAATGCTTGTAATTGTTTTAAAGGGGCTCGGCCACTCACTCAGAGAGAGTCTTTAATAAGTGCACAGTATGCAAGGAGCCTTAGAGAACCTCCTAGAACATGCTTTTATAACATAAATTCGAAGGCCGTTCCTGTAAGACTCTGAAACAACTAATCTGTCACTCCCACTGACCAGTCAAGTCAGCGAGGGGGAAAAGTCAGTTAAATTGATTGTTTGACTGAATGGAGTGAACATTCATGGGCGTAATTATGGCTTCAGCTGAAATGTGACTGACAGTATTCACAGGACAGATGTGATAAGTAAAGTGGAAAAAAGAATCAATTAGATGGATGATTCGGATGCATAAATGCTTTTATCTCAACTATTTGGATAACTGGGTTAGCGCTCTTAGTTTTGTATATGAAGACCCAGCCTCCTGTTAAGGGTGGGGGAGAAGGTAGTCAGAGAGCCATGACCTTGAGTGGAATGGGAACCAAAAGTCAATAAAAAGAGCAGAAATGAAAATGCATCAGCACAGAGAGTAAACAGCAAAGCAGAATAGACCAGAAGAGCTTAAATTGAAGGAAAGGTCGATAGGACTGAGGTGATTGGTAGAAAAATAACAAACCTGTTCTTGCAAATTTTCTCGGCTTGATTTCTCTTGCTCCTGTTGTTTCCTTTTTAATCTCGACTGTCCAGAAGGATGTACAAGGCACACAATTCAGTTAGAACCTTCAAACCAACAATTTATACTAGCATGACTAATGTTTATCAAGGTTTTAGTTTTATTTCGATAAGCTCTGTCTGTTAAGGACAATTTCAGAGAGTTATTCAATAAATGTTAATAGGTAGATATTCTTCTACTTATCTACTGTTCTCCTCAGTGTCAAGTCATTTCAGGGGGGCGGGGAGGAGTCAGTTAAATTGATGTTCAGTGAACATTCATGGGTGGCGTAATTATGGTAATTATTTATTGTATAATCAAACAGCCACTTCAGAGACACTTAATTTAAAAGAAAAGAAGAGAAGTCCTCTCTAAATCAACTGATTCTCAGTTTGAATTGCTTTTTCAAAATATGACTTTGGGGAACCATGTGCCTAACACCACCCCTCAAACCCTAACTTCCGTCTTATAAATTCTACTCTTCAATTAATATATGGTTAAATATAATCAAACTTAGTTTGTTGTTAATTTTTTCACCTTAATAAATGAATTTAGGTTGCAAATCTCATTCTACCACTAACTAGTTGTGTGACCTTGGGTAGATTTTTTTTCAACGTTTGTATACCTCCATTGCTTTATTTGTAAAATGGAAGAAATATCCACCAATATAAAGTTGGTATGAGGAGGATCAAGTGATATTCAATAAAGAACTGTTATAATTGTGTGGCTATTTACTACTTTTCAATACTAACATGAAATGTATTACTCTCTCCAGTTCTATGATTGTGTATTATGTGTCCCATCTTTCCTACACGTAAACCTGCATAGGGCAGACACTACCTCTTGATGGTCTTGTGCATTATTCCTAGTATAATTCCGTTACATAAATGTCCCCTTTGCCTAGAATTGCTTTCCTTTGCTTTGCTTGTTAAAACCTCCTTTTCTCATTCAAAAAATCACCTTTTGCTCTATTTCTAGTCTTTTGGTTCCCTCAGCAACCAAGGCACTCTCCACAGCATGCCTCTACTTCACCTTGTGTATGGCCCCTTTGAATCCATCAGCCCACATGTTTTATCCCACAGAGCATGCACTGAGTCTTTTAAAGTTGTTTTAAAATATTAGAGTGTAGTTAATAGCTAACAGTTACGTAGTACTTCTAAGTACCAGGTATTGTTCTAACTTCTTAATATATATTCAATTATTTACTAATATAATCCTGTGCTGGCAGTTTTATTACTCTCCCCATTTTAAAGGTGATAAAACTGAGGATAGGAAAGTTTAGGTAACCTGTCCACAACCATGCTGTGAGTGATGGAGCTCCTTTCTGTAGTTTGGATCAGGGGTCCTTGTTTCTCATCTTCTCAATCTAATGTGTTTCTATTTTTTAATGTGTTTTTATAATAGATAATGGTTGAGGCAGTTAGTTAAAACAAGGAGTATGTACAACCAGCTGAAGAAAACTCTGCCCCGATATAATGAGAAAATCCAGTAAGATATGCTCCATATGTGGTTGCAGTAAGCTTTAAAATATTCTCAATATGTGGTTGAAGCGGGAGTTAAAGACTCAACATTTGTCATTGTGCCTTGACAAACTTGTTCTGGCCTATCCAGGAGGCCATCATTATTTCTCTGCTGCTTACCAAAATTGGATCAGACAAATGGAGTAGCTCAAGAATGTCAAGTTAAGGGGAGCCAGAAGCCAACAGTGATACATCGGAGGAAGTCTGATTTCTTTCATAATATTGGTCTGAATCTCCAGTGATTTCTGATGTAAAAACGTGTGCACACATGCATATGTTTTATGATGCAGAAGTTCTTCTGTTCTGCCCGAAGACATAAAAGAAGAATCATTTTGTCAGGGACTATTAATCAATTAATGTGTTTTGTGGCCCTAAAGAAGTTTACAGTATACCTAGGGAGAGAAGACTAAACCATATGAATCAATGGGAAAACCAACTAAACCTACAGCTCACTTATAGAGTCTGATTACAAACACAAAAGATCAGAGAAGAGAAGAGTCCTCACAGAGGAACGAGTCTTAAACTGTTCTGTAAGGATATGTCATGTTGGGTCAGGGGGAGAGGAGGGGAAGAAGGAAATAAGTGGCAAGGTTGCTTGACAGGTTTCAGAAAGGAAGCAAAAGCACTCAGAAGGCAGAAATCTGTATTTGAGGGCTACAGGTATTTGAGTCTGTGTTTGACAGTTTGTCAGTAGCCAGACTGTTTTCAGGACATATTTCACAAATGTTTCTCAGAGAGAGTTGCAAAAAGGTTGTCTATCACCGTTGACACTAATTATAATAACAATTCTTCTTAAGGCTGGTATTTTGAACCTAGTCACTACATACATATTTTACTTCCATCATTTTGAAACGCTACCACATTTTCTTTCTCTTAAACTAAGATTTTTTTTTTTTTTTTTTTTTAAGTAGATAGTAAATGAGCACAGATGGTGCAGGCAGGTTCCTTGGTTGGTGCTTGTTAACTCTATGGCGATCCCTCAGCCTTCTCACAATCCTAGCAGAGAAGGAAGAGGAGGAAGCAGTTGATCAATAGTGACATAGCTTTACAGAGAGCTAAATAAGGAAAAAATGGACTCAAATTGTACTAAGATATTTGTGATAGACACGCAAAAGAATTTCTTCATGGCCTATGAGAATTAGTCACTAAAATAGGTTATCAGTACAGCTAGTAGAATCTCTATTCTGGAAAAATCGGCCCACATTGAAGAGACCACATGCTCTGAAGAGCTGGTTCTTGACTCGCCTGCCTCAGATGGTAGACGTCTTAGAAGCCAAGCTTCTGTGATATGACTAGATTTGGCACTTTGGCCAAGAGAATGTGTCCCTTTGTACCTATTACAGGTTCTCACATATTCTGATTTTTGAGTGGCAAGAGAGGTCGCTGATTGTTTCTTTTGAAACATAGCTAATCCTCATATAAATATATTTGTAGATATAAATATAATGATGCCTTTTCATGTACAGATAAAAATTCATAACATAATAAACATAAAGTCACTTAAATCATGTGTCATAAAGCAAATTTCTAAGACTTTGGTCTTTGATTTATGCTTGACTTGATTGGATAAGTATTTAACACCTATGAAGCTCTCAGGCTGAGAAAAGGCTGGTTGATTAATAAAATACGACACAGATCCGGCTTTAAGGAATATTTTAGATAGATCCACATGATGCTGAAAGATGTGAAGATCAAAATGTTTAAATGTAAATAATTTTCAATGGATTCAACCTAATACAACCTAACAAAAGGGAAATAAGATAAACACACCCAGAACAGTTAAATCGTGAGAGAAGAGAGCACAAGAGTAAGCGTTGTGTTTAGTATTGGAGACAAGACTTCTCAGAAGTTCAGAGAAGAAAATTATCAACGTGGCCTGTAGCAATCTGGGTAAGAAATGCTCATTGATTTGGTTCAATGTTTGGCTCAATTTAGGCTCAGATTGTTTTGTCAGTTCTGCTGAACTGATTTGTTCTGTTGGACAAATCTCTTTCCTTTTTGGAGCCCGTCTCTCCCCACTCAAGGTTTATCTAGATTCCAAAGTTTAATAACATGACACTTAATTTGGTGAATCCCTCAATAAAATATTTTCATGGCAGACACTTGTGCTAAATACCTGGGGGAATATATGCAAAGCGGGTCTGCTCTCTGCCCTTGAAGAGCTTACAATTCTGTCGATTAAGTAAGACTGACTACCTGGAAAAAAGTAAAGCGGCATATAAATACTATTGAGCAGTGTGATTCAGAGAGTGACACTAGAGTTTACTGAGGAGAGAAATCACTGGGGACTAATGTGCTCAGGGAAGGCTTCGCAGAAGTCTGACCCATCTGAGTCTTGAAGAATGTACATACTGATAATTGATAAAGTATGGGCGGCGTGCACTTGATAATTGCATGACCACAGATGTGATGGTAAAACTTTTCTTGAAATCGGCTGCACATTTTCAAACTCTAGTTCTGAAAAAAGTTGGTGTAGTTATGCCATTTTTCCTATGCAAATTCCCATTCAATATTCATTTATCCAGCAGTGCTGCAATAAAATTCAGTCTAAGTTCGGTCACACTTTTTAGTGAACTTAATTTTTTACAGTACTGTGTGACCATAAAAGTTCAGGTTCCAGAGAATTAGCCTTTGATGGTATTTTAAAAAGCAATTGTATAGGATTTTGAATAAAGGTTTGTAGTCAGTAATGAAGGAGAAGAAGTACAGTAGAGACTATCAAAAACCGGTTATGAAGTTGCAAAGGAAAATTTGAAACTGATTAGATCAAGGGTCATGCATCTACTGGTATATATTCAGGGCTCAAGGTTGATACTAAGGAGCGGGATAAATTGTCAGCAACTATTATTTCAAAAGGATTGCATAATGACCTATGTCGCACCGAGGTTAGTCAGGACTCCACTGAGATTTGAATATCCTATTGCATGATGAAACAATCCCCGTTTTTTTTTTTTTTTTAAGCTATCAAATCAAAAAGAAATTCAAAAATCAGAAAGTTGGTAAGTGAGAGATGAGACCACGTCCTCTAGCGAGGCAAGTCAGAAATCCCATTCGATGCAGGTCATGTTGCCCAAGTGAAGACCGTGGCCCAGACAGTGAGAGGGACCCCATCAGAGACGCAGTCTGTGTCGTGAGGCTTACTTCCCTTCATTATTTGGTGTATTCAAACCATTCCAATTAATTTTCAATAAATCAAAATAATTAGAATTCTTCAAAATACACTGCATATGTAGAGATGTGGAATCCCTGTACCTTTGGGGATGTAAGCAATAAACACATATCCCAGATTGCAGTAACTTGACAAAGTTCTCAATCCTTCCATCTGCAAACAAAAAGAATATTTTCTAAGAATGCTTCTTTAATTGTTACCAGCCACAAGCCTATTTATTGGATGCTGATAATATTAGGATAATTATTTTTTATTAATAGTCATGTTTGTAATGTGTATCCCTACCACTCCAATGCATTGATCAATTCTCCACATAGCCCTGCGATCAGAGGATATATTACACTCGGGCCTTCTCCTCTCAGAATATAGTCTGAATTCCTGATTCTTGAATGCATTCATTCACTGATTCGATTTAGCTTCTTCGATGGTTCACCCTATACTCGGCACACTGTCATTTTTAAAAATGTTGGGTCACTCAAGTCAGAACCTTTACAGCACTATTTCAACGAAGTGATTTCGCAGAATAAATTTGTTTGCTGCTATCTACGGGAGAGTGTTTGCCAGTCATATCAGTGCTTATCAAGTCAGTGCCTAAACTTTCCTATCAGTGCACCAACATCTGATGGCAGGTAATGACGTGATGACCTTTTCCGGCTAAGATTTCCTGAGGCTCCTTGCTGAAATAAACTGTAGCCTTGAATACACCTTTCCTTTAGGCAAAAGGAAACGTAGAAACAGATTTAAGTCTTTGGAGGCAGAAAGAGAAATAACTTGAAAATAGAGGTCAAAGAACTGATGAAATATCATGAGAAATACCTGACAGGATAGCCAAAGATGAAGGCGACTTGTGATTCTTTAAGACCTGACCCTCAGTTGGGTAGATCCTTGAGGTTTGGGGTATCTCTAACATAGCAATTAAAAAGTTGAGGCACTCTTTTCCAAACAGTGTCTCTCACGAGATTTTATTGCAAAAATGAAATTTAGAATTGCACACTGTTACGATACTGAGCAATTGCTCAAATTCTCTGCACACACTAAAAGGGAAGATGTAGTGTTAATTATGGGCTCTGTGCATTCTACAGAGATTTATGACTAAATGGTAGTGCTCAAAATTTAGAACGCCTCAGAATCAAAGGACTTGATCAAAGGCAGGTTTCTGAATTCCACTCCAAGATTCTCTGATTCAGTAGGGGTGGGGCAAACCGAATTTGACTATCTGACAAGGTCATAGGTGATATTGGTGCTGCTGGTTCTGGGACAACACTTTGAGAACTAGTGGAGGACAGTGATAAATAGATTTCATTAAAAATCAATTTGGAAAGATAGGAAAGATGACTTGTTCTGAAGCTGAAAAACCCTGGACTAGATTTCTAGTTTCATGTTTCAAAGACCCTGGCCTCAAAGAGCTAAAATTACCTCACTGCAAATTAAGATTGTAGTACCTAACATCTATTAGGTTAGGATTAATAACCTGACCCGTATCAAGTACTTAATATGTAGTAGTTATGATTACCATTGGTGGTTGTGATGATACGTTTTTTATATCACACCTATGCATTAATCAGTTTTGAAGATAGATGGTAAGAGTAAATGGATAATAACTGTGCCCTTTGCTATAGTAGTCGAGCAGAGCAGTGACCCTACACTGGCGTTTCCTGCCCTCCCTACCCCAGGCTGTTGCCTCTTATATTTTTGTAATCTTCCAATGCTGCCCATCTGGAGGACCATCCTGGTCACAAGGAAATTTGTTCTCTTCTTGCTTTTACCACAAGTTGAGGTCTGAGGTCCATTACATTTTTAATAACAAACTTCTCCTTTCACCCCAGACTCCCGGATCCTTAGTCATCACATACACTTATTCCCATATGGCTCTGAATATAATCTACAATGACCCATGTCCTATTAACTCCTCTTCTCCCAAACCCTTACCACCATATCATGCCGGATTCAGGGTCTGCGATCAACAGACTTCTCCATCCTTAAACTAGTTATTGGGGACATGTCCTGAGGTTCCAGGTCCTTCACTTTCTGCACCCACTTATGCACCTCACTTTAGCACCTTAGGCTAATGGGTTTTATACGCCCAGTCATTACACCTAAATAAATTCTCCCTTTTTCACAAATTGTAGTTCCTTTTCAACATGTCATCAGATTTTACGTGTTCTCTCTTTTTGTTGTTATGTCCATCTCCTCTCCCTAATTCACTCAGATAGACATCCTCTTTCCCACACAATCATGTCATCAGTTTTAGAAACTTCAACATCAAGCAGATGATTGAAAAAGTAGAAGTTCTCTTGACCTCCTTAGAAATAAAGATTGTTCCCTCCAATCTGCTCACAGGATTGCAACCTGGATCTTGTCATCGTCAACAATGGCACTGCATGCAGAGAGGGTTTTTTCTTTTTATTTTTTTCCAAGTATAAACTATCCTCTGATCATCCCTTCTCTTCTGTTCTCTATATTCACTCTTCCTTCTATCTAGCGCCGAAGTTCTCTAAAAATAGATTTTATAAAAAGTGCTAAAGCTTTCTGAAGATAGAGCCTGTTTTGTAAATGTTCTCTGGAGCATCTGTGGCAGGAATTTTCAGAAGAAAAAAAGCTCAATTAACATGCAATGACCTGACTTTACACAACCCTTCTCAGTATTTGATAGAAGACCATTGAAAGCCAGAAAACTTGTTTATCTTTTCCACTACAGAAATCAAGAAATTAGATAGTTTTGTTTTTGGCTCCTTGTCCCTGTAAAAAGGAGCCAGACAATTTTAGAATTTCTAGGAGAAAACAAACAAGATAAATATCATCAACTAATTTTCTCTCCCCATCCCCCTACCTCACCTCACCCCTCCACACAATGACAGGCCTTTCCGGAGTTGGACCAGGAATATCCATCACATAGTGACCTGTAGAGAAATGAAAAGAAAATATAAAACTCTTGAATCTCCACAACTTGCTTTTATAGACAAACTTGAGTGATGGATGTGGTGGGCATCTCTTCCTCATGGGCGTGATGGGCATGTGTCAACTCAGCAGATAGCTCTTTAAAGTGTATAATTCTTTAATCTCAGTGACTGAATTGATCCAATTCCAGACATGGAAATGAGTTTCAGGGCTCGTGGAGGAAGAGGATTCTCTTCCTGCTGCTCGCGCCAAGTACAAGACTCACAGCCATGTGCCAGAACATGTGGCCACAAAGATTTCCCAGAGTGAATTACAATGAGATTTTCTTTGTTTCAACCATGTAGTTCAAACCACACCATATGGTAAACAGCCAAAGAAAAGCACCTCTCTTGGGGTTGATGTGGATGGGGACTTTGGAGCAGTTCCAGAAGGGTAATAAGTGGCTGTATCATGGCCTCCCTTATTATCACCTAACCCCTTTCTACTTTTTGGCAAGACAACAAACAAGAACAAAAGATGAAGATGATAGAAAACTACCTTGAAATGACAGTTTAAGGCTGCTAACATTTTGGAGCTGTCTAGTTTCCTCAGGAAAGATTATTGAAAAGGAAAAAAAAAAAAGAGCTTGCTTTTTAAATATATAATACAGAGAAGGTAGATCTAGGAAGAGAGTTAAAATAGACCTCATAGAAATATCAAGGAAGACAGATGCTCGATGGTCAGATTTTATCTGTCAGATAATAGATTGTCCAGGTATATGCCAGGGATATAACCCGGAACTCTCTGCTGCTCAATAACTATCAAAGATTTCATTGGGTTGAGAGAAACAATATTTATGAAAGATTGCCTGAATGTATCACAGTCCATCCATTCTCTTAGATCTTTTAAAACAATCTATCTTTGAATTTAGCAGAGACCAACAGCAAACTGAATACCTGGATTGCTTGGCATGTCTTCTGCACCCACCCTCCCACCTATATTACCACCACCACACTACTTGGGTGATCAGCTATTACTGAATCAGACTTTGGTGCATTGCCCTTGCCTATGTTTAAAAAAAAAAAAAAAAAAAAAGCAAAAACAAACCATAAAAACTTGATAAGATACAATCCAATGAAACATAGGATAATATCTACTGTGAGGACATGGTTCACAGTGCTAATATAAATATTCTTGGGAAACAAAAATATTTTTCTTAGTATCAAGAAAATTTTTCTTGTGTTGATGAACTTCATTTTTATGTTTTGGATGCTATGGATTATGCAGTGGGTTTTATTTCCCTTTTTTGCACTGCCCGCTAAAAAGTTTAGAATTAACTTTGATGCCTACCTCTAACAAGCTTAACAGAGTTGACTTCTTTATTTTAAATTTGTTATTGTTGTTGCAAATAATCTGCTTCTAGTTCAAATGAGAGTAAGAATAAATTAGTGTTTAAAATAAGATGACCTGGGGTTCCTGGGTGGCACAGTCCATTAAGCCTCTGACTCTTGGCTTCCACCCAAGTTGTAATCTCAAGGTCATAAAATTGAGCCCCACGTTGGACTCTGTGCTTAGCGCAGACTCTGCTTGAGATTCTCCCTCCCTCTTCCTTTCCCTTTGGGCCACCCCCATGCATACTCGCTGACTTGCTCTCTTTCTCTAAAATAAATAAATCTTTAAAAAAATACCATAAGTTGATCTGTTTATATTAATAAAGGAAGTGATCCAAGGGGCTATGCAATTATATGGGACAGCCCACCATTTCCTTACTGTAAAACTTTCCCCCGTACTTTTATCATAGCATAATAGTTAAAAAATGTACCTGGAATTGGATAGGATTTTGATTTCCAGATTCTTTTTTTTTTTATGTTATTTATTTATTTATGGTAGTCACACAGAGAGAGAGAGAGAGAGGCAGAGACACAGGCAGAGGGAGAAGCAGGCTCCATGCACCGGGAGCCCGACGTGGGATTCGATCCCGGATCTTCAGGATCGCGCCCTGGGCCAAAGGCAGGCGCCAAACCGCTGTGCCACCCAGGGATCCCTGATTTCCAGATTCTTTTTTTTTAAGATTTTTTTTTTTAATTTTTATTTATTTATGATAGTCACAGAGAGAGAGGGAGAGGCAGAGACATAGGCAGAGGGAGAAGCAGGCTCCATGCACCAGGAGCCCGACGTGGGATTCGATCCCGGGTCTCCAGGATCGCACCCTGCGCCAAAGGCAGGCGCCAAACCGCTGCGCCACCCAGGGATCCCTGATGTCCAGATTCTTAATGTTTTAGTTTCTATTTTCTTGGATATGTGCCCTAATTTTTCAAAGTCTAAACTTACTTTTCTATAAAGCGATTATAAATTATGTAGATTGTAACTATAATCATACCTTCTTTATGATTAAATGAGGACTTGATGTAGTGAGATTTTTAACAAATATACAATATCCCCTTTATTTACACATATTCTTAACACAGTGACTCTCTCTCTCTTCCTCTCTCTCACACACATAGTATGTATGTGTATGTATATATATATACACATATATATTAATTATAAGACTATTTGGATAATACAATAATATAACTAGAATGATATCTTCCCTATATTATTCTTCTTTCGAATCCTTGCTCTTTCATGAGCGAACTCTGAGTGGTATTATATGAGTTGAATCTATTCCCAACTCTTCCAGATGGAGCCCCCAAAAGAAATGGAGACTATTTATTGATGAGTAATTTTACATAAAATGTGACAAGAGAAAATTTTACAAGGAAAACATGGATTATAAAAAAAAAGAAAGCATGGATTATCAGATCAGGCAATTTTGGAAAACACTATACAAAGTAAAAATAAGTCTATTTAAGAAATATTCACAACTTTTAAATATATTAGTATATACATGAAGTCTTCAGATCAGGGATATATAATGCAGCCTTTAACTGATTTATTTTATCACAATCTTTTAATCTATTCAGAATCATTTGAGGGACTGGGTTTTGGAGAATCAAGTTTGTGAAATTCCATACTATGATAAAATTCCTCTTCTAGTGACCTCCTAAGATACTTGAAATTCTTACTTCTTTGTGATAAATCATTGTTTGATGAAGAACAGATAAATCACACCTATGTATATCAAAATTTTCAGGCCTCAAAGTGTAATTACCAGAGCAATTTACAAGCTCCGTGTAGGAGGAAAAAAAAAAAAAAAAACCTCAGACAGGTGGAAACACAGTATGTTATCCAGCGGTAGAGGTCATGGTCAAGGGAGCAAATCCAATTGGAGAAAGAAGAATCACAGAGGGTGAGGAACAGCATGAAGGCACATTGGGCAGAAGGTGGTAGAGAGGGGAGGAGTTTGGAAAAGCAGTAGATAGAAGTGCCTTGGACAAAGTTTATGACTCTGGATAACGATATGTTATGGACAGATGTGGAAGCTATCATACCACGTGTCAGATGGTAATGGAAGGGTTAAACACCTGCGTCTAATCTTCTTCTATGAACTTTTCCACAAAAGGTGGAATAGTGGTAGTTTATCTACAGATGTTAGATAACAAGTGGAATGAGTAAAAAATACTAGTGTGTAAACAAGTGTTTCTCATTACATGCTGCACAGCGACATCACCCAGGGCGCTCTGTAAAAGAACCAATGCCTGGCGCCAGTCCAAAGCAATTAAATCAGGATCTGTAGGGTTGAAGTCAGGACACTGGTAATTTTTTAAGCTTCCTAGGAGAACCTAACATACATTCAGGGTTAGAACCACTGCCTTACACAAAAGAGCACCAAGGAAATAGTGGGAAGCAGAGAAGGATAATCTCTTCAAACTAGCACTTTTGCAAAGGACAATTTCTCTGTTGATAATGAACCATCTCCACCTTCTCGGCTTAGGAATCCTATTTACTTTGAGACTAGTTGATGGGGTGCAGATGGAGTTTCTCCCCATACCTTTGTCATCATACTGGGATGAGTCATCTTCTCTGAAGAACCAAGCTGATTATCAAACAGCTTTAGTTTGATTTCAGATCTTGGTGCATTTTCTCTTCCCTTCTTCAGATAATGTTCAGATTTTAGCTGAGAGCACCTAAAAGAAATGACAGATCTGGGGACAGTATTTAAGTAATGGTGACTTAAGTAGGCACATCAAGGAGGAAAAGTAACATCTGTCAAATATAAGATCCCTCTTGGAAGGGTACTTAAGGCTCTCACAAGGGCTGATTTGATGATAGTGATATATTTTAATGAGATTTCCATGACTGAGTTTCTTTGGCACTTGGAATATTGATCCTTCTCTGTAACTTTGCCTTCCTCCAATGAACTTTCTCCAGTGAAATGATTGCTTTGCTTCTTAAACAATCCAAGAGGAAAAGGAAAAAAAAAAAAAATCCAATAGCTGAAGGCAATGCACTAGCCTGTACCATGATAACAGTCCTATTATCTGTCATCTAGATGAATTTTGATGTGCTGGGGAAGAAGGGAGAAGAAAAGCTTTTGAAAGCTATTTTTTTTTTTAAACCAATTGTAGTTGAGTCTTTTTTTTTTTTCCTGATAAATGAAACACAGAAAAGACATAACTATACAGAGTCCTATTACTCAAAATTTTGAATAAGAGAAAGATTCTTTCCCATTTCAAATAGTCATGAAAACCTGGAACAAGCAGAATATAATTATCAAAAGATGCGTCAATCTACATCACTGAAATTTTACACCAAACCTTTTTATTCTTCTCCTGACTGAATCCTACCATGGCAAGTATTTCTCCTTGGGAAATCGAGGGAGAATTGAAACAATGTCAACATAAATACTGTATTAGTTAAGATTAAAAACATTTTTACTTGGTATTAGTATAAAAGACAATCAAGTGCAGAATGGCTCCTTTGGTAATTCCTAAATAGCCATTAAGCAGAAATTCCAGTGTTTTGTTTTTCCCCATTAGAATTATTTCCACATCTCCTTCACTTATACACATGAACTCCCAAGTCTCTTGGAGGCAAAGTGTCATGTTCTTCTGAATTAGCAAGATGTGTTCAACCAAACTGTTTCATTAGTACTTGTTCAGACAATTAAAACCGCATTTCTATCTAGGCTCCTCAGTTCTATTTTCTATCTTTGTACAGGCTTCATTTTATCTAATAGGATAACTGATCATTTAACTAGCTGTTATTATTGGTAAGGAACTTTTTTTTTCTATTTCTGATACCAAAAAAGATAGACATAGAAGAGAGAAGTGAAAAAAAAAAAAAAAAAAGAGAGAGAAGTGTGTCAATCCAATTGTATCCTCATCTTTCATTATAAAAGCACTAAAATTGTACAGATTTATTCAGAAATATTTACTAAGATCCTGTTATATACTTGGTAGTATTCTAAGTCCTGACTCCAAAGCAGTGAATTAAATGGAGTAAAAATTTCTTCCATCTTGAAACTTACATTCTGGTATTAGCTTTTTAAGTGGGAGACAAACTTAAAGGAGTTCAAGGTAGCAGGGCTTAAGAGAATTGTTAATTTTGAAAGTTGAATGTTAAAATGTTGAAAGTATTTCTGATCCCTCATCAGAAATAATAATGTTATTTTTATGAATAGTCAACTCTTATGCAGTACTTGCAATGGAGCAAGAATTACTCATTAATTGGAGCTTTTTATTTAATGCTCACAAATGATTATGAATTTGCTACTTTTAAATACGATGATAAGTACCCTGCCCAAATGCACAAAACTAAGAAGTCATAAATAAAGCGAGGACCCAAAAGCTTAGAGATTAAACTCCAGATGTGTACACATTATGCCTTCCTTGCACACAAAGATCCAAATCAAGGTATGAGCCTAAGTGTTTTAAAATTAACCCATTATTTCAACTGCAGTGCCAAATGTTGGTTACTTTTAACATTAATTTAAAAAATCATTTCTTCTGAAAAATCTTATAACAGATGAGGACAAGGACATTGAAACAAAAGCCACATATCTCCCAGTTTTGAACATCAAAGCATTGTCCAAACCATTGTCATTATTTTATGGAGTCCAATAACAAGAATGAAAGCATAAACTTTTTACACAACTTAGTATCATATGGAGTAGACTTACTGTGTTTTCTCCATTATTCTGTGTATAATCTACTTGCAGAATGAAGTGAGGAGAAAATTTTAGAATGATCCTTGATACTACATGATTCATATAGTAAGTGATGTGTGCTGGGCAGCCCTGTTGTTAGCCAATTCTAATAATTACCTCTTATTAAGTCCCATTCTGTTCTTCCTGTATGAATTCCAAACATTTTTCATGCTTCTTTAGCCCCCAATCTAATTTATATTATTGTTATTTTATTTAGTATTAACAGCTTTAATTAAAGTCATTTAACAGGGATCCCTGGGTGGCTCAGCGGTTTAGCACCTGCCTTCGGTGCAGGGCGTGATCTTGTAGTCCTGGGATCGAGTCCCACGTCAGACTCCCTGCATGGAGCCTGCTTCTCCCTCTGCCTGTGTCCTTGCCTCTCTCTCTGTGTCTCTCATGAATAAATAAATAAAGTCTTTAAAAAAAAAAGTCATTTAACATAAATTTATTCAATCTCATTTTGTTTATTCTGAAAATGTTCCTGTATTTTTAGGCATGTTATTTTGCATCCTCCTTGATATCACATTCTTTTTTCAACTCCCCCCCCCCAATGCTCACTTGCCTGTTTGCCTTCCTTCCTTCATTTCTTCCCCTCCTTTCCCCTACATTCCTCTCCCTTCCCTTCCCTTCCTTTCCTTTCCCCTCCCCTCCCCTCCGCTCTGCTTCCCTTCCCTTCCTCTCCCTCACCTTCTCCTGATATTTTCACAGGTGTCAGTGTAGTTACTTTTACTGAACTAAGGACAGAACTTTGGTAGTTCTGCCTTCTAGAATACTTTCTTGGACTCTTAGAATCTTTCATACTAACCACATGACTCTGAATCCCTCCTGTGAAACCCTCAAGTGTTGAGGAACAGAGTTTGAACACCACTGCATCAGACCACACTCAAATCTAATCTAATAGACTTGTGCTCTAAATCTTCATGGGAGAATCACAGCATGCAATGAATTTAAAGAGCACAGGGGCAAACTCGGGGGTTTAGTGGGAAGCCAATCCAATTACCCAGGAGAGACTACCCTAAAACAATCTCATCAACAGAAATAATTTATTTGGGTTATTCAAGCTTTCTATTTCTCTACCATGTATCATTTGCTTTTTAGAGTTAAATTCTGCATGTTTCTTCATTAGAATGATCATTTCAAAACCAAATAAGTTCCCTCAAAAATAGCTGATCTGAAAATGGTATATGTAAACACAGCAGGGAAAGGAACTGTTTGATTTATGCTTGCCTTGTGCCCTTTATTCTGAATTTTCTGAAAACTAGCTTGCTGTATTTCCCTGCATTTTTATTTTTTTATTTTTTTTCCCTGCATTTTTATAGATCATTTCAGTGTATTTTCATCTACTGGTTAAACGGATCCTATCAGGTAGGTGAAGCAGAAGAGGCAACCAAAGTGAAGTCAGTCATTATTGCAAGTAGAACTTGAACCCAGACTCTCTGTTTATTCAACTCAGTGGTTCTGACTCCATAAGAATTGTTTCATTGGTATTTGCCTATCCCCGTGATGATGTTTGTCTTGCTCATCTCATTTGTCTGTGACCTGGACAATTTGAAAGCTAGTATTCCTATTAGAGTAGAATATAATAATGCACTGTTGATGGTTCCAAATGACACTGAAAGATGAGAAAAGACAAAATATGTCATTCCTGAATGAATGAGAAGAGATGAAATACGCATTCTCAAGGAAGGGAAATTTATATGATGTATATTTTAGAAATTAGCCAAATATTTAGCATTTCAGGAAGAAGGCTTCTGTTCCTACAAATACATTTACATGAACCTCTTTATTGACTAATAGCATGTAAATTGACTATATATTTTTTCATGTTAATGATAATAATGATAGTTGCCATTTATTAGTTGCTGCCTATTTATGGAGATAGATGTTAACCACCAAGACTTACAACAGCTCAAGAATTAAATATTAATATCCCTGATTTATAAGTGGAGTTTGTATTATTCTTGATGCTTTCTATGAAGTTACTTTTTTTTTTTCCATCTTTCTCCAATTTATCCTCCATAAGCTCTTTACTCTTTGGCCTAAGACACAATCTGACTTCTCTATGCTGAAATATTCCTTTCTCTGATTCTATTTCACTTCCAAACTACCTTCCCCCTTTATTGCCAGTATCTTAAAACAAAAGTATTTATTTCACCACAGTTTCACAATGCACCAGAGGACCAGTTTCCCCCAGTTCTCCTCAACTGATAAAACATGTTAGAAGTAACAAGTGGTCTTCCAGTTGATGTATTTATAACCTTAATTCATAAAAATACTGAATACCTTCTCATGATTCTCAAGTCTCCATCCTCAAGCCACAGAAACTATTTAGCTAGTTTCTAAATATCTCAATGCAACTATGCTGCCAGCAACACAATCTCAGCCAGAAGTGACCTCATCACCTCTTTTCCAAAGTTCCTCCTTTACTCAATTTTGAGTAATAATTCACTTCTTAAGCTCTATCACTTCTGTGTTAGCCATGCCACTTTTTTTCACCATCTCTCTTCTGTTCCCAAAGCTGCTGAACCAGTGGTCCTGAACTGTAGTCCAGGACTATTATAATAGTATACTAATTGGTGTATTGACTTCTAGTCTCTTATTTTTCAATGTGCTATGATTCATATCACCATCATACTTACCTACTTAAAGAGTGAAGTTGACAATTTCCTTTATCAAATGCCTATATTGTGTGCTATTCCATAGAGAGTGAAATACAGAAGATTCAGCTTGGCATTGAAGGGTATTTTTTTTTTTTTAAAGATTTATTTACTTATGATAGACAGAGAGAGAGAGAGAGAGAGAGGCAGAGACACAGGAGGAGGGAGAAGCAGGCTCCATGCCGGGAGCCTGACGTGGGAGTCGATCCCGGGACTCCAGGATCTCGCCCTGGGCCAAAGGCAGGCGCTAAACCGCTGAGCCACCCAGGGATCCCCTATTTTTTTTTTTTTTTTATCAAGTCACCAAATGCTTCCCTAACCTACCTAACTTCAGTCATCTGAGTGTATAAATTATCCCTTAAATTGAACCTACTTTTCTATCTTACTGTGATTTTATTTATGTTTTTGCTTATAAGATTTTATTCCCTTAGTCCTCCTCAAATTGTTATCACACCTTTCTCATATTCCAAGACCTAGTTAAGTCTCTTCTGACATTCATACACTTTTGACCCCATCATAGTGCATACTGTGTTGAATAAAATTGAATAAATTTTTAAAAAATCATGAATATATTTGAACAGTGAAAAAGTTGGTTTTGGCAAGGTGACAAAAATCCATGCTGAGAATTGGTTGCCAATCGAACAGTTGTGATTTTAAAAGCACTTTAAGAATGACTATAGTTAATCTTTACCTGGAACTTTATATTACTCTGACGAATAACTCACCATAAATTATTTTTTCAAATGGATTAATTTTGAGAGACTAATGTGGAATTTTCAGAGAATAAAATTTAAAGATACTTCATAATATTCATACATATATATTTATATCTATAATGAAATACTTCTAGTTATTTAGTTAACTAACTATAGGATAGTTGTATATCCTTAATGTATTTGAGATTAATGATAACAATTGCCTGATTATATAACTTAATTTATGAGTCAGAAAATAGTGTTTTCTACATTTTAGAATGGAGTTTGAGGTTTGAAAATGATAGTAGGGATGCCTGGGTGGCTCAATCGGTTTACTGTTTGTCTCCTGATTTTGGCTCATGTCATGATATCAGGGTATGAAATCAAGCCCCACATTGGGATTCTCTCTCTCCTTTTCCCTCTGTGTGCCCTCTTCTCTCTCAAAAAAAAAAAAAATAATAATAATAATAGTAAAGAAAGAGAAAAGAAAAGAAAAGAAAAGAAAAGAAAAGAAAAGAAAAGAAAGGAAGAAAAAGAAAGAAGGAAAGAAAGAAGAAAGAAAGAAAGAAAGAAAGAAAGAAAGAAAGAAAGAAAGAAGGAAGAAAGAAAGAAAGAAAGAAAGAAAGAAAGAAAGAAAGAAGAAAGAAAGAAAATGGTAGTAAATATATACTGAAATAAAGTATACTCTAACAGAGCAAAGTTTTATTTTGCAATGAAAACTCAATCTTAATTTTCAAAAAAGCCAACTCCATTGTACTTACATTCCACATATATTATAAAAATACATATACTACTTTCATTATTAAAAAAGTAAATATCACAAATAATAATTGAGTAAAAGCAATCAGCACAACTGAAAATTTCCTCACTGGCCATCATTTTTCCTTCATCACTAGGCAGTTAATATTAATAATACCAAATAAATTATTCTTTCCATTAAATTTTATCTCCATGGATAGAGATCCTCCACATATCACTTTACTCACTTCCTTCTGACATGCATTCAATATATATAGTTTCAACTTTCTACTCAGCAGTAGTAGTTTATAACTCTGGATTCTAGTTTTAGATGTCACCAAGCTATCTTGAACAAAACATTTCATTAGACCATAGTTCGATTTCCTCATCTATGGTAAGTTAGATGTGAAGATGATACTATGAAGAATAAACTGTTCTTGTTAAAAGTCTGAAACATTTAGTCCAAGTGTGTGTGTGTGTGTGTGTGTGCACGCATGTGTGTGTAAGGGAGAGAAGAAACAGAGAGAGGTATGGAGAGAGCAGAAGAAAGTTCGCCAGAGAGAAGAGTAGATGAGGAGCAGAACAAAACATGAGAAAGCTATAGTGAGAGAGAGAGAGAGAGAGAGAAGAGAAAAATCAGTGAGACAGTTGTGGTATGAATGAAGTATTTCTGATAGGAGAAGACTAATCAGTGCAACTAGAAATGCAAAATGCATATCTGGCAAGAAACATCTAGTAGGTGGTCTTATACAGTTTCCCAGTGTTTTATACAATTACACAATGGCATTCTCCAGCAATTACTGTCATACTTGTCCAAAACTTGCCTTATATAAATTCTCACTTGAACATTTTATACAGAATAGTGGTCACGGTGGGACAGGGTGGGTGCTGGAAGTTGAGCTCCCATTTCTCATATGCTTTTCTCAAGGACCAAGACCCACTGATTTTGTGAGGCAAATTCTGTTTACTAGTAGTCTGGAGACCTTGCTAATTAGCAGTTAGCTATAAGTAATGCAAGGGTTAGCTGACAGTAAGTAGGACTCTGTGTGATGTTTTAGCTCAGTGTTAACTTGAAAGAGAGCTTAGGGAATAATCGCTGTACAGGCTGTTTTCTGGAAATTATGTTAAAACCTTTATTAGTACTTTAAGGCCAGAATCATGCTTCCATTTGTCTTTGTAGTCCTAGTCTCATTTATGGAAAGTTTAATAACAATTTCCAGCACAGTCACTTCCAAAGGACATTTTCAGAACTTCCCTATGCTATTTCTGCTCTTGACTTCTTCATTTGCTCTATTTCCCATTTCGAAAGTTTTTCATGTTCTACGGGAGCCATAACCCCATATCCCCAACTGGGAATTGAGGGTTGAGGATGGAGAAAATGAAGCTGAAAGAATTAGAAACACATTCTCCACAGTCCAATTTCTACAATTAAAATCACTTCTTCCTCCAGCCATAATTTGTCATTATGGCTTGATACCCAGGGTTAGATCTGTTGTTTTCTACCACAAAGTCATCAAAATTCCTTCACGGTTGTGTGTATTAACTTCTAGCATGCTCCCATCCCCATTCCCTGAGACAATGTTGAACTGTATCTGAGCCTGGTGTTCCTACCCTTTTGTGTTCCAATTAATGGCCAACAGCAAAGAACTATCCTACTCTTTTTAATTCCCAGATAAGATCCACTTCTACCTTTCCTCAAAGACTTATCTACATATTCATGACTCCCATAAGACTAACAGTTGGCTCCCTTGTTCATGCTTCTTTAAAACCCCAGGTCTCCTTTATTTTTTCTTTTAAGATGTTCTTTATTAATAAATGCATGAAAACTTCTCCCTATTACTTCCTATTTTTCCCGAATAAAAACATCTCCTTAAACATTTTCTCTTTTATGGCATTTTATCTTCTATAGCTTCAGCATCTTATCTTTTATAGCTACAAGAAAGTTAAATTAAAAAAAAAAAGAAGATTTTCTAAACACATCTACAGCCAAAGAAATCCTTGGCCTTGAGGGGTCATATTGAACATTCAAGGACAAATTAGTGGTAAAAAATAAAGAACAGAGAAGAGTAAGATATAGAAATTGCTAAATGATTGGTGTAGAAAGCATTTGAGAAAATCGAGTGACACATACATATAATGTATGTAAAGAACTAAGGCGAATGTGTGGCATTTAGTGAGTGGCCAATATATGATAGCTAGGAGCATCATCTCTAAATCCTAGGGAGACCATTAGGGAGAAGGAATATAAAGGCTACTTGACAGGAAAAGTATTTGACTCAGGTGAACAAAAAGAAAGCTCCAGAGGACAAAATCCAAGATATTAAGGAAAGGAAAAACAAACGTACTAAGAAACAATGTCTATAACTTGAAAGTTTAGAGGTGCTTAATTACACCTATGCCCTTCATTATGTTTTAAGAATAGCCTTACATCCATCAACAACACAGGAGAACTAAAGCAGTGATTCTCCGGAGAGTGATTGGTCCAGAAGTAGATTTTGCAAGAGTGGACATGCAGTTTGAAACTAACTGTGATGATTCTTCTAGTTCTTGTCTCATGAAATCCAAAGGATTCAGAAATAACTTGTAGAATTAGTTGGAAATAAATGTGTATATGTAGGTGACAGAGAATAAAGGTCAGTAAATATCCATCTAAGGAGTGTGGACTTTGGCAAAAGGAAGGAAGGACAGCATTTGAGGAGAGGGGGAAGTGAGAGTGACACATCAGGGATATTTATGTCAGGTAACTAAGTTTGGTGGAGGGAGGAGAGGGTCAAGTCAAGAAAACCAATTAGGAGACTTGGAATACTGAAAATGTCTAAAACCAAACATATTCACCTGAATGTCTTGACAATTTACAACTGACAATGCTATTGCAATTTAAACTCAACTCTAGTGTAACAAACCAACCCACAACTGTGCTTAGTGATTCTGTGGGTCAAGTATTCCGAAGGGCACAATAAAAGCTCAACTGGAATGACTTGAATGTCTAGGGTGATTCAACATCTGGGGACTGGAATTCTTTGGAGATTTTTCGCTCATTTTGGCACTGAGCTAGAATGACTGGAAGCCTCTCCTCAGCTGGGACTGTGGACCAGAGTTCTTAATCCAGATATGTCTTCATTCTGCACAGGCTTCTCAGAATGTGGGGTCCTGCGCACATGGGTCTTGCAGTGAGCTAGAGAGTGTCCCAAGAGACTAAGGCAAAGGTTTCAAAGCTCCTAATCCTCTCTCAAAGTCATGCCATGCTACACCATTTCCTTTCCTCTCTCACTTCAATAAAAGCCATCACCCAGATTCAAGGGATAGGAGCATAGGCATCACCTCTCAATGGTCAGAATGTTCAAGAATTTGAAGATCAGCTTTAAAACTGCCACATACAGATGATAACAGAAAAATGTCCTAGCTATCAAATTGAAGCAGTTTTAGTAACTGTTTCCAAAGTGTCTACTAAAAATTGCAAACTACTTATTTTTCTCATTACTCATCAACTCTAGAACAGTCAGATTGAAGAGGCATGTACTGGATATGTGGTATGAGCAATGCTGGTGGAACAAGAAACAGAATTGATCATCGACAATTAAAAACCATATTTTCAATTCAAAATTATCCTATGAGGAGCTTAAGGGTTGAACAAGGTACCATTTAAGAAAGTTTGCAATTCCTTAGGAATACATATTTGACAACACAGCTGGCCCTAAGATGAAAAAAAAAAAAAAGAAAGAAAGAAAGAAAGAAAGAAAGAAAGAAAGAAAGAAAGAAAGAAAGAAAAAGAAAAAGAAAAGAAAAAAAAAGAAGAAAAAAGAAAGAAACCCCCAGAACCAAAAAAACACACAGATAAAAAAACAATGCAATTCATTATCTAGATCTTTCCAATGTCAGTGTTCATCATTACTTGCACAATATCACCAGTCATTGGGTTTAAATTTTTCTTTACATTTAAATGTTCTGAGTTGCAACTGCAGGTAGAGGATGTGAATCACCCTTAAGACAGCTTATCACCATATGTTTCGTTTGGGCATGAAAAATGAGAATAACCTAAACCTTTGCCACTGAGACAGGTAAAGGGTTCCCATCAATGGCCATTAAGTTTGAGTAATTGGGTTTTAAAGAGACAACTTGTAGTGTTGCTCTTTGGGAACCTCCACAGCGATTGTGATTTAGCTGCAGGTTCCATGATCCAACAGTGTAGCTTTGGCTCCCCTCAGCCCCGCGCCTGTGTCACCACTGCTTGAACCCCCTCTATGGTACGCATCTGTTACCAATTCTCTTTCAAAGAGCATCTGCTGCCAGAGGAGGCAAGCTTTTAATATGTTGATTTATCATTGTCAGATACAGGATTTTATTGCTTGCATTCGAATATTGTATTTAAGGTGCTTTTGTGATTACAGATGTTTTACATATAAATTGCTTTATATTAGAAAAATCTTTTTTTCAGTATTTTTAAGAAAACTTCACATTCATGTGTTTTACATTTTAATATCTTCTTGTGCATTGCTGAGCGCTGGTGAATTGCTTTCTGCCTATAATGGCAGTCGGTATGAGCAACAGCATCTGTGACTGTTGCTGCTTCAGAGAAGGAAATTAAATGTGGGTATGTTTTTTCTTTTTCTAGGGGACCAGGATTTATTAATTACTAAGGAAACCTTTGATTGTCATTTTACCCCCAAAAGGGACAGAATAGGTCAACTACATAAAAATAGCTTCCCTCTCCATAACCTTTGTAAACCAGAAAACTGTGTCAAGTTTCCACAGTTTTCTTTCACTTGATTCTGTAGTCTTAAAACAATCTGGAAGTCTGTGGGATTGCACAGTCTTTGAAATAATAGCACCATCTACTGTCTGATCCTGAATTCATTCATCATGTTAAAAAAAAGAATGAAGATGATAAAGATGGAAGGGGCGCTCTGAGTGGCTTAATGATACAGCACTAAGGAAATTATGTATAACTGAAAAATGTGCAAATTCTTACCTAAAATAGGAAAACAAGATGAATCACATCTGGAGTTAGTCACATTCACTAAACTTTGTGAAATACTCCTTTTCATCAAGAAACTTGATGTATTAAAATTTACAGTTAAGGCAATGCCTTTTTCGTCGTCATCATCATCATCATCACCACCACCACCATCATTTTAGATTCTCAGTTTCTTTAAATTTATTTTCTATTCATCTAGATGAGGGAGAGGAGAGGGAGAGGTAGACATAAAAAGAAATATCTTAAAGAAATCCCTTCCTCTCAGCAATGCATCCCGATGTAAGGGTAATTGCTTCATTTCTGAGCAGAGCGCCAGCCAGCTCTCAAGGAACACCTCGCATAGTGGGAGTTGCTAGGAGGTCTGATTGTTCCCTGTCCTCAAATCCTTTTCCCACAGGAGTAATGTTATTTCATTAAAGAAACTCAACTGTCTGGATAAATGATCATTGAAAGTGTGTCTCAGGGCTCTCATAAAAATAAGCTACTAGCTATTTGAAGAACATAGTGTGAAATTCAGGACATTCTCCAAAATCCTCCTTCATGCTGATTTCTTTCAATGAGCCAGAGGTCAGCTGTCACTCTGCCTCTTGCACAGTTATTTCCTTAACCTCATAGCTCCCAGAGGACTGTTTTGCCTCCCACACATCTATTGCAGACTCTTCCTTCCTCCGGAATTGGCATCGAGCTGTTCCATATACAGCAAGATTTTAATGCTTTCTGTCCAGTTTATTATCTCTTTTCTAAATCAATTCAGAAGGTTTATTTTCTCTATTTAGCCTTCCACTTCCTTTCTTCTCACTTACATTCTATTTCTTTCTTTTTTTTTTTTTTTTCATGACTAGGCCTGAATAGAAACACCTCACTTTAAAAAATGTCTTTATTTCTGCAGTTTTTAATAATCAATGGCCTTTGTATAAAAGAATTAGGAAAAACATCCGCACAATTGATTTTTCTTATTCTGGTCAATTTTTTTGAGATGCCAAGAAATATCATAAGGAGAAAATAAACAATGACATTATTAAAACGTCAACTATGATCCTTTACTTATTCACCCAATATGTATTAACTTTCCCCTATCTGCCAAAATAAATGAAACACCATTCTTACCTTCAGAGGAGTTTACAGTCAACTAAATCTTTCTTTATCCTCCTGTGTTTTTAAAAAAGGTTTCTTATCAGTTCATCTCCACCGTGGCAGCTAGATACTGACCAACTACTCAATTTTCTACGTAGCTTAACCTTAACTTAGGTATTACTGTAAATTATAGTAAGGTAATATTTTGAGATATTAACTCTGTTTTTCTTCACTGGCCAAAAACCATGGCTTTAGGTATGTACTATATATACAGTAAGAGTGGATGCAAGGTGACAAACACCATAGTAATAACACAACAACAAAGTCAGTTGAGTTGTCAAATACGTTTTTTTAAACTCATGGAAAGAAATAACAGCCATGAAAGTTAACACATTTAATTCACAAGGCAAGCGGCTTTCTTTTCCTTTTTTTATTTCCTAAATGAGGAGAAGGCATTTGACAGACAAAAATTCAAGCTCCAAAGGAAGCAGAGTAGTAGGATCACCCATAATGAGTTTGGTTAACTATGACACATAATAATTAAGTGTTATGGGGTTATAGCTCACTGGCTGAGAGGACAAAAGTGAGAATTGGAAAAGGTGATATAGCTGAGACTAGATTGAGGTGCACAAGACACTTGCATTAGGTGCAGAATTTAAGGGGCACCAAAAATCTATATTCAAGATAAGTAATATTTTCATGCATTATTTAAAAAATCACAATTAATGTAAAAATAACCCATGATGAAAAAAATGGAAAAAAAAAAGGTTTAATAAAGACAGGGACCATTGGGTAAGTGATGTCTCTGCAAGGACTAGAAGCCATAATTCTATTCTAGGTGAGTCTCAGGAGAGGGATGGTCATGATGGAAACCATATATGGGCTTAGAATGGCCTGGGGAGTAGGATGCTTTTGTGTAGCAGCTCCCTCTGCATTCCATCATAGTCCAGGGCAGCTTAATGGTTGTAGAGAAACCATGTACATCTACAGGAACAGTTTGTTGATTTCAAGGAAAGCCTCCTAAAGTCCCAAACTGAATCATTGGAGAGGAAAGGGTAAACACCTTGGGGCTTTCTGAGGTTTAGAAGTGTCGAAATAGTCCAGATGAAACAAAGATCTCTCAAGCCTGGGAGAAAGGAGACTTAGGGTGGACCAAGTGACTGGTTGTGCTGCAAGGGACAGAGGGTTGGAAGCCTTTAAAAAAAAGAAAAAGAAAGAAAAAGAAGCCAAGCTTATGAAAACCAATAGAAGAAAATCAGATATCACCAGATACCATCAGGATACAGAGAGAAAACATGCAAACAACACCTAGGACACATGTAAATTCCCCTTATACCTCAGGAGTAAAACCACCTTGACCAAAAGGAAGAGAAGGAGAGCTGTGTGTTTGACTTGGTTGTTACATAGGAGTAGCAGAGCATGCTACCCCAAAATATGCCTTTGAGACATAAGGATATTTTGAATTAATTATTTGAAAAACAGCAGATACAGAGAGAAGCTCTGAAAACAAAGATGAAGTTAGCTTTATCTCCTTTTGTAAGGGCATCTCCGTCTCTGTACCAGGAAGAGAATGACTAAAACAAAAGAAACTCATCAGTGAAGAAGGCATGACCTTAAATCTGAATAATAAACCTTACATTTGTTTATTATAGCTTTCCTGGTCATTTCCCCACAACTGGCCTCCTTCACACCCTTCTCTCTTCTGTCTTTAGTTGAACATGGAATTTAAGCCTGAGTTCCAAGCCACTTTTGAGTGTTTTCCCTTGTGTTTCTCTTCTTTCTTTCCTTTTTTTTTTTTTTTTTTAAGATTTTATTTGAGAGACAGAGTGAGTGACAGAGAGAGGGAGAGAGAGAGAGAGAGAGAGAGCACAAGCAGGGGGAGAAACAGACTCACCACTGGGCAGGAAGCTCAATGCAGGGCTCAATCCCAGGACCCTGGGATCATGACCCAAGCCACAAGCAGACTCCTAACTGACTGAGCCACCCAGGCACCCCTTTACTTGCTTTTCATATATGCGTATATCAGATATACATGTTAATAAACTTCCATTTCTTTTTCTCTTAGTAATCTTTTTGTTACAGGGTTCTCAGTTGAGAACTCAGAGGGGTGGGGAGAAATTTATTTCTCCTCCCCTCCATTAACCAAAGAAGACTAAATTTTAAGTTACAAGTGACTGTGAATAGAAATGGGGTTTTAAAAGCTAAATTTAGTTTATTTTTAGAAAATCTAAAACACTTTTTTTTTCAATTTGGTAACTCAAAATTATGGTCCTTAGAGCGTAAGCAACAATATCATCTGAATGCTTGTTAGAAATGCAGACTATTGGGTACCACACCAAATTTATAAAGAAGGATCTGCATTTTGGTCAGATTTCTACCACGAGGAAAATAAAACCATTCTAACAAAAGACCGCTCAATATTGATGTAGCATGACAGTGAGACGGAGAGAGACAGAGTGTGAATGAGTTGGGGGGACACTATTTTAATATTGTGAAAGTATCATTAGAGTTCCATGCATGTAAGTTAGTGTGTACAATGGGAAAAATAATTTTTCCCTATGCTTCTATGGGGCTAAGACCTCCCATAATAAAATATTAACAAGAGGAAAACAAATAGAAGATTAATAATATGCATACTTCATGTATACAGTGGTGATAACCAGGAAAAATGAATAAATTCCCAGAAATGCCCCAAGTCACCATCTCAAATGCTATCTTTGGCTGAAGACAAAAGAAAGATATTGGAGGCTAGGGAGGCCAGTTATGGGAAATTATCAGGAAAAACATAGTAAACAAGAGTAAGTGTTGTTATTCAGATTTAAATGTCTGTCTTCTCCATTGAGAAACTTTCTATTCATTTAGTGACCCTCCACTGCCTGGTGTAGAGAGGGAGAGTGTCCCTCTTAAAATAGAGGTTTCTCTTATATATGCAAATTTCCCTTACAAAATGTAACTACTACTATGTTTTCAGAGATTTTCCTATGTTTGCTTTTTCTCAAAAATAATCACCTCAAAATAATCCTTTTGTCAAAAAGGCATACTTTGAGGTAGTGTATTCTGCTACTTTTCATGTGAAAGTGACTACTAAGTCTGAACAGAATTTTACAAATTTATACACAAGCAGAAGAGAACAATTAAAACTTCCCTTAGTCCCTGGAGAGTGGAGGATAAACTTTGTGATTGTGTTATCTATGCCTGTGAGAGACTCCTGAACTAATTCCGGAGGTAAATGCTCACAGTGCCACGAGTCAGTATGCCCAGGAACTTGCATTGTAAAATCAAAAGCCTAAGCTTTTAGATCAGACCCTTCACATTCTCAAGGAAATACCTGATAGCTGTGGACCCCCTTCTCCAAAAAAAAAGCTTATCATTTTACCCCTTACACTGCACAATTAGTACTCAAATCCACATTTCAGAAGCACTATGTTACATTAACAACCTAAGTCAATACCTACATCTATGACTACATATCTGAGTTTAATGTTTCAATCATCCTTTTTTTTTTTTTCTTTTAAGATTTATTTATTCATGAGAGACAGAGAGAGAGGGAGGCAGAATCATAGGCAGAGGGAGAAGCAGGCTCCCTGCAGGGAGCTGGATGTGGGATTAGAGCCCAGATCCCAGGATCACTCCCTCAGCCGAAGGCAGATGCCCAACCGCTGAGCCACCCAGGCGTCCATCAATCATCCTTCTTTCATGACTTCTGAGAGGTTCTCAATTACAATAATGAAACAATAATCTAGAGCTAGGTCAGCAAATTTTTTTATAAAGTCCCATATAGTAAACATTTTAGGCTGCACAGTCTGTTTTGCAACTATTGAACTCTGTCATCACAGCATTAAAAATAGCCACAGGAATGAGCAAGATTATATTCCAAAAAAACTTTATTTACAACCAGCAGCATGCCCGGTTTGGCTTACAGATGATAGTTTTCCAAATTCTGTTTTAGAATATTCTATGAAATGATTCTTCTAAATGCAAGGCATTGGTAGCTAAGAAATAGAGTTTATCACTCCTTTAAGGTCATTTCTTCACGATTCCTAAATTCTCTGGCAGTCTTTTGCACATATGTGGCTTCTGCTATTACAGAATTATTTATTTCTGTGCTGAGCAGTCTTAGCATACATGAAGGCATGGCTTTGCTCTTCTCAACCTAGCTTATAGCACATTAAAACACTTAAAATGCTCCTTTACTTACACCAACAATGAAATTCCTTGCTGTCTGCTTTTTACAGACAGCATGGGTGGATCTGTGGCATCTTTAAATTATCGTAGAAATAACTTAAAGTGCGGCAATTATAGCACACTAGAAAAATAAGAGTTTAATATCAAATCATAAAGTAATAGTGTTAATATCTTTTGAATATGTAACAATTTCATATCTCTCCTTCGCTTCTTCATCCTTCCATTGTTAAAACAACTGGGCCAAGCAGAAAGGAAAAAATATTTGGGGGCTTTGGAAAGTTAAATAAGACTTTCAGGGTCACATGGCAAATAAAAGTTGGACCTTGGCTCAAATTCACATTATCTACTTCCTCTTCTGGTATACTTTTCACTTCAACCAGTAACAGGACCATGTATTAATGTGGTTGATAAAATCTGCAGTTAAAACCCACAATTCTCTTCTAGAAATGTCCTCCAATTCATTAATGACCTAAACCACACATGTCATAGGCATTTCTATTTTCTTTTATCATATCCTTTCTCATCGTGAATTTTCCTTTTACAGAAAAAAATTAATTTGTCTTCAAGAAACTATTATGCACTTTTTATTTTTATAAAAATATAGTAGATTATCAACTGGCCAATAAGCTTCTCCCCTTGAGTAAGTTGGATTCTTTGATATTCTCACAAATGAGTTAATTTAGCCAATGAAGTCCAGAGCAAACACTAGTCTCACACATCTCTAAAAAGTGTGTTTGATCTCTCACATTCACAGCCACCTATTGTAGATCATCTGCCCTAAATACCTCGTTCTTCTCTAAGCAAATATCAGTTGCACCTGAAAGTACATATTATTGAGCTTTAAATTCCATTAGGAGGTTTCAATTTTTATCTGTGTTCTCTTTCTCTTTCCATTACTGCCCTATATAACGTTGGAAGATATTTAATGAAGTAAAGAGAAAGGGACTTTTAAATTCTTGGCATAATAGTCTTCCTTCAGGAATTGGAAAACCTTTCAAGCACAGTGGTAAATATGGATAAGGTATGCAGGGAATGAGAGGGTCACTCCTTTTATTTTTCTTCTTTGTCCCCAACATACTCTTAGTTCTTTTAGGGGGAAAAAACATGTAGGTACTGAAAAATGACATTATAATGCAATTCTTTCTTGTTAGCACTAGTGTGATTCTTTTGATAGTTGCTTATAAAAGTCTCCCAACATGTTTTTGCTATAATGAATGGAAATGTATTCCTTCAAAAACCTTTTAACTTTCCACTTAATAGGGGTATTCAAAAGGAAAGTGAAAACATTGAAAAAAAAAGGCGGGGGGAACAGTAAACTAGAGTTACAGGTGCAGGTACGCAGCTTGTATGTGTGTAATGGACTTAGGTTGTGTCCCTGAAATGATTCAAATTCTCTGACTGTATTGACTACACATTTTGTGTTTTTCTTTATGTATTTTTGCTTGTTTCAGAAAAGATTTGAAGCATCTAGCAACCAGAACATTTAGCAATGTTGGCAAGAATAAGTAAGAATCAAAAATGAGGGAAAATAGAAGTGGAAATAGTCATTACTGGGTAGATTTGGTGAGGTAAGAAGGTGGAAGGTAAAGGCACGGCAGGGAACCAACTAAATCCATGCCCTCGGGTATACGGTCCACACATTTGTCATTACCGAGCTTTAAATTACGTTAGACTCTATGTTTACTAACAACTAAGGCAAAAAGTAATAGCTATGGTTCTCATAGAATAGAGCTACAGGTTTGTGTTTTTTTTTGTTTGTTTTGTTTTGTTTTGTTTTGTTTTTAGGTGGTCAGAGCTGCACAATGACACGGAAATCTAAAAGCAAAAGTGAAATACCATAATGTTACAGATTGAATTATGTCTTCCTAAAATCCCTATGTTGAATCTCTAACCCTCAATGTAACTATTTGGAAATAGGGCCTTTAAAGAGACAATTAAGATTAAATTAGGTCTTAAGGGTATGGTCCTAATCCAATAGACCTGGTATCCTTAGAAGAAGAGGAAAAGATACCAGGAGTCTGTACAACACAGAAAAAAGGCCATGTGAGAACATAATGTGAATGTAGCCATGGAACTTAGGAACCAGGAAGAGTCCTGGTAAGAAACCAATTCTGCTAGTATCTTGACCTTGGACTTCCAGCCTAAAACTACGAGAAAATATCTAGTATGTGATATTCTGTTATCGCAGCCCAAGCAGACTAATACACTTAGAGACAGTAATAGGATCAATGTGGTAAATGAGTTCTCAGCATTTCTACACTTCATACAGTAATACGTTTCAAATGACAGATTCTGGGTTTTATAAAAGCCAAGATAATACATTAAAAGGACACCTACAAAAGGTAATTTTTCATGAATCCAAGTAAATATGATTCCATATAGGATTTTTAGTGTCCTAACTCCATTTAAAGATAGAACTTAGAGAAAAAGATAAAGGCCAATTACCTTGGCCTGAAGAGATAAAGTGTGTATGTTGACTGTCTTATCCTGGTTGCCTGGATGCAGAGCAGAAAAGAATATTGGGGATCCGAAACCTGTCAATGGTCAAACGTTAGTGGTCAACTGTTTTATTACAATGGCCAAGACAATGTTTTAGAAAATATTTTCACCTCATGTATAAAAGGAAGCCATATCAGCCATCGAAATATTTCTATAATATTACTATGGAAGGTCTTCTTTAAGATAATATAATCTCTTTTTAAGTCAGTCTATGAATTAAATATAAAATTTATTTCTTAATTAATTAGACAAGATAAGTTACTATGTAGGTATGCTGGCCATTAACTCAGTGAATTTGGAGGTTATCTACCTAAATAATAATTTTAGTTTCTGTGAAAGCATTCATGTGTATGTCCTAGGCCACAGCAAGATATTGACAGTTGCTACTGAGTCCAGCCTACTTACTATAGCCACTTCTGGCCCCTAAAATATGACAAATCATCACATGCATGCCCTAGAAGCAACTATATTTAGATGCCTGAGAAAATAATTTGTAGTAGCAACTTCCTTTTATGTCTTAAGAAATGTCTGCCCTTAGACAGAAGTGATTAGTATATATTGCGAAAAATGCTAATGTTTCTGAAATTTTTATCATTTGATATTATTTTTCTAAATTTATCTAAACATATTAGCCTAGCAAATGAAGCTCTCCATGATGAAGACAGAACTGATTTTAGCATCCGTGCAACTAATTGCCTTCCTACCAAAGCTCAAGTCATATTATTCTTGGGTATTTCCCATCTGTGGAATGCTGCAACACCCATCAATTAATTTTCCTTTCTTTTCTTTTCTTTTCTCTTTTCTTTTCTTTCTTTTCTTTTCTTTTCTTTTCTTTTCTTTTCTTTTCTTTCTTTTCTTTTCTTTTCTTTTCTTTTCTTTTCTTTTCTTTTCTCCTTTTCTTTTCTTTTCTTTCTTTTCTTTCTTTCTTTCTTTTCTTTTCTTTTCTTTCCTTTCTTTCCTTTTTTTCTTCTTTCTTTCTTTCCTTTTCTTTTATAAAAGAGAGTGAGAGAGCAGGGGTGGGGCTGGGCAGGGTAGAAGGGGCAGGAGGAGAAGCAAAGAGAAAATCAAGCAGGCTCCCCGTCCAGCAGGGAGGCACACCTGGGACTCAATCTCACAGCCCTGAAGTCATGACCCGAGCTGAAATCAAGAATCAGACATTAAACCAACTGAGCCACCCAGGCACCCCACATCAATTAATTTTCTTATGGTATTCTCTGCCTGAAATACAAGTTCTTCTCTTGTCCATATAACAAACAACAATTAAAAATTCAATTTGAATATTCAAACTGGAAATCCTTTCCTCTAAAGCCTTTCTTAATAGTCCATAATCCTTCCTTTGTGCCTCTACTGTATGCTGTGTATCTACAGGTTTTGCTTGTTTATGTTTTTGACTGTCTTTTTCAAGCTATGAGTTTCTACAATGTGGGAACTATATCTTTTCCACTATGCTCAATGCTTAGTACAATGATTGTTATCTATTAGGTGTTTGATATAAAGAAGGAAGGAAGGAAGGAAGGAAGGAAGGAAGGAAGGAAGGAAGGAAGGAAGGAAGGAGCAAGGGGGAAACTCACCAAAGGTTAACCTTACTAAATGTTAAATTTGATTCAGATTTTGATAAAATTATAGCCCCTCACTCTTCTCAAATAAATCTCTTCTCTCTCAAATTTAATCCTATTCTCAAGCTCACTCTACATCCAAATAAAATAAACAAAGGTGACGTCAAACACTTTGATGTTTGCTCCTTTTACTTTCTAAATTTAGACCTTTTTACCCCTCCATCACCACCATTTGTTAGAGAAGTCCCAGATCCCTCAAACAACAACAGTTTTCTTGAGGTCTGCTGTGCCTTGTTTCGGCATTGAGCTCTCTGTGGATTAAATTTCTCTCTCCTTTCTTCATTTTTTTTTTCTTTATTCTTATCATCAGTCAAAACCTGCTGTTTTAAACATATATTTGAAGGGGTTATCTCTCAGCAACTTGCCTTGAAGAGAAGTACTCTGCTGTTAAATTGACCCACATAACACACTACCCATTTACCTGGAACAAAAAGGATTTTATTTATTATTATTATTTTTTAAGATTTTATTTATTAATTCATAAGAGAAAGACAGAGAGGCAGAGACATGGGCAGAAGAGAAGCAGATTCCCTTCAGGGAAGCCTGATGTGGGACCTGATCCCAGGACCCTGGGACCACGATCTGAGCCAAAGGCTCAACCACTGGGCCACCCAGGTGTCCAGAGAAAAGAATTTGAAATGTGAATCTCAGTGCCCTTAATCATGTTGTAGGTGATATTTTCCAAATTTTAACTGTTATCTATGTGGGGTCTGTTCTATAACCCTGTTTTAGCTATACAGTAATCCTGCAACTGTAATCGCAACAATTTATTGAGTATGCACATGTAATATGTGCATGAATAATAATTAAGTATGTTTATATATAGATAATAGCAATTATCCATTCTATGTTACCCGTTAGGCTAAGTCTCTCATGGCAATTAATTCATGTAAAGTTCACATCAACCCTGAAGCATAAGTACTTTCTATCCCCATTTTACACATATAGAAACCAAGGACTGCACAGATTAAATGATTTGTTCTTACTCACATAGCCAGTAAGTGGGAGAGCTGGTATTTCACTTAAGGCTTTTCTGACTCCAAAGTCCCACGTAACGTTACAACCCTGATCTGAAGGAATTCTTGGCCAACTGACCAGACAAGGGCAGTAAACTTATTGCCAAGGCTCGGCATTACAATATGTGGTACTCTTTCAGGAAACTCATTTTTTTTCCCCAAGCAATAATCTGAATGTGTTTCATTTCTCTCAGTGTCTCTTATTCTTCTGGAGCAAAAAAGTTCTGTGTACAAGCTAGACATTTCTACCCTTCCTTCCCTGTGGCGGTAACATTAGTCTTGATTGGCTGTGGCTCATTTTACACTATTTGCTGCTGAGATGTTCACCCTTTCAGCTTACTTAAGGTCATTGATAGAATAAATTTTCATCAATCTATAGTGATGTAGCTCCTAATTAGAAATAAGATAGAAAATTGCAAGTCTGCTTCTAGAGAACATTAAAGGTTACATTCTCATGAGTCTAAATTATTTACGTGTTTTTATGAGCACATTACTTATGATTAAGAATAGTTTCAACTGTACTTTACTGCAAAATTTTAACAAATGATTGGTTGTTACAGTATTTGGCACAAGTTTGTTAGTTTCCCTATAATTTCCTAAAGATTTTTCAGTTGTTTCTATATTTTTTATATGTATTTTTTCACCCTCAGGGTTATGTTTCACACTTTTAAAAGATTGGTTTTGTGTTTTTTCTTGTTTTCCCTACACTCTGCAAGCAAGGTTGCTCTTTTGTCACCCCTGGGTATATGTGCATCTCTTCAAAATTTTCTGAATTCTCAGCTCACTGAAAGGAACCCATGCCCTTATTTTCACCTCTAGGTCAGAACCATCCTCCTCAAAGTCTGGAAGTCTCTCCTCTGACTTCATCAGTGCAGTAAGCAAGGCCAGGGCAAAAGGAAAATGTAGAGTTTCCTGATGGAAAAGCGAGAAGAAAAATGCCATTAAAGGTATTAAAATGTAAAGTTTGTTCTTTCCTTCATTATCTGTCAATACATGATGGTGCTTTTTATTTACCACTTAATTTTATTCTAATTAAAGAAAAATTAAAAATTTAAATTGTCAGCATGAATTCTGTTGTTCTTTATATTGTTCAATGCCAGTGTTAAATGCAAATAAAAGTGTTGAGCTTATACATGGAATTGCCAAAATTACACAATTTGTATTTCCTAACTCATGCATACAAAATGTATTTCATTCTTACCAGAACAGTGGAAATGCTGCACACGACTAACTCAACTGTATGTTATTGTTGTTTTCTCCACTTCTTGCTACATATGTATTCTACTAGCATTCTCTACCTTCTGCTTACTGATAAATAAGGAAAAACTGAAAGGAAAAGGAACCTTGGGTTGCCCTATCTTTTCCTTTCCTTCTGTGTCATCATGTTCAGAATAAGTTGTTGGCTAATGTAAGGAGGTAATATGAGTAAAAAAAAGGATATAATAAAATGCTTTGGTCATCGGTGTTACTTAGAACACTGTTGTCCTTTCTATGTTTGAAGCAAATTTAGGTTCAAATGTCTTGTATGGTCTCTCTAAAGGTTGTCAGTGCCTCTGCTTATCCAGACATAGAGGTAAACATGCTTAACTTGTACTCTTGAGCCTTGCCGAACTGCCCCACATTGTGAGTTCACTGGAATTCTGTGCTCGTGGGGCAGCATGTCTGCTATATGTAAATGAGGCAAAAACATCCATGTTACATGTCTTCCCTTTGCCTGCATCCATGATGCATTCTCATACTTCATTTATAAAATACAAGGTCAAAGATGACTTTATTAAAAAAATTCAAGGTGTTGACAGCATAGGACACCTGGGAGGTTCAGTGGTTGAGCATCTGCCTTCGACTCAAATCATGATCCCGGGGTCCTGGGATGGAGTCCCAAGTCAGGGTCCCCACAGGAAGCCTGCTTCTCCCCCTGCCTATGTCTCTGCTTCCCTCTCTGTGTCTCTCATAAATAAACAAACAAATATTTTTTAAAATAAAAAAAAAAAAAGATGGTAACAGCCGAGCATTAAGCCAAGGGCAGGGCCCTTCTGAGTGCAGGTACTATGTGAAAATGCCTCTCAGGTGGCCCTCCCAAGAATCCCCCTTAATACTAGCCACTTAGCCTCAGTGACGAATTTTTACTGGCTGGCTCTGCATCTGTGTCTGTTCTGAAAGGACAATGGCATCTTGTTTAGTTTGCTCTTAAGATAGTCTTTTGCAAGGTCACCTTTAACCCAAATGACACCTTTGTGAAACTAGAAAAAGTTATCTCCTTTTCTAGGCAGACCAAATTCCATGATAAAGCAAATAACTAATTCATTCCCACCAAATGCCATGGTTGTGAACTCTTTTGAAGGATATTACTTGAACACTTATATACATCAACTTTACTATTTTTTTCACTAATATTTATAGAATGTTAAAGCCAACTATTAGCATAGGGAGAGACCATTATTGTTGTGGCCCTGCCTCCTGCAACATCTCAACATCCTGCATCTTCTTTCACAGAGACTTTCCTCTTTTCTGCTGTCCTGCCCCTTATATGACACCCACTTTTATTGTTCCTGGTCTTTGTAATCTGTAAACAACTAAGGTACCTCCTAATGCTATTACAATCTGTTGGCTAAACTGGCCTTGGAACCCTTTAGAAATCGGCTACCACAATTTCTACCTCCTCTATTGCCCACCATTATTGTCATAAAACCATCGCTGAAGTCTTCCTGTTGTTAGCACTGACAGTTTGTCTGAGTTTGTCTCAGTCTTGAGTTTTCCTAGTTTTACCAGTGTCGTGGACATTCCTCCTCCTGCCCAAGTTGGTGTGGTAGTAGTTGCTGCTGCAAAAGCATTGCTGATACCAACTTCGTTGGAATTTAGAATGTGGCCTGCCTCTGGTATTTGCAGTCCTTCTCTTAGTCAAGAGTAAATTCAGAGACAAAATCATTTAGAAAGGAAGAGAAAAAGTTTCCTGCAGAAATGCAAGAGAGTCAGACATTAAGAAGATTGGCTCACCAAATAAAGAGCACAACAAGCATTTAAAAAAGGAAAAAACCCACAAAATGTACAAGGTTACCAAGTGTACATTGTGTTTATAGAGAAATAATTTCATATGATTATCATATTCAGAAAGATTCTCATATCTTCAGGCTTCACCATAGTAAAAATTAGGGACATAGTTTTCTTTACTAAGAAGTTCAGGTTAAATAGACATTCAAGATTTCATTTATTTTGAAGACCAGAATCCAAGAACATGACCTTAATGTTAAGTGCATAGTAATACTCAAAGTAAACTGTCAGCTTTTGCTTCTATACCTTTCAGAATTAGTGTTCTTTGGAGCAATGCAGAATATTCAATACATATAAACATTAAAAATAGAAATACCACATGATCCAATAATTTCATTACTGGTATTTACCCAAAGAAAACAAAAACACTAATTCAAAAAGATATATGTACCCTTATGTTAGTTGCAGTATTATTTATAATAGCCAAGATATGGAAGCAACTAGGTTTCCATCCATAGATGAATGGATATGGAAGATGTGGTTTTGCTATAATTTAAATCATGACTATAGTAGTCAAAATTAGAAGTGCGAACCTGTGCATTAAATTAAGCTGGGAAGTAATTGATTCATTGAATAGACAATTCTTTCCATACAGTAGAGTAGAATGACCAGGTGTTAGGGTAGATTATTCAGATAATTCTTTGTTTTGATCATTTCTAGAGATAAAATGAAACACAAATTATAAATGGAGGTCATGTTTGGAGCGTTCAATCAATATGACCAGATTTTGCTTAGAAAAATGTTTTTTAACAGTAGTAGGATGCTGACAGTGAAGTGTAGGCATTTTTAAGAAAACCCATTAAAATCTATCTGAATTTTTGCATTTAAGCCAACACCAGTTGATTTATATCACTTGTAATGGATTCATGGTACTCATTATTCTCAGAACAAATTAAATTAACCTATACTCCACATGGCCTCTACTTACCTTTCCAGCCTGTCTCATGTATAATCCTTCACGTTCTGGGATCCAGTTGTTCTGAACTGCCTATGGGCCTCCAGATGTGTTGACCTCTCTTTGACCCTTAGCCTGACTCCTTCCCTGCTGCCCATCCTTTCTTCCATTTTTTTCACTTAAATTGATGAGGAACATTGCCTCACACAAACTTGGTTCACTCCTCTTGGATACCATCCCTGGCCACCATATTCCTATTTACCACACTTCAAGTGTCATTATTTTATATATATATATATATTTTTTTTCTACTTCTGTAGACTATAAACTCCTTGAAAGAAGGAGCTGTATCTAAGTCATCTTTTTTATTTGCATCTTCTAAATTAATCTCCGTGTAAAATAGAGCTTTTAAATATATGTGAGTAAAAACTATAAGGAAAACATTTTCTCTGGATAGAGCTATAATGCAGAAACTGGCTCAGAGAATGTCTATTGTAGCTCTTTTTCCTGCCACAAATGGATCATATGATATATAAGTCATTCCTCTATATATTTTTGGGAGTTCTAAAATGAGAATCCTAATATTAGTCATGCATAACTTACAAAATTCCTGTGAACATTGGAAGTATTAAAAATAAAAAAGTAAGAAAGTTTAAAAAACAGTAAGAGGAATAGTACTAACTTCAACCTGGACCTCTGACCCCGTATATCACAAGGGACAAGGACAGATCCTGACATATCTAAGTGTTCAATATGTGTTAGTTCATGTCCCTCCTATGTCATCTCACAGTTAATGCATTTAGAGAGGGAGGTGTTGAACTTGTAATGATTATAGTTGGTCTAAAAATCTCAGTTACAAGGAGCTCATTTTATATGAAGGCTTTTCAAGGATAAACTTTAAGAGGTGTCTCCCTAACAAAAATTGCCACAACCAAGCAGCATTAAGTTCAAAGATCTTTGAATAACTATCTAGCATTCTTATACACATACAAAGTATTTGAGGGGGGAAAGTTGGTTGTTTTTGTTTTTGGGTTTTTTTTTTTCCCCCTTGGCTCGGCATGTTTCTTTTGGTAAAGCAAAATATTTTATGGCTCTAGGTTTACTCTGTAGCTGGCAGAGCTAGTGGAACATTATCATGCTTGATGAAACACTACTTCTCCTGCTCAAACAAATGTATATCAAAATGAAAGTAAGTGGAGAGATTACTGCTTTTTAGATTAGTGTCTATTATCAATAAGCAGAGAGTTTCAAGTGCTTTAGTTAATGTGATTTCTTTGCCATTAAGGATAATTTATTGTTCTATTGTATGAATAGTTGTCAAATCTTTATACAATGAGTCAGATAATTCTTTGCACAATATTTAGTAGCTCTGTAAAAAATGAGATTTGAAATGTATCGAATGGGGGACTACCTTTTAACATTTCGTCTCAGAGAAGATGCTTGCTGCTTGAACATTTGATACAGATATAATCAGATAATATCTACATGCGGCAGAGTGCCCAGTAGCTATTTACATGTGGCTGCCATCTTGTTGATTGATCACACATGATCTACATGAATTAATGAATCTGATATGACCAAATTGGTCATGTCACCATTATTACAATGTCAAACTGAGTCCAAAAAATCAAAGTGTTTGATTCTGAATTTGGCTACACACAAGCTTTTCTGTCATTGAGTGAGGTCAATGGAATGTGTTAGTATGTCTGTGGGGGTGGTGGAGTCAGGGTGGTGAGACCACAGAGATGCAACAGAACTGCAGCCATGCAGACCATGGCATCATCTCCTGACTAACCCCTGGTAAGGATGGCCCAGGCAAGGGCAGGGGTCAGAGAGATCAAGAAAGAGTGATAGATTGTTATCTCAGAAGGCTGCCTAGAGACTAAGGAATAGATGATGCAAAGATGCTAACAAACAGGATCTATCACAGAGCTAAATTTCCCCATCAAGCTTCTGGGTCACCAGAAGAGTTAGCAAAAGCAAGGCAAACCACAATCTTATAAAAAAAAAAAAAAATACTGGACACCTGGATAGCTCAGTGGTTGAGCATCTGCCTTCAGCTCAGGGCATGATCCCAGAGTCCCAGGATAGAGGTCTGCATCAGACTTCCCACAGGGAGCTTGCTTCTCCCTCTGCCTATGTCCCTGTCTCCGTGTGTGTCTTTCATGAATAAAATAAATAAAATCTTTAAAAACTTGACATGGCTCGACCCATTGTATGGATCCCTTAATAGAAAACACAAGTTTGAGAGCCAGGTAGCAGTCTTAGAAACAGGGCTAGAGCTTCATATATCTTAAGGTAGAAAATCAAAATATAAAATTCAAAACAGAGCATAAAGAAAAGTTGACTTGATGTTTCACGATTGGAACTATAAACAATGGTTTCTTAAATAGTCCTTGACCAAGAAAAGTTTCCCCAGGGACCAGAGTTTAGATGAATATATCTAGATGTAAGGCTTACAGAAATACAGGGAACCAGGCAGCACATGCACAATGCTGAAGATGCATTGTCAGAAGTTTGCTGATAAATGTTTACCATTTGTAACATTTGCTGATTTCTATAGTGTAAATAGCCTATTGTGGCTTGTTCCAAGCTACCGTCATGTCATCAACTTGCCTACAAAAACTCCTAGGAATGTTAACAGTTGGTTCTTGTGAAGCAGTAAAAACTAGTTGCAGCGTGCCACTGTTGCATGGATGAGTCTATATCAGACTCAATTTATCAAAGAATTTATTAAACTTAAAAATAAAAGTATAAATTATTTTAAAACAATATTTTATTTGCTTATTTTTATTTATGTATTTATTTATTTTTTTTCTCATTCAGTAAATATTTACTAAGTACCTTCAGAGCTTGTGCTGGCCATTACTCAAGTCCAATAGAGCATCTGTTCTGGAAGCTCATGACTATATTGTATACAAGGCATATAGTCCCTGAATTATTTTAAATTATGGATAGCTAACAATTTAACCAGAAAATTCTTGTACCACAAATCCTTTTCTACTCATTCCTTTGCACATAGAATCTAATTCCACTCTCTATCAGAACTGGAATTAGTACTTACTTGACTTCACTCAGGGCCTGATCTGTCATAAATATTCAATAAATCACTAGTGAATATACCAGGTTTCTTTACTTGGGAGCCTAATAAATGCAACTGGTGTCCAAATAACATCCAGCTGTTTGTAAATTTACTTTGTATATTTGTAAATATGCATTTTTTGCAGAAAGAGCCAGTCATGCTCATATTGCAATTAAGTGAAAAATATATTTTTCTTTTTATATTATCTCTCCTCCATAGCATAAAAGCTGCAAGTATTCCATTTTCTGAATTCTCAAAGCATTATATTTGTGATTTTATTGTAACCTCAGTGCTTTGGAGTGATGTGATCCTGTCTTTTTTTTCTCCAGGATATCCTCTTACTTCCTGAAGAGTAGTTTCCATGTCTTATTGCCTCTGAGATCTTAATCCTCAGTGTTTATTATCAGTTTATTTTTTATTATTGTAGGTGAGCCTGATACACTGTGTGTCTTCAATATCTTTACAAAATTGATATAAAACTGCAAATTTTACTATACTCTAATAATTAACTAAAAAAATAAAATATATATTGAGTAAGTATGGCTCTGTCTGGTAGACATTTGCTTTCTCAGAATTTTCATTGCTTCAATTTATGTTAATATTGGTGATGGGGGGTATCCCTAGGTGGCTCAGCAGTTTAGCACCTGCCTTCAGCCCAGGGCATGATCCTGGAGTCCCGGGATCGAGTTCCACGTCTGGCTCCTTGCATGGAGCCTGCTTCTCCCTCTGCTTGTGCCTCTCTCTCTCTCTCTTTCTCTGTGTCTCTCATGAATAAATAAATAAAATATTTTAAAAAAATATATTGGTGATGGTATTCACATTCTGCTTGAAACATTTCAATGGTGACATATCCAGGTTGTTATTAAGATAAATTGCTTAAGGAAATTGCATAAGAGAAAGTTACTGAGAACAAATTGAAAATTATGACAAAGTGATCAGTGGACTTATTTGTATAGATTTGAGCCAGGAATTCAGTGAGTCTGTTACAGTGGAGACCCTATCCTTACACTGATATGATCAGACTGACTTTACCAAAAGAATACAGGTCACTAGCAAGAGAAAAGCTCTAGTCTTCAGAGTCTTTCTGTGGCTCCACACACCATCTCTGCAATGTTATTGAACTTTTACAGATTGATATAACCTCTTGGCCAGAAAAGCACCTTCCTGTTATAGATTGGGATATTATTTAAGGGCTTACTTTTTATACTGGTCATTTTCATATAGCTCTTCCAACTAAACCAAAGAGAAGAGTTAATATCTATATATCATATATGACATTTTCCTTGAAGAGGTGATAATGGAAGGCGGAGGTATTAAAGAACCCTTCATATTACAATTCTGTGCTTATTTTGTGAAAGGTTAGAGCCACATTTAGATCCTGAAGCCCTGGATTTCAATTTTAATTTAAGCATTCTTTCCCAGTGACCTTTCCCTTTTACTGCAAAAAAGACAGTGTTCAGTTTGACACTTTTGTTCTTTAAAATCTACCCGCTTCCTTGACTTTTAAGTAAGAACTGAGAGAGCCTATCAGAGTCTGTCATAAGGCAGGCATTTTTTCCCCCTCGAGGGCTTTTGCGTTCTCTTTATTGGAACAGGCATTATTCAGCCTAAAGCAAGGAAGACCTAAGAGCAGTCTTTAAGGAAGTTGGATTGTTAATAGAGAGAAAACAGGGAAACACTGCCTTGTCAGTGATGTGGGATCTGTAACCTCTAGCTCCCTACTCCTTTCAAAGCCTGTCAAGTATCATCATCAGCTTATTAAGCAGAGGGGTTGATAAAAATTGATGTTAATTTTAATCGACTCCTATTCATTTCTCCAAGGGGTGGAGAATGACAAATTATTCAGTAATAGTTACAGCATGTATCAAAAATTTATTTTTTCCAAGATACTGGGACACTCCAGCAATTTAATGATATACACCATTAGTTCTAAGTCAGACTGGATGAAAGTTGAACCCTTCAGCACAGCTACTAGACTACCTAGTTAGAACCTATCTAATAATAATAACTAAATATGTCATAGTTTGGGTTATATAATGTATTTTACAAATGCCCTCTACAAAATACCATAAAACTAAAAAGTAAATCCCAAAGTTTTAACAATATTAAGACATTTGTTGAGTACAAAAATGACCCAATACAATACTAATCAAGAGATACATAATAAACCTTATAGACATGGCAGCTGCCATCAGAGAACCAATAAAACAAATAATGTAGTTGAAAATTGAAAAAGAAATAATCTCCCAGAAGTTTGTTTGTCTGAACCATTGTTCCCAATTGGCTTAGTTATGTTTTGTTTAAGAGAAGGTTTTTGGGGGCACCTGGTGGCTCACTCAGTTGGGTGTTGGACTCTTTTGTTCCAGCTCAGATCATGATCAGGGTTATGAGATCGAACCCCGCATCAGACTCCCTGCACTCTCTCTCTCTCTCTCTCTCTCTCTCAATCTCTCTCCCACCTCCCTCCTTCTCAAGTAAATAAATAAATAAAACCTTTTTAAAAAAGAGGGAGAAGGTTGTTTGGCTAAAACACTTTTATGAATGGAAAATATATTCTCTTACATTTAAAAAACAGAAAGAAAAGGAAAAAAGAAAAGGAACACCACCACCAACAAAAAAAAAAACCCCAAAAACTTATGAAGTGTTTTCCCTGTAGTAGTGATTGTCTAGTACTCAGTAAATATTCTTCCTCTCTCTTACTCTCCTTTTCCTCTTTGGCTTTGACAAATATTCAGTCAGCACCTGGTTTGCTCCAGGCATATTGTTAGTTAAACAAATATTTCAAATATTTTACCTGGACTTATGGAGCTACTACCAAGTTGAGATGGGATGCGGAGACTTCTTTACAACTAAAATATACTTGCTTGATTGAAATAATTAATATTAAATCTCATTATAAAGATTTAAAATGGAACAATAGGGAAGTAATGAATTCTGCATTTAGATTTGGTCAAGTCTCTATAAAGATTTATTCACTCATGTGTTCAGAGAGATATCTGAGAATGTTCCATCTCATCAAGGCTTATTTCCCAATAAGACTTAGTTGATGCTTTATCTCTACTCACCTTCTCATCCCTCTATATCCACAAACCCCACTATCATCTGCAATGTGTTTCTTCCCTTAACAATTTAACTACATCAATCTTTAAAAGTTCACTTCAAGTCTCATTAAGACTTCCTTGAAGCCCACAAAAAATGCTACCTCCATCTTTATGATTTCCTCTTAGAGCAAATAAAATCTCACACTGATTTTCTAGTTGCTTTTCTCCCCAACTAGATGAGAAACTGAGTAGAAACTGAGAGCTACGAGCTTTTGGTGCAGCTCTGTAGAGTCTCTTAGTTCTTCTTACAAGAAATTTAGCAGTTGATAACTGTGTACAATTAGTTTCTTTCCCTGAGAGTTTGACAGCTGCCTAATAATCTCTATTCTTTTCTTCCCTCTTCCCAGTCCTTACGTCACATGAGCATATTCTTTTATGGACTGTAAATAGTAAGATTTCTAACCAATTAAAGAGTTTTGTATATTTTATTTTTCATGAGAAGATAAACCAAGAAAAAGAATTGGAACATACTGGTGGTCATATTACCAACCAAAGGTATGGTCTTATTCTTTTGTAACTTAAATGCTTTAGGAACATTTTAGTAGAATTCATTCTCAGAGATAATGGGACTTGTTCTCAATTCAATAAGGTTCTTTGAGTGTAAGGGGTAAAAGAATGGCTTCAAAGAAATGTGATCCATACATAGAAAATGCTGATTATATAAAGTCACCAGACATCATAGGGGCATACTGATTTGCCAGAGGAGACTGAAACTTCCCCTTTCTGATGTATTTTTCCATTTGTTATTTTGACTTTGAATCATTCTCTTTCTGAAGCACAGGAAGACAAATTGCAAAGGATTTATAAAAGAATAGAATTGACTTCAGATCTCTTCCTTGCCTAAATTTGCAAGTCTTTGTAATGATCTTGTTTTAAAGTAGATGCACATTCATTCTGCTAAGAGAAACCACAACATACTTTGATACTATGTCCTTCCTGCAGTTATTTGCTTCCTTAAGGAGAAAGTAAGAAAGGTTTTTCAGACTTGAAATATGTGGATTTAGTGGATTGGTTGATTATAGAGCCTTTACCTCCCCCCTTTCTTCTGCCTACACTGAGCACAAAGAAATTTCCTTAGACGTTTAGGAGAAAAATGATACTTCCCCTGGGTTGTCCTTGAGCTAACAGCTGCAGACTTCAGATTTTCAATATAACTCAGGCAGCAGCACATGTGAGGAAATAGGTCCTAAACTCACTTAAAAGTTCAAAGGCTATGATAGAAAAGCGTGCCCATATTGAGTAACTTCTGAAGAGGCTGAACCTATACTAAAGTAACAAGGTGAAGTGTTGGCAAATATTAGGAGGTTAGGGTGAAAGGCTCAATAAAGGTCTTCCATAGAAGTTGGCCAAAAGAGAGATGAGTTAGATAAGGTCAAAGAAAAAAAGAATTCATCAGCAGGAAACATACACAGTGATCACAAATCAAAGTAAACATAGAAATTTCTGAGTGATATGTCAGCTGACTTTTTCCCCTTAAAGTGTTAAAAATGTACAGATATATAAATAGAAATAAAATCTTTTTAAAAGTCATGTAACAATTATCTACGTGTGTTCAATTTGTATATGATTCAGGACTGTTCTGGTCTAGGTGAAGCCATCAAGACCATGGTGCAGCTTTGACGTTGGATTCAGATCTTAGGGCTGCCTTATAAGTGAGACTCCCTTGTCAACATTTTTGGCCCACTACTTAGACAATACAATCCCTCAAATGTAGAATGAACCTATCATATCAAATTTCACTATGTCATCTAATAACATATGTTCAGTTTAATAAGGGTTGTTTATTTTTCACAGCCCTCCAGGGTACACTGATTATCTTGCCATGTTTCTGTGAATTATAAAAAAATGAACATATTTTAAATTCTCTTCCCACATTAGAGAAATTAAACCTCGAAAAGTATTGAGGAAGTCCCAAATTTGTTCTTCATATAACCTCTAGAATGATCTCTCTAAAAGGGCATATCTTATCACATTCTTATTAACAATATCTTCCATTCTCATTTTCCTGTAAGGATTAAGGGAAGTGATGAATGTGAAAGTTCCAGTACAATGCCATGCACAAAGCAGTTCTCAATAAATACTGATCCCTCTGGCTTTCTCTCCTTGGCTTGAATGACAATATGAAGACTAGATCAAATCCTGCTCATCACAATACTCAGAAAGGATGCATAAAATGTAACAAATTCCTTTTAAATATATAGCTGAATCCTTAAGAAAGTAAGAGAAAAAAGAGGAAAATCATAGAGAGGGAATCAAAAACACAATGATAAATGTGAACTGGTACTGGGATTATAATGAGGTGGCAGACAATGAGAATTTTCTATTAGAAAAAAATATATATACGATTTGGAGTTTAATGTCACCCAGGAACAGGAATGAGGTCTTTGGTTTAAAAGATCTAGGGAGCAAAACTCCAAACCATTGCATAAAACATTGGTTTTATGTCTTACAGCTCACATAAGGATGACATGCTCAGAATAAATGTGGACTGAAAGTAAAAATAAATCTTTATCTTGACACAAGAAGACCACCAAGAAGCTTGACTCCCTTGACCTGACTCTCAGATGAATAAATAAATCTATCAAGAAAACTAAATATTAACACAATATTAATTAAAAATTCAATGGAAAGTAAAACAGCATAATAGGCACAGAAAAAGAAATAGAAGAGCTAAAGATAGATTTGAGGAAATTATCCAGAATGCAGCACAGAGAGATAGAACAATAAAACATGTAAATAGAGTTTAAAAGACATAGAAGATAGAATATATCTCTCCAACATTTGTAATAGGAGTTGCCAAATAACAGAATTAATGGAGAACAAGTAAATATTTAAGGTGAAAATAAATTAAAAAATTCCAGAGTAGAAGAAATAGGGAAATCACAGAGTCCAAAATATATTTGGAAATCACAATGAGTACCAAATTAGGTAAGTATAATAAATCCACCTTTAAGCAAATACAGAAGTGAGTCTAGAAATCACAGAAGAAAAATCATGGAAGCAAATAGAAAGAAAAGACATGAAAATTGGGCTACAACTAACTCCTTTAAAAAGGAAGAAGATAGAAAAATAATATATTCAGTGTTTGAGAAAAAAATAGCCAGTAACTCAGAATTCTACATTCTGATAAATAAGCATTTAAGATCAATAGTAGAATGAATGATTTCAAACACACAGTAACTGAGCATCCTCTCCAACAGATTTTCAAAAACATACCTTCTAAAAGAAATAACTTCCGTGAGAAAAAAATACAAAAACAAAAACAAAATACCTCACCCAGAAAGAAGTACAGACTTATTGAGATGAATGGTACACAAATAAATTATTAAATATATAGATGCATTAAAATTTAAACATTAATAACAAAAACTAATTGAGTTTAAAAAATAATGTAAGTAAAATGCTATGTAGTAAAGATGTTAAAATTAATATGAGCAAAGAAAAATTTTGAATACTTATAGTTAGAACAGAGATCAAACAACATGAATATCATAACCACCTTAATGGCAACACTATGGGTGAAAAAAGTAACTGATTAAAGGAAAAGGTGGGGCAGCCCTGGAGGCGCAGCGGTTTAGCGCCACCTGCAGCCCAGGGCGTGATCCTGGAGACCCGGAATCGAGTCCCACGTCAGGCTCTCTGTGTGGTGCCTGCTTCTCCCTCTGCCTGTGTCTCTGCCTCACTCTCTCTCTCTCTCTCTCTCTGTCTCTATGAATAAATAAAATAAAATCTTTAAAAAAAATAAAATAAAATAAAGGAAAAGGTGAAAGCCTGACTAGTTCTATAACAAAGAATTGAATCAGTCAGTAATAATGTCTATACATTAGGCCCAAATACCACACAAATGCTGAATTCAGACTTAAATTCTACAAATAATATAAGAACAAGATTGCTCAATATTATTATTTTTTAAAGATTTTATTTATTTATTCATGACAGAGAGAGAGGCAGAGCCACAGGCAGAGGGAGAAGCAGGCTCCACACAGGGAGCCTAACGTGGGACTCAATCCTGGGTCTCCATGATCACATCCTGGTGCCAAAGATGGCACTAAACCTCTGGGCCACCGGGGCTGCCCTTAATATTATTTTTTAAAAGATTTTATGAATGTATTCATTAGAGAGAGAGAAAGCATACACATGGTGGGGAGGACCAGAGAGGGAAAGAGAGGGATAAATAGACTCTATGCTGAGCATGGAACCTAACTGGGACTCCATCCCAGGACCCTGGGTCATGACCCCAGCCAAAACCAAGAGTTGGAGGCTTAACCAACCATGCCCCCCAGGCGCCTCTATACAATGTTATCTAAGCTTTTTCAGAAATTAGAAATTGAAGAAATACTTCCCAATTTATTTTACAATTAAAGTATTATCTGATACTACATCAAATAGATTATGAGAAAGGCAAATTATAAGCACATCTTTTAAACCTAAATGAAAAAATCACTAAATAAAATTCACAACTGTTCAAAGCAGATTCAGTGATATACCCATAAACTTTCACCATAATGGGACTGTGTTTTTGAAAGAATGCAAGTGTTTTAGCATAAAACATTTAGTTATGCAATTTTCCTTCTTAACATATTAAATGTCAAAATTAGCACGTTTATAGAATCAAACATTAATATAATTCAACAGCGATTAATGAAAAATCTCACCAATTTAGTAACAGAAGGAAACTTCCTTGACTTAACACCCTACAATGGTGAAATATTACAGTTTCACTTAAAATCATTTTAAAATTCCATCTAAAATTCAATTTTATCAAAGAACTTTTACAGGGTTGAAAAAGAAAGAAAAATATTTTCTTATTTTTTAGAGCCATAAGATTGTCTTCCTAGAATATACAAGAAAAGTGGCTGGTGTATTCAGGACAGACCATGCCAAAATATGCACCTTAGCATATTAAATATGTTAAGCTGAGGAATTTGAGAAAACAGCAGAAGCAGAAACTTCACTTTGACTTCCCTATACACAAGATTCTCTTCTGAAACAGGTCATAAAACCCTCAGGTGAAAAGTGCCCTCCTGATACTCAGAGGAAAGGACCATTCTTATCTCTGAAGACAAAGGACCCCAAGCAGAATCCCTACAAACAGGGATTCCCTGATTTTACTACACTCAATTCATACTCTTTGATCTATCTTATTTCTATATGACTGTCCATTCTTCTTCATCAAGCTTAGCATAAAAGTAGTCAGGCCTAACTATTTCTTTGGGTTCTCATTTCCTTCTGGAGGCTCCTGAGCCACATAAAACTTACATTAAATAAATTTTCATGTTTTTCTCTTGTTCATCTTTTTTAGTTTAATTTTAGACCCAGCCAGAACCTTAAGAAGGTCAAGAAACATTTGTTTCTCTTCTATAGACAATCAGAATTGATCAAAGAATCAAGCAAAGTTGTTGGATAAAGGAACAATATGAAAATCAATTAGTTGCCTATGTACCCATATGTACAAATATTTAGAAGATATACTGGTTTAAAATATAAAAATAGAATTAAAAATGGAAACAAAAGAATAATGCTCCTAGAATTAAATTTTTAAAAAATGTATAAAACTTTTATGAAATAATTCAGAAAACATTGAGATATTAAAAAGACCTAAAATACTTGGATAAATGTCAATCGAGAGGACAATCCACTATCAAAAATATAAAATTTTTCTAAAATAGATAAATTTAAACATTTAATACATTTTCATCAAAATTCCAACAAGTTTTATTATAGCTCAATATAAGCAAAACCCAATAATTCACAAGGAAGATTAACTGGACAAGAATAGCTAGAGCATGCTAATGACTAATAAGGGACCCTTGTACAAGGAGATAGGTGTTTACTACCCTTCCACGATAATAAGAGAGTATGGTACTGATAAAAGAATAAACAAATACGGTAACAGGGACTGATAAATAAATAAAAATAATTCAGAGTATGGAACTGACCTTTTCATTTATGGAAACATGGTATATGAGAGGACTGAACTAGAAAATCAGTAGATAAAAATTTGAACCATACAACAAATGGTCCCAGTAACGTTGGTTTTCCACATAAAAAGAAAAAATGTAATATCAGATTCATATCTCATTTCATATGTTAAAGATCAGATGAAGTACAGATTTACATCTTAAAATCAAAAGTTTTTGGAGGTATATATATGAAGACATATTTATGACAGAAGTGTAAGGAAGAATTTCTTTAAGAAGATGCAAAAAGGCCAAACCACAAGCAAAATGTTGATAAATGTACCTGCATGAAATATTTTTAGGAAAAAAAGGACAAACTTTAGAAACAAGCTACAGAACCAGTAAAGTTTCATTTGTGCAACATACATATCTGAGAAAATACTAGTTGTCAGCCTAGAAATCAACATAAAAGAGAGGGAGAAAGAGAAAAATGATTAAAGACTATTAATAGACATTTCTCAGAAGAGGAGTGCAAATGGCCAAAAAAATGTATGGAAAGAGGTTCAGTCTCATTAGTAATCAGATAAATGCAATTGTAAGCCAAAATGAGATAGAATTTGAGATATTTCAGGTTGAAAACATGCTGTAGCACAAAACACTAAAGGCTATGAAGATGTGAAGTTATTGGCAGCTCTCATACACCACTCAAGAGAATGTAAATTGATAAAACTACCTGATAGAAAACACTTTTGCAGTATCTAATAAAATAAAGAGGTGTATTTTCTATATTCCAGCAATTCCTCTACATGTATTTATCCTAGAGAAATTCTTACATGTAAGTAAATATTCATATGCATTATAGAGTTAGAAGACAGAGCAAGTCTTTAATGTCAGCTGAATTAAATATGTGTTAATTTCTTCTCAAAGATAAAAAGTCTCTACTGAGGTTTCTTAAAGGACTATTTTCATTTTGAATTACAATAACTGACTCTCTTTAGAGGAAAAAAAATAGAGGACAAAAAATGATGACTAGCAATATGAGAAACTCCAATATTTGGCTGAATACTCCCCAAGCAAAGTGAAATACATCTAATTAAAAGGAAGAATCAAATGGATTGTTTGATATATCGTAACTCAACCAACTATGATATATATACACTACATCTATACATAGGTATACTCATATTTCAGTAAGTTCTTTGTTCTTATATAGAGAGTACTTATGCAATTCAAGAAATATTTATGGGATGGGGAATTTCAAGGTCAAGATAGTGGATTGATCATACATAACTACTTTTACTTGAATCCTAGATCTCACTAAAAAAACCATGAGATTCTTTTAAAAATTCATAGATCCATAATGAGAAGGAGAAAAGGGAAGGAAGTAGTAAAAGAAAATGTTCAAAACTGGGGAAAACTTAGAGAAGTAATAACTAACCTACCAGATTCAAGGAAGCTTATTCCTAAACCAGCAAAGAAAAAGCTGAGATTCAACCCAATTTTAATCATAAAATCTTCAAAAAATTCAAGAATTAAACAGAGGGTTAAACAGGATGATAGAATAAAATATGTTTGGGAAACAGATTCCTGCACCCTATTTCATTTATTTTATGAATGTCGCCTGGAAGGGCACTCTGAAGAGGATGAAAGAGAAAAGATTTGATATGGGGACAAAGAGCTCAGCTGTATGTTTGGGTACAATACCAAAAAGAGAGGATTAAGTTGCTCTATATATTCTGATTATTGAAAGTTCTCTTCCTTGACTCAGACTCCCAGAATACTATAGAATTTTATTATACTACATTCAGAAAATTGGAGAAATATGATCAATCCAAAGAGACCAAAAAATAAAAAAAATAAACAAAAAGCAAAGAGACCTAAAGTTTTTGACACAGTGCTATTTAAAAAATGTCCCACATGATTGCTATGTGCTAAAACTAAATATGGTGGGATCCATCCATATGTTCATAGCTTGCAATCAATTATTTAGTTCTCCACTCTGAACATAGGCAGACAGCCAAAGATTACTGCCAATATGAATATCAGAAACCAGAAAAATAGGTAAAATTAAGAGAAATGGAGATTATTTAGGAAGAAAAAATGTTGACTTACATTTTATGTGTGTGTGTGTGAATGTTTGATTTATTTATATAGATATATATCTAAGCTTATATAGTTGTATGTATATATATATGTAGTTGTGTATATGTAGTTGTGTACAACCTTCATTAATCTCTCTAGAAGAATAAAAATAGATATTATATCCATTAAACAAGAAAATGGTACTAAAAAATAAGATATTCAGAAAACAAAATGGCCCCTTAGAAATTAAAGGCCTGTAGCAATAATAATAATTTTTCATTACAAGATCTGAAAAATATAATTGAAGAGCTCTCCTAGATTTTGAATCAAAAAATAAAAAAAAAAAATAGGGCAGCCCAGTGACTCAGCGATTTAACACTGCCTTCAGCCCAGGGTGTGATCCTGGAGACCAGGGATCGAGTCCCACATTGGGCTCCCTGCATGGGACCTGCTTCTCCCTCTGTCTGTCTGTCTGTCTCTCTCTTTCTCTCTCTCTGTCTCTCATGAATAATAAATAAAATCTTAAAAAAATAAAAAAATAAAAAATAGACAAGAAGAATATGATATCCAAGATGGGTGCCAACATTCTGAGTACTCCTCTTAGTGAAATGCAGTCTAATTCCCCTCCTCTTGCATCTAGGCTGTATGTAGTGACTACTTCGATAAACAGAATATGACAGATATGACATGGAAAGAAAAGATTGTCAGAGCTTGCTTACATTCTATTAACTTCGTTACTAGTGGTCTGTCCCTAAGGGGAGAAATTAATGCAATGTACCTGGTCTAATGTCCTAGACCCCTGCGGACATGAATTAATAGTATTTGTGAAGAGGATGAGGCCTTACCTATTGGAAGCCCCTAGCAGGATGTTCTCTAACTAAAGGATTATTTAGAGTATTAAAAAATAACAAAACAAAACAAAATCTATGAGGCGTAGCTTCTTGGAGAATGCCCCATAAACCATACAACTCTTTGGGGTATAAATGGGCTAAAATTGAAATAGCAGTTTTAGTACTTTGGAAATCATTCAGAGATATATAACAAAATGAGGATATATTCATAAAAATGATTAAACTTCAGATACAAACAGAATGAATCTGCAGTATTCTTGCCAAAGACTGTTCCCAGGTAGAGATCAAATCTTTTATTCTACATGAGAGGTGCACTTCCGATGCAGGAAAGAATGATTAGAAGAAGTGCCCTCGATACCCCAGATCTCTACATTATATAAGACTCTCAATTGCTGGTATTCTTGACACAATTAGTAAAGCTTAATATCGGGTAAGGGCTTTAATTTATGTTAGTCTCATTTGTCAACTTGATCTTGTGTGTTAGTTCAAGGTACTGTGCTGTTTCCAGGCCCAGCCCGTAAGACATGGAAGCTTCTCCTTCTTGTCCCTTAAAGTGCTGTCAGTAGACCATGTTGCCGGTCTAACTCCCCTCCCAGTGAATCTGAGTTCAGTGACTGCTCTACCAATGGAATGTGGTGAAAATGATAATGTGGTAAATTCTGGGCCCAGGCCTTTAGAGATTAAAAGCATTCTCTTCCTATCTCTTGAAACCTTCTCCCTAGGAGCCCTGAAGCACCATACCAGGAATCTGACTACCCTGACATTGCCTATTTGAGGAGTCAGGGGCAGGCAGACTGGTGCGGAGTCTGAACTAAGCTCGGCCCTCATCCTTGCCCAGCAAGCTGTCAAGTTATATGATGATGCCTTGGCTCATTCATGCCATCCCTCAGGTGAGTTCCAGCAAATGATCTCAGTCGACGCCACAGAAATAAGAAGAATTGTCTGCTAAGGCCTGCCTGAACTTCCAATCCTCCAAATCATAAGATATGATCAAGTTGCTGTTTTTGCCACTAAGTTTTGGCAAAATTTGTTATAGAGCAAAAGATAGCCAACTCAAGGGGTAAAATAAAAGGAAAGGACAATCCAGGGGTAAACATGTAAGAGTTCTGTGCTGCATGTTAACTAGCTAGAATTTAAATAAATGAATAAAATAGAAGTTAAAAAGAAAAAAAATACAATAAAAATATTTGACCCCCTCTGATGGCAGGGATTAGTATGTGTGTGTTTGGACTTCATCTAAGTGTATAATAAAATAATAAACCGGGGATCCCTGGGTGGCTCAGCGGTTTACCACCTGCCTTTGGCCCAGGTCATGATTCAGGAGTCTCAGGATCGAATTCTGCATTGGGCTCCCAGCATGGAGCTTGCTTCTCCCTCTGCCTGTGTCTCTGCCTCTCTCTCTCTATGTCTCTCATGAATAAATAAATAAAATCTAAATAAGTAAACAAATAAATAAATAAAATAATAATAAAATAAAATAAAATAATAAACCATAGGGCACCTGGGTGGCTCAAATAATTGGACATCAGACTCTTGGTTTTGGCTCAGATCCTGGTCTCTGGACCATGGGAATGAGCCCCACCTTGGAATTCCTGCTCAGCCCAAGTCCCCTTGTCCCTTTCCCTCTGCTCCTCCCCTGCACCTGTGTGTGTTCACACATGCTCTCTCTCTCTCTCTCTCTCAAATAAATAAATGAATAAATAAACTCTTTAATATTGTTTTAAAAATAATAAAAAGTAAACCATTTTTAAAAAAATAAGAGTTCCAGAAGGGGACAATAGGAAAACAGATGGAAGGTAATCAGTGAAAAGTTTAATAAAATTTTCCCAGAACTGCAGAATACACATTTCCAGATTGAAAATGCCCACCAAGTGCCCAACATGATGAATAAAATTAGAATTACATTAAGGCACACTAGTGTGAAATTATTTTAGTACACTGAGGGAAAAAGATACCTCAATTTCTTGAAAAGGACAAAAACAAAAAATAAAAACAATAAAAATGTCACACACAAAGGATGAGTATTAACATGGCCCCTGATTTCTCAACAATGAAGAAATGCTTTAAAGATTCTAATGGAAAATTATTTTTAACCCAGATTACATGCCAGCCAAGTTATCAATCAAAAGTGAGAGCAGATTAAAGTCATTTTAGCATGCAAGTTCTCAAAAATATGCATTTTGTCAGAAAATCTTTATTGAGGAAATATTCAAAAGTCCTTGGATATTTATGAGAAAGGGATGAGATGATGAGAGTTAGGGTTAAAATTACACACTTTTTCTTGAAATAAAATTGTATATTTTATAATATTTGTATGCAAATTCCAGTTCTGTTACAAACCAGCTGTGTGATATAGAACTTGAATAGAACTTGATTAACTTCTCTGAGTTTCCATATTCTCATTAATAAAATGGAAATATCTATTTCAATTTTTATAAAGAAAAATGACAATGTATAAAATGTACAGTTCAGTAACTATCATTTGATAGTCATTTGATACACCTTTAATAGGCATTTAATAGGAAAATTATTTTTTCTTTCCTTGATTCTTTTATTTATTCATCCTGCCTTATTAAGTGGAAACATTATTGATAACATTTATTGAAGAGAATTCAGTAGCTTCTAAATTGAGGAAAATAAATAGAGACACAAAGCTGATCCTTGAAAATTAATGGCTAAGGGGACAATATATTTAAGAAGAAAATAAAAGATTCTTGAGAGAATTTCCTGCTTCGATATGAGTAGCAGAGCAATATTAATGATGAACTTAACAACTATAGTATCTGAAAATAAGCTAAAACATTCCTGTCACAAGTTATAAAGGAAGCCTGAGGCATCTCATGAGTGAGAAGAAGATAATAAGCCACTGTTTTCACACAAAAAAAAGTGATAAAAGTTAAAGATGGTAATACAGTAGACAGTTGTTTTTTGATTTTTATTTCTTATAAAATTTGCTTTAGCTATTGCCCTTTATGTTTAAAATGTGGCCTGAAAATTCAAGTCATATATAGGATGTATATGTATATATACACATCACATCTATATCTTTAAACAGTTAAATTTATTTCATTTTAAAAGAGAAGAGTGTGTGCAGTATTAAGTTGTTTATCCTTATATCTGAGGTAATTCTAACTACAGAGTCTGTAGTAAACACCAATCACTTGAAAGAAACTACCATTCAAAGAAAAGGCAGATGGAGCACAGTTTCTCTATGACTTGACCTGAAGCATCCATCCTTTTTAAAATTACAAGAAAAATATCTTTAAGAAGAATTTTTTTAAAGATTTTATTTATTTATTTATTTATTTATTTATTTATTTATTTATTTATTTATTTATGAGAGACCCAGAGAGAGAGGCAGAGACATAGGCAGAGGGAGAAGCCGGCTCCCCATAGGGAGCGCAACACAGAACTCGATCCCAGGACTCTGGGATCACACCCTGAGCCAAATGCAGAGGCTCAACCACTGAGCCACCCAGGCATCCCAAGAAGAAAGAATTATCATGGGAAACTCATTGTAAAGTGTATCTTCTAGAAGGTGGCCTGAGGACATAGCTATTGAGAAATGTATTACTAAGAAATCCCTGAAAGAGATTATAACATTTTGTTTGTTTTGAAGTATTCCTCATTAAACAGAATCACAAAGGCTGAGAGGAATCTTAGTGGAAAAGTGACATAGTCAATCTTCCTGACTCCTGGAAAGTCAAAAGTAAACAACATAAACCCTAGAGTTCTAATGCAAACTCTTGAGGGAACTCTTCCCTTTGCTAAAACCTTCACTCAGGAAAAGTTACTTTAAAATTTGTAAGTCATCTTGGGACTCTCTCTTTCTCCCCAGACACCACCTGCTTTCCTTCCAAAGACATATTTCCATAATCAAATAGGCACACGAGCCAAAGTTGGAAAGAAGTTTAGAGACTATAAAAAACCCTGTATTTTCTCGAGTATCACTAGATAGTAAACATATAAAGCTCACTCCCACCTCCAGATCTTCAAGTATGTCATTTCTTCTATAGAATCTCTTCCTTTTTTGCTTGTTCTGGACAAATTCTTCTCAGAGTTCTGGGTCCTGGACAAGCTTCAAGTTCATTATCAAGCCTTGCATGAGTAATTGTTATATTCTCTTGTAATTTTCCTTAATACACTTCAGTTGAGGCATTGATTGAAACACACACACACACCCCACTTTAGGAACATACAGTTTGTTTTTGTTTTAAAGATTCATTCATTTATTTGAGAGAGAGAGACAGAGAGAGCGAGCAGAGTGAGGGGGGAGAGGAAGAGGGAGAAAAAGTCTTAAGCAGATGCCATGTGGAGCACAGAGCCCAAAACAGGACTTGACCTCACGACCCTGAGATCACGACCCAAGCCAAAACCTAGAATCAGACGCTTAACCAACTGTGGGACCCAGGAGCCCTAGAAACATAGAATTTAAATGTGTAAGTCACTTTTATCTTGGCCCAAACCCAGAAATTTTGTCTTTTTTCATAAAAAAATTCCAGGACATCATTTTCCATCGGAGATTGTGTGTGGGTTGGATAGAAGTATTGTTTCCAACCCTCCCACCCTTTTGTGAACAATGTATAAAAATGAAGGAGACTCAGGAGCTATACCTTTGGGAATCATGCCCTATAGTTATAATATGAACAAGTCTCACATCAATCTACTAGTGGAAGGATATTTTCACCTGAAATAGAATAGAATTCTGGTTACCTTGAGTGAGCTTTACATCCCACTGTATTACATGTTAGTGGGATACCCAAAAAGGCAGAGAGCTGACACTCTACCTCGTTGAGAGGAAAGTTTAAGAAAAATATGTGGGTACTTGCTGATCAATGCCTGCATATATGGTAGATTTCATTTTGAGACTTGTTTTTCTTTTGTCTTTTTTCCCCTACATGGTAGTCAAGTTGAAGACAAGGAGATGTATAACCTTTTCCTACCTTTAATTATTGGAGGTCACCAAAATTTTACCAAATCTACTAACCATAATACAGTAATTGTGAATGACCAGGTTTTATGAACCTGCAACATGATTCCAGTCTTAATACCCCCAATCATCAGACATCATAGGTGTTGTTAGCCTTTGAATTCATAATGTGGAATTTATTACAAGGGGACATATGTCCTCTTCCCTTTATCTATCTCCTCTCCAGACCTCTTGTGTGTGACTGTTACTTGCTTTATTTGTTTTATTCATTATTTTACTTGTTTTAGTTTTCTGACCACCCAACTGCAGGCAAATGCTGCCAGTGTACATAAAAATAAACTTTAGAGCCAAATAGTATAAATTTTAGAGCTTCAAATTCTGACTACACAATTAAAATATATATATATATATATATATATATATTATTTATTTATTCATAAGAGACACAGAGAAAGAGAGAGGCAGAGACACAGGCAGAGGGAGAAGCAGGCTCCATGCAAGGAGCCCGATGTGGGACTCGATCCCTGGTCTCCAGGATCAGGCCCTGGTCTGAAGGCAGTGCTAAACCACTGAGCCACCTGGGCTGTCCCTGACTACGCAATTTTCTAGCAGTTTGACCTTGGGCAAGTAACTTACAGTAATTGTGGTTATGTTCTATGTAACATGCATGTAATTATACTCAACTGATTTGAGGTTTCTGAGAAATAAATATGATGAGGTATACAAAGTGGCTAGCATTAATGATTGACAAGTGGTACACTCTCTAAAATTATTGATTACCTTCCCTTTTACTTAGTATAGCGGTAAGTACGAAGAACTCAGTAAACACTTGTTGACTTATTGGTAGATGCAAATGAGACTCTATTCATTGTGGGTCAAGTACTATTTTTTTCTGGTTAAACACATTTTATTACTACTTCCAATATCATATCACAATTTTCACATCAAGTGAAGAGCAAATGAGAGCAAATATATATCACTGATTACTTATTATCCAATTAGTATTTTCAGAAGAAAATATTGCCATGAATTCAAAATGAGTAATCAAGCAAAGAACAGATACAAATGACTGGTATCTTTTTAAGCACTTCACATTTTTAAGAAGAATGTGTTCAGGGTCATAATCACTAATAACAGTCCATATGTTCTTTCTTTAAGGGAATATTCTTTCGTTGCTTATAGTCATTATGTTTTTCTACTAATGTCAAAAATGCAACAAAACTCCAGATATAAAAATTAAACACTGAGTCTATCTAAATTATACTAAGAAGAGCTACTAAGAGAAAAAATAAATAAATAATTCACTTAGAATCAAATAGTTTAAATTAACTACCATTTATGAGAAGGCAAAAAAAAACCCAAAATATGCATAATTTTTATGTTTACATTAATCTCACTATCAAGTGCATACCTATAAATCAAATGTCAAAAGAGCAAAAAGCATCTAAACATAGATAAACAAAGTGTGGCACATTTCCATTTCCATGTCTTGTTTAGTGGAACACAAGTCAACTAGAAATTCTCCCTTTTCTGTGGAAAATGCCTTCGGTAACATCTGGGCAAAGGTTGATATCTTCAGAACTAAGAAAGTCTTTGGCATTGACTGCTTCATCATTCCCTATCTCAATTTTCTGTTTGTCATTCAGGCCCAAATAATGTAATCAAGCAAGGAAATTGTAGCTGAGCATCACACAAGGTATAATGAGCTTGTGTCACTCTGGTGTGTTATTTCATTGGTTTGTCACTCTATCTTTGGAACTGACATCTTGGGGTGACAATATCTATGCATGCATGCTGAATTGAAATACTCATATGGCTTTTTTCTTCTTTTTTCATGTATGTGTTCAGCCACTTTAATAATTTTTAAAATTTTGCATACATTCAGTACACATCAGAAATAATTTTAAAAATTAGCATTTTGTCTGTAAAAATGTATTATTTCTTTATTGATATCAATTCAAGAACTGTATTCAAATTATCAAACATAGGACACATTGATCCTGGTCTGAGAATCTTCACTGCAGTTGAAGTTTCTTGCAATGTTTGCATTCTAGGATACAGAATCCTATGACAATCAGTGTACTGGGAAAAAAAAAAAAAAGAATGATAATGCTGCACTCAACACACAAAAAGCTTCAAAACAAGCTGGACAAGACCAAGTGTATAGTTGTGGAAAATACCAATTTTTATTGTCAGTAGTCTAAGAATAGACTCTGTGTGTGTATGTTGGTTTTTGCGCTATGTATAAGAAAAGATACTTGTATTGGTATGCTAAAATCTAAAGGAATTCCCTAATCTTTGTCAACACATTAGTAAACATATCAATGAAGAAATAAACATATTTAAAGCACTGTAGATTGGGATTTCTCTATCCCAGTATAAACTGATGCTAAATATGTTTGCTTAGCTCTTCCTGACAATGGATCAGGGGTCAAAATTCCCCAGGTTCAAATCCCAGCTCCTCCCTTATTAGCTAGGTGATTAGCAAAAAACTCTTTCTTACATGTGAGATGACATAATAGGAGCCCATCTCATGGAGGGTTGGTGAAGATTAAATGAAACATTACTTGTGAAATGTTTATAATAGAAAGTATAACATGGCAAGTGCTCAATAATTATTGGCTATTATGACTGTGGACTTACTGTTTTTTTTTTTTTTTTTTTTTTAACCAATAATAGACATTTGTCTTAATGTTAATTTCTTCATTTTGGTTTCCAGAAGAGTTGCAAAACACTTCTTTATAGACCCATAGAATGTAATATTGCATATGGTCTTCTTCCAATATAATTGGAATATAATTTCTATAATATAAAAAATGCATCTTATTGGGGATCCCTGGGTGGCGCAGCGGTTTAGCGCCTGCCTTTGGCCCAGGGCGCGATCCTGGAGACCCAGGATCGAATCCCATGTCGGGCTCCCGGTGCATGGAGCCTGCTTCTCCTTCTGCCTGTGTCTCTGCCTCTCTCTCTCTGTGTGTGACTATCATAAATAAATAAAAATTAAAAAAAAATGCATTTTATTAAATTCCGATATGTGCCAATCAAGATAGAAGCACTATGTATATAGACATATATTAAATATATACTCATTTAATCCATTAAATTAGAAACCTGTCATATTTCCACTTTATAGAGAAAACCAAACAAAAACTCATGATATTTTACCCAAATTCTTATGATAAGTATATTTAAGAGCTGAGTTGTGAAGCAGATCTAAGACTAGCAGTTGTGTTGTTAAGTATAGCCTACCAATGAAACAGTATTACAATAAAAAGATATGGTGAATAGTGGACCTGCAAAAATTTATCTTTCTAAATCCTAAAGTTGCTTGCACTATGCATAACTCATTTTATAAATTCTCTCTTTTATAAGATATAATCATGAAGAGTGGAGAGCCACGCTTGATATGTATTTGTGGAATTAAATTATTTACATTAAGCGATATAACACCTTCAACTTTTTACCCAACTTCCTGATTTACAATTCTTTAATTACTTTTGTGACTTTTCTAGACCCTTTCTTATTTCTCTAACTCTCTTTTAAGGTGTGAAAACCAAAAGTAGATATAGTATTCTAGTAAAGGCGTGACTAATGCGAGTCTTGATAGATGCTTCCATCTTGAGAATTTTTTTTCCTATTATTACATTGCATCCTAGTTTTTCCTGTCGTCCGGACAAAGCTTAGCTTTCCTTTAACATAGGATAAACTGATTTCCTACTTTCACTATCTTGCCCATATTTATCCCAGTTTGCAAGAAGCCAATTTCTAAGATCTGGGAGAAAATTTAATGTCTAGGCAAGCTTTTCATGAAGTGTGTTAGAACCCACTAGTCCGGGGATCCCTGGGTGGCGCAGCGGTTTGGCGCCTGCCTTTGGCCCAGGGCGCGATCCTGGAGACCTGGGATCGAGTCCCACATCGGGCTCCCGGTGCATGGGGCCTGCTTCTCCCTCTGCCTGTGTCTCTGCCTCTCTCTCTCTCTGTAACTATCATAAATAAAAAAAAAAAAAAAAAAAAAAAAAAAAATTAAAAAAAAAAAAAAAAAAAAAGAACCCACTAGTCCTTCAAGTTATCTTTCAGAAATGGATTCTATGCACAAAGAAATTAAACTAACTTTAGATTCATCTTGTAGATTCCCAACACAGATTTCAAAATATGCACTCCTTATTATTGTTTGATACACTATATCCCAGTTTGGGAGTCAGAGAGACTTTTTTTCTCATGGCATTTATAAACATCCACTACCATCTCTAGTAGGAGGCACAGCTATCTATTGGTCTCCATCTTCCAACCTCTGATTTTTTTTATTCTCTTTGCCCTGCCAACTTTACTTTGCTAAATTTGGTCACTTTCCAGAGAAATGAAAGTCTCAGGGAAAGAGAATGATATCTAATGACATGAAATGAATACAATTTAATTTGTGACCATACTTATAAAAACCAACATGGAATTGGGATCTGGAACCACAGAAGAAGATAAACTTAAAGTATGCTGTGGAAAGAAGCTTCTGAGATGTGATTTGAAGTTCAGTCTTAATTTGGTCATCTAAGACTGGAATCCCAGCTAGAGTTCATTAAGGTTCAGTCCCTTGACATGTGGGATATAGTGTTAAATCTGAGTAAGTATATTTGATTAATTGTGAAACACTGAATTAAGTGCTGGAATGTTAATAAAAAAATAATCACAAAGAAGATATGCTTTTTAAAGCTTTTTAAAAAAAATGACTTTATTTATTGAGATAGAGAGAGAGAGAAGACATGGACACACAAGTAGGGGAGAGGCAGAGACAGAGAGAGAAAGAGAGAGAAAGGCTCAAGCTGACTCCCTGCTGAGTGTGGAGTCCACCTCAGGGCTGGATCCCCTGACTGTAATCAGGACCTATGCTGAAATCAAGAGTCAGATGCTTAACTGACTGAACCACCCAGATTCCTCAGAAGATATGCTTTTTATAATCTACTTAGTGATTTACTTATACATAAATAACAGAGGCATTTTTTTTTAACTGACAAGGGCCCTAAGAATAGTGCAAATAAAGTGTTGAGAGAGTTTGAGAGGAAAAGTAATACTTTTGCTATTTTGTAGAAGAGATATTTACTGGGTTATAAAGGATGAGTGGAATTAGACACATCACATTAAAAACTACTTAGATCAGCTAGAGAAGCATTCCAGCAAGTTAGGAAAAAATGTAAGCAAAACAAAAATGGTGTAAATGGGGACTACTGAGTAATAATACATTAGTTCAGAGCATTGATATAAAGATTAAAGTGGATAATAGTGGAAATTTCTGCTTAGATGGAAAAAACTGGAAACATTTTTTTTAATGTGTGAATTATTACATTGACTTCCTATTTCTAGTCTCACATGTAAAGAGCTTAGACATCATCAACAAGAAGAATAAAGCTAAACAAACTGAAAATCAATAACTACTTTTAGATCTTATAGAGAATTTAGGTCACAGGGCAAACTCCTATCCCTAAGATTGGAGAGATCAGCAAATACAGAAAGTCACAGCTCACTTGCAGAAGTCCACGAGCAGAAGCCTGTTGCTGGAACCAGGAGTGGGTAAAACATAAACTGTAATTGAGGAATTGCTGGAGGCTTAATGTGGATAAGTTTGAGAGTTAAAAATCTCTTCAGTTTTATCTCTAGGAACCCCTCCAGGTTCTCAGAGTGAAGCCAGAAGAAAAATCCTCTTGCTTCTGACAGGAGGGGTAGGTGGTTGGGGTGAGCAGTAGAATCCCTTTGAAATACCCTAGAGCTTTCTGTTACCTTAACAAAAGCCTTGACCTCAAGGAAAAGTATTTTTGCACTAGTTTTTGGCACTCTGGGTTTTACCAGAGCCTAAGCATCCTTGGAGAAGGTAAATACTCAACTCCAGTCCCCTTTAGCCTCCCACGTAGAAGAAAGGAAAAGCTTTCTAAGAGACTAAGACATTCTGGAAAAGGCAAAGCTATATATAGAAACAGTAAAAAGATTGTATTTTTGAGATATTCAGGGGAAAGGAGGGGCGATGAATAGGTAACAGCAAAGCAGATTTTTAGGATAGTGAAATTATTTCTGTAATATACTGTAATGGCAGATATATATGTGTGTATATATATATAACACTAAATATATATTTTCTATAAATATAAAATTTTTCTAAAGTTTAAAATTTATTAATTAAAAAAATAACTTACATGGTAAAATCTCATGAAGCTCAATCTTTAAAATAGATGTAATTTGTTATATGTAATTTACACTTATATGTTGATTTCTTAAATTAATATTATAAAATACTAAAATCACACTTAACCAAAAAACAACAACAAAAAGGCGGGACACCTGGGTGGCTCAGCAGTTGTGTGACTGTCTTCAGCCCAGGGCATGATCCTGGAGTTCTGGGATCAAGTCCCACGTCAGGCTCCCTGCATGGAGCCTGCTTCTCCCTCTGCCTGTGTCTCTGCCTCTCTCTTTCTGTGTCTCTCATGAGTAAATAAATAAAATCTTAAAAAAAAAAAAAAAAGAGCTGTAACATGACATTGGAAATGTGAAAATGTTGATGAAAATAATTAAAGAAAATGTAGCTCTATGGAGAAATATATTATGTTTATAGATAAGATAACTCAATATTGTTAACATATAAGTTATCCTTGGGTTGATCTCTTGTTTCAGTGCAATTGTATTGTAACCATCCCAGAATATTTTTTTGTTTTAGAAATAGACAAGCTGATTCAAAAGTCTGTGTGCAAATGCAAAAGAATTGCAAATGTTTGCGTTATAATATCCAAACAACACTGAGTAATTAAAAAAGCACAGACACATACACAGAGAACTTCAAGACTTAGTATAATGTAACTGTAATCAGGACAGAAGGATAATGACCTAAAGATAGACAAATAAGATCAATAGAATAGAAGAGAGAACTAAGAAATAATTTCTCAACTGTATGTTCAATTAATTCTCAATAAAGTTGTTAAAGCAGTCCATTGGAAGAATGAAAACCTATTGAGTAAATCATGTTGAAATACTTAGAGCTGTAAATAAAAAATAGATAAACTTCAACCCTACAATACACAAAAATTAATTTTAGGTAGATCATAGAACTTAGCACTAAAAATAAATCTCTAAGCTCCTAAAATATAAGAAGACAATATCATCACAACTTGGAAGTATGCGAAGGTTCTGTAAAGAACACAAAAATAAGATAATAAATAAGCAGCCATAGATGAGAGAAAATATTGACAAGTGTATGTCTTTTTTTTTTAAGATTTTATTTATTCATGAGAGAAACAGAGAGAGAGAGAGAGAGGCAGAGACACAGGCAGAGGAAGAAGCAGGCTCCATGCAGGGAGCTGGACGTGGGACTCGATCCCGGGTCTCCAGGATCACACCCTGGGCGGAAGGCAGGCGCTAAACCGCTGGGCCACCCAGGGATCTTGGACAAGTGTATGTCTTATGTAGGAGTAGAACTCAGAATAGATAGATGATATAGATAGATGATAGATAGATGATGATACAGAGATATATCTCCTAGAACTCAGATAAAAAAAAAAGAAAGTAACAACCTAAATTTCAAAAATGCATAAAAAATTGAATAGTATTTCACAAAAGAAGATAAACAAGTCGTGAAATGGTCTAAATATCATTAGTCATTATAGAAACTACAACATTCATCAGAGTTTCAAACACAAACAAAATTCTGACAACACTAAATGTTGACAAAGATGCATAATAACCAAACCTCTTCTTCATTGTTTAGGGGACTATAAAACATTCTGGAAAAAACTCTGTCAATTTGTTTTTATAAACCTAAACTTACCTATCCTATGAGATAGCAGTTTCACTTATAGATGTCTACCTAAAAGACGGAGAAGCATATGGCCATTAGAAGACTTTTACAAAAATGCTTATAACAGCTTTATGTCTGAAGAGCTGAAAACCGAAAACAGCCCAGGTACTTAGTATAGGAGAAGAGAGAAATGCACTGCTATACATTAATGCACTTGAATATTACTCAGCAAGAAAAAAGAAACAAAACATGCATTCACAAAACAATATAGACGAATCTCAAAAATATTATATTTGTGAAAAAAGTTTTAGTTAAACAAGTACTGTATGATTTTATTTGTATGAATTTGGAGAATAGGGTGAAGTATCATGAATTCTAGTTAATGATAGGGATGTTGGAGTGCTTAAGAATAAAGGGCACAGATAGCTGTAACTTTGAAATGTTTATAAAAGATGAATTTACGGAGGACTAGACAGTTGGATAAGCATCCAAGGAAGCAACCATAACAAAATATTAACAGTAGAATCTAGGAGGTGGATGCCTGGGTGTTTAATGAATAATAACTTTTCAGGATGCTTGAGAATTTTCATAATGAAATAATGGGAAAAATATAGGGAGCCAAGAAGCTAACCCATGCAAATATGGACACTTGACTTATAGCAACAGTTACATTGCAGAGCAATATTTTTTCAAAAAATGTTACTGGGTCAATTGGATGTCATAAAGAGGAAATGACCCACAATTCATACTGTATGCAGAAAATCAACTCGATGAGTATTGTGGATCTAAATTTGAAATTTAAAATAATGAACCTAGAAGATAATATAGAAGAAGATCAACATGATCTCAGTGGCAGTAAAGGTAAAGATCTCATCGTGATTACCTTAGTAGCCAGATACCCAACTCATTAACCATCGAAACCCATCAAAAACAGAAACATGCAACCACTTGGATGAATCTCACAAATAAAATATTGAGTGAAAGCCCAGCACAGAAGAACCCACACGGTATGTTTGAATAGGTATAGATACATATTGATGTATTGATGTAGACATTGACTTCAGAAGGCTTTAAAACTTTTTATTTTTTTTAAGATTTTATTTATTTATTCATGAGAGAGAGAGAGGCAGAGACAGGCTCCATGCAGGGAGCCCGACGTGGGACTGATCCCGGGACTCCAGGATCAGGCTCTGGGCTGAACACAAGAGCTAAACTGCTGAGCCACCCAGGGATCCCCACTTCAAAACTTTCTTATGGTGATTAGGACTCATGTTGAACTGGTAAGATTATAATAAAACCTCAGATACGTTTCCCACAAAATAGGAAACTAAGAAAGTACTTACATTTGTGGCCAGAAGGGGTAGCGTTGGGAGGGCAGAGGGTGGCTACGGGAGTTTTAGCAATGTTCTGTATTTGACCTGGATGCTGTTTGGTTATGACTCAATGAACTCTGAATATTTGTTCACTTCTCTGTTGCTGATTTTTGTGATAAAAAAAAAAGTTTTGAAAGAATAACGTTGAAAAAAAAAAGACATAGCTGATACGAAGTATTTAGAATACTGCCTAATGGCACAATCTCTGAGAGACATTGTTTGGGTTCAAATCTTAGTTTCTGCACTCTTGCTGTGAGGTTTGGGGCAAGTTACTTTAACCGCTTTCGACTTTAATTTCCTATTTGAACAAAGGGGACTGTAATTCTGCCTACATTCTAGTTTGAGGTTTAAATGAGCTAATCCACGTAGCAGTGATTAAAATCATTCTGGCACATGGGGTTATTCGATGTTAACATTGCCATCTTCCGATCACCATCGCAGCATCGGAAGTGCAGGCGAAGGAAAACAGCTGGGAAATAAATTTGACTAAATAAGAAATTTGAAAGCTTGTAAGAGGAGGCTCAGAGCTTTGTGCTTTATTCTGTGACAATGTAGCACTTAAAAAATAATGACACTATTTTGAGATATTATGCTGATAATTTTATAGATAAGAAGCTGAAATTTAAAGGAATTCATGCCATGCCCCTAATAGTCGCACAACAAGTAACTGAAGAACAGAAATTGAAATGCCTCAGAAAGCCTAATCTGGCAGGAAGGTATAAAATGGATTCAAAGGGGAAAAATCAGCAGGCAAGAGGGCAAATTAGGGCACTTTCAATAGTCCATCTAAACAAATAAGGATTATGGTAGTCGGAAGAGAAAATTGAGGATGGATGAAAATCAACAGGATTTGCAGAGATTGAATGTGTCAGCAAGGGATGAATCAGAGGAGTCGCTGCTTCTTAGGGCTGGGAGCCTGCAAGAATGGTGGTGCCATAAACAAAAATAGGGATCACAGAAGGAGTGGCAGGTTTGCACTGGGAGATGAAAAATCTAACGCAGGCAAAATATAATCATGGGGTCAGTTAGTGCGCTCACCGTAAGAATGAGGAAAGTTTATTGAAGATTGTACTACACAAGGCTGTGCTTAACACAGTAAGCTCAAGGGATCGGCTATGCAACTCCCAGGGCAGGAGGCGAGGGAGGGAGATGCTGTGGGTTCGAGTGCAGTGGATGACAGAGGAAGGCTGCAACCAAAGGTTTGACCTGAGCATTTGGTGAACTTTCTCAAGGTGAGCCCCTTGGCAACTTAGACTCTCCTTGAAACCCATGCAAAAGAAAAGGAAGAAATGGTTCCTGGCAGGATGGAAAGAAATCCATGGCAATTGTTGCCTGTGATGTATCCTGTCAGCACTCGCTGAGCCCAGGCCAGGCTTTCTAGAGCCTGGATTCTGTATAGGGTGGTATGGACCTGGCTCCCAACCTGCAAGACGGAAGCTGAAAGATTTGTCCAGGAACAAAGCTGGAGTCAAGCTAAGCTGTGAGGCGAGACCAGGTGCAAGGCAATGAGAACGCTAAATCACCCAGGCAAGAGCAGGCAGGTTGGAAGCAGGGACAGAAGTGAAAGAAGCAGCATGGGGAGACATTCCATGATGGTCTAGGGTTTCAGACAGTGTCTTTTTATAGGGAGCCTCAGGACTTGGCTATGGCTGATAAAGTAGTTTGTTACGGGAATGGAGCCTATTCAGACACAGCAAAAATGGGCAGAGAATTCCAGAGTGGTAGATGCACAGATGAAGGTGAGCAGAAAACCAAAACCAGACAAAACAAAAAAGGAAAAAGGAGGTCGGCTTACATTGTTCTCGAACCAAACAGGAACACAAAAAGCACCTTGGTAAATCTTTTCCCCAACTCTCAACTTGCTATTTTCCTTCTAACCACTTTATAAATCCCAATGCTTTTTAAAAATTTTTTAAAAGAAGGCCTATCTCAAAATCCTATCTCTTACAAATGACATACTTTCCCACAGAGCTCTTTCTCCAAGATTTGAAAGCTGGCATACGCCTGTGAAGAGGGAAGTTTGGGCTGCCTCTGCCCATATCATGTGTATCTCATAGATAACAGAGGACTTTTGACTCCCTGGCTGCCAATCTTCCATCTTCATCTGCACCAAATTCACAATGATAAGAAGAAAGGAAAGCAATTTAATTCTCGATGGTACTTCATATAGAGGCTGTAAAACATCATTTCTGCTTTATACCAAGTAAGCTGTAATAACATAGGAACACTGCAAATTGTCAGTTGGATGGTAAAAATGGTGGAAGGAAAGCTTTACAGAATAAATCTGGGTAATAAGGGAAAAATGTATATGCTACAGTGGGTTTTCATCAAGGATTCCAAAAACACCCACTTATCCTCTGCAAAGAACTTGTTACAGCTCATTTTCTATCTGTGTATGTAACTCCGTCCTAAGATGAGCATCTGTCAAGCCTGGAAAGCATAACATTTATAATATTGTTTTCATTCTTGACTGAACACATAAAAAGCACAAAATCTAGTTAGAAGAATGGCATATGTGCTTGTGGTTTTCTCAAAGTCTTTGTCGCAGGCTCCCACACACCCCCCTATTTACAGGCTACTGGTGGCTTTTGCTTACAGGGTTATGACAGAAGTAAAACGAATCATCGGAATATTTTTTCAGGTGGCTCCGAGAGGGCCTGCAAATGAAAGGTGTCATCTAGCTCTGTATAATCTTCATATTTTCACTTTTAAGAGGCTCATCATCATCTTATCAGAAGCTGCTGGTTTAGGGTTTTTTTTTTTTCCAATCCGGAGCTGGGAATTCCAAAGCCTGATTAGATAAATTCCCCAGTATCCTTGCCAAATTTCTACTCTGTGGTGGTTTGACTCCAATTTGGGAGTCACCTTCTAAGCTGTTCACCTTCTCTGGCCCTAGCTGAAATCATCCACGCCCATCGCCATTCCTTAACTCCATGCCAAGACCCCACATCCATTATGATCCCTGTATTTGGCTTTGAGAGAAATCTATTCCTCTTCTAAGACAGGTTATTCATCCTTGTGTTATAATCCTCAAGAAAGATATATTTCGAGACAATCTGTTGATTTAGTTGGAAGCAGATGGAGAGAAGAGAGAAAGAACACTGGTAGCCTTCAGGAACATTTTCTCGCTCCCGAAATGTTACTTGAAGTCTTTATCAGTTACAACTTCCCCTCTTTGAGTGTCCTTCCCTAGCACCTGACAAAACATTTGACCCATCAGAGTTAGTAGTGTGGAGTACTGCTGTCAAAGTGCACGGATTTGTAGTTCAAAAAACTTGACTCCGGATACCCCATCACTTTTCAGTGGTGTGATCTTGAACACATTGTCTTATTTTTCTCAGCCTATTCCTTCATCTGAAAAATAGTGATTAAAAATACCTATCCGGAAGAATTGTATGAGAATAAAATGTGCTAAAATATGTGAAGTACTTCCTTCAATGTTGCGTGAAATAATGGTCCCTGAAGACTTATTTACGGTTGATGATAGTTATTTAACAATACTTTGCTGATGTACTAAATAATTACTGCCTGAGATCAGAAATGTTGGAAGTATAGCAGCAGTCAGGTACAGGAATGATTCTATAACTCCCACCTATTCAGCATACACTTATAAAATGTGGTATTTTTCTCACATGGATTTCCTGCAGGGGCTCCTCCAGGGTTCCATTTTATTTTCCTTTGCCATAATTCAGGGCCATGAGGAAAAGATACCAGGAGAGAAAAGCATTATTCTCCTGCAGAGAAGCAGCTCAAAATCTGTCTCATCCTATTAGGATATGTAAAGCTGTTTCCTGATAGTGATACTCATATGCTTTCCTATAATACGCCCCGTACATTCTATATGCTATTCTGATTTTATCGAGGTAATTTAAAAAGAGTTGTATGTAATCCTCAAAGCTCTTTTCAGAGCAGTGCTTTGTATAAATAGTCAGTTATCGCTTTTCTTATTTTGTCACTTCATTTTGGGTGGGCTGCTTTTTCCTAGAGCAGTGTTTCTCAGTCTTGGTTATACATCAAAATCACTGGAGATTTTTTTTAAATACCATGGCCTAGCTGTACCCTAACCAGAGTAAGCCATGACCTCTAGAGGTGAGGTACATGCTTAGGTATGCTATAAAATACCTCCCCTCCCTGGACATTCTACTGTGAAGGCAGGGTAGAAAATCACTATTCTAAAGGAAATCAACATATTTTTCCTGGGCTAACAGCTAACCTAACTAGCCACATTAGCTTAACCAATCACTTTAAGTGACACTTTAAATGAACAACCTAAAGGTAGTGATAGAGGCATTTTACCTAATGAAAAAGCAAAAATAGCCAAAGCAAATACAGTTATGAGATATTGGACAACCTATAATAAATAAGCAATTGACTACTTTGGTTCAGTGGAAAAATCACGGAGTCTGAAAATCTGGGTTCAAGTCCAGTCTTATATTAAAAAAAAAAAAAGATCAGATTATAGACACTATTCTATGCTCTGGGTACACAGCAGTGAATAAGTCTATTAAGGTATTGCACTCACAGAAATAGCTAGACCAAAGAGAATAACAATAACCTTCCTCTACCCAAAAGGAAAATATTTTAGATTGTGATAAATGAAGCTAAAAATTAACAATGGGACATTGGTAAGTTGGCTAGACAGTGAAAGTAATAGGAGGTACAGAGGTAGTAGTTGGAGTCTCCAGAGAGTGGCTACTTGAGGATGTGTTTAGTTGAAATCCAAATGATGACCTGAACACAGGCAAACTTCAGGTGACACCTCCAAGCAAAGAGAAAATTGAGTACAAAGACACAAGGGCAGGAATAAGCTAGAAGTGTTAAAGTTACAGAAAAAAGTTACTATATATCTGTAAGATAGGGACAGTGTGTGAGTGATAAAGGATTTCAGTATATCTCACTCCAGACAGTCCCCACCTGATCTCATTTAAGTATTTCCCTAATGTCACCCCATCAGGGACAGAGGCAGAAAGGCTTTTCTTGACCATCCTATTTTAAACATCCAACTGTACACACACACACACACACACACACACACACACACACTGTCTTTCCCTTTAGTTGTTCCTTTCCAACCAATATGTCAGTTCCACATGAGCAAATACATGATGGATCTTTTGGAGCATATGAAAGGTGAAAAATATTTTTTGAGTGAATGAGTGGGTAAAAGAGGGAGGCAGAAATCAGATTATACATGGATATTCAGCTCATGGCAAGGGATTTGGATGTCACTGAAGCATACTAAACAAGGAAGTGCTGTGGTCTAAGGCATAATTTTAAAAGACCCTTCTGGTTTCTGTGGAGAGAAATGGTCAATACGGAGACAGGAGTAGAAGCTGAGCATTAAGACCTCCCTATTGTTGTCTGGATGAGAACAATGATGTCCTGGGAAGTAGCATAGCAGATCTGAGAATGAAGTCAGGTAGACTGTTTAGGTATTGGTGAAGTTCAAAATGTGTAGCAGATATGCAACAAGAAAAGTTGTGTAAATAGATGGTCAGTGGAGAAGTTGGGGCTTGAAATAGAAATGTGGGCTGTATTATATTTTAGATGGTATGTAAGTTATGTGACTTGTGAAATCATCCAGGGATGTAAGTTATGTGACTTGTGAAATCATCCAGGGAGAGAATTTAGATAAAGTACAAAGAGAGGGTCTAGTGTCATGGCCTGGTGGAAATCCTTCATTTGGAGGCAGGTGAAGAAGGGCCAGCCACACTGAGGAGTCATTGTTGGGATAGGAGAAAAATCAGAAGATTCTGGAATTATTAGAATTATTAAAGAGGGATCCCTGGGTGGCGCAGTGGTTTGGCGCCTGCCTTTGGCCCAGGGCGCAATCCTGGAGACCCGGGATCGAATCCCACATCCGGCTCCCGGTGCATGGAGCCTGCTTCTCCCTCTGCCTGTGTCTCTGCCTCTCTCTCTCTCTCTCTGTGACTATCATAAATAAATTAAAAAAAAAAAATTAAAAAAAAAAAAAAAAAAAAAAAAGAATTATTAAAGAAATATTTCAAGAAGAAGGGCATGCTCAGCTGTGTTGAATAATGCTAGATGAAGAAATAAGATGAGGATGGAGATCTGACCCATGGCTTTGCAAGATGTTGATATGAGGCCATCATAATCAGATCCAATTGAGTAGAACCACCTGAATAAAGTATACTGAAGAAGAATGAGGAGGTCGGTAATCTCGGGAAAGATTTTGAGCCTCTGTTTCCTCCTTTCTGAACTGGAAGTAGCAACATAGCAGATGCTCTCCTGACTCTACACAGTTATGTATGTTAAAGTCTCTCTCCACAATCTTGACATATATGCAAAATATTTACTATCATTGTTGTTATTATTCTGTGGCAGAAGAATACTGTCATTCAGATGACATAATAAGTTGAGACAAACCAGAATAAAACAGATGTTATACTTGACATTGTATTAATCTCTAAAAAATAGCTTTTAGTCACATTATAAAATAAATATCCAATGGTTTAGATATTTCCTTCTTTCTTTCATATCTATATTTTTAAATCATTATTTGCCCATGTCATCCAAAGTGTCTAAGAGCATACTAGTAGATTCCAATGAGTTAGTTTCTCCACCTCTAAAATGTCATGTGAGATGAAGTGTTTCTGGGTCACAACAACAACAAAAAGAAAATATCATCCCCCAAAGCTCCCCAACTTCTGGGGTGAGAAGTATGACGTGATTACTAATGAACAGGTATTGGTTGTGGGAAATGGCCTCCTAAATGTGTTTTTCCAGGGAATTAGAAGAGATTTTCCAGAGCAACGGTTCCCTACCTTGGCTACACATTGATATTACCTGGGAGTTTTGACAAAAACTGATGCCTGGGTCTCACTCCCAGATATTCTGATTTAATTGGACTGTGGTGCAGCCTGGACACTAGAATTTTTAAAAGGACTTCACTTGATTCTAATGTACAGTCAAGACCAAGAATCACTGGAGTAGAGGCAGAGAATTACAAGCACAACGCAGCCCAAAGAGGACATTCTCCTATCAAGGCAATGCAATAAATCCTCAGGTATAGCTCAGGCTCTTTTCACCTTGACTTTGTTGCCCTACATTGTGTCATTTCTTTTTTAGAGAGCACTAAATTCTGTTACTCCTTAAAGGGAATAGTAACTGAAAAAGAATGATTAAAGGAATGATCAATGCATAGCATTTATAGGAAAAAAAAGGAAAGAAAAATCCAAAGTTGGCTTTTAATATAACCATTCCCTTTGCTGGGCAAGTAATAACAGCTCAAGGGAGAACGGACAAAACTCTACACTGATAGCTTTAACTTATTAATGTGAAAGTTATTTCCTTAAATTCCCCAGTGGTGATTTTTAAAGCGCCTTTTTCATTCACTTTACCAGAGGCTGCTCGTATTTAATCTGAGGTTACAGTGCTTTCAACATTTAATTCAAAAAGGAAGTACATTTTTAAAATTTTCTCTAATTATATTCCCTTCACTAAACATGGAAAGGTATGTCTGGCGCACTAATTTCCATGAGTAATGGAACATTTTTTTTCAACTCCAATGGGGTTAAGGTTTTACAGCTAAGTTTTCCACTGTGCTTGAATTTTTAATTAATATAATGGATCAAAAAAAAAATCAATGTGTTTTCAGTTTATATTTGTATGCATCATTAGAATATTTGGTTTAAAATGTGAGGAAAGAAGACATTGGAAAGTATATAAAAGGCTCAATATTTTGAACCATTTGAGGATGGGATAGCCTAAATTAATAAAGTGTCTAAAGTACAGACTGATTTAAAGGAAATACAGTCAGACATTCACAATCATTCAGTCTCTGGCTAAAATGAATAGATACAGTAGCCTTAGCTAATATTTACATACTGCTAATTATATTCTCTCCACATATAATGACTATACAAGCACTAATACATAAAACCCTTGTATGAATCCTCTGAGATAGGTACTTGTGTATCCATTTCACAAATGAGAAAACAGAGGGACAGAGAGGTTAATAATATATCCAAATCCCACAGCTGTTAAGATTCAGAGCTAAGATTCCTACTCAGGCTGTGGGGCTAGAAAGTCTACATCTTAGCCACTCTTATTTTGTGTTAAAGAGTACACAGTGCATAGAAGCAGTCACATACCAACTCACCAACTAAGGTTCACTCTGTTCAAAATGCAGTCTTCTGTACTATAAAAGATGGAGATTACCTGAGCCACAAACATTTTGATCTCATTGTATATTTGACAAAAGTTCACAATAATAAAATAGATGTGTCATATAGGGAGACTGGCTGCCAACTCTAAGCAGAGTCCTATATTATGGCAGTATTGTGAAGTTGTCACCGCATAGGCTTGGGTTCTTAATTTTACACATTAGAGTAAATCTGTATTAGAGTTGATCAAGCTATTGGGGACTGATTTATTAAACAAAGTTCCAGCAGGACAATGTATTCATTGTGTATTAGGGGCTACATTTACCTTTTGAAAGATTGCAATATTCGTGTCTTCCGCTTAGGGAATCCTCAATACTCCTTGGAAACTAAATCCAGCTTATGAGGTTTCTTGTTGAACATGGACTCAGTGCAAAGGAAACTGAATGCTACTTTCCAAAATAAGAATCTTTTTAAATATAACACAAGCCTTTTTTACTATAGAGAAATGAAATACACTAAAATATACCTCACCAAAAAAACCTACTATCCAAAATATCTTTGGTAAACATTTGAAGGTAAACAGTTTTTTTTCTATACTAAAGAAAACAGTTGATACCACATATTTTAAGGATGGCTATAAATTGATTTTTACCTGAAAATATAATTAAACATGCTCATTAGTAGTAATTAGAAGTAAATTAGATAATTTACGTATATAATCATATAGCTATGTATAATTATAGTTACATATTATAATTACATAACTTTGTCTATAAAAGTAATGCAAAAGTAACACATACTCATTATTAGAATATAGAAACTTCAGAGAAATATAAAGAACACAAAAATTCCTTATAACCCTAAAACTGATTCCACAAATATTGACTGTGCATCTACTATGCTTTTAGCACTGGGCCACCAGCAGTGCAGAAGGCACTCACAGAGACGTCAGAAAAAGTGAATGTTCAGTTAGCATATGGTATGATATGCCATCATGAAGTAATCATGGAATACACGAGAACACCGAAGAAGGGAGCCTAACTCAGAATGCTTTCTGATTCAGCAACATCCAAGCTCAGACCCAAGGGCAAAACAGAAACTGAGAGAGGCAAACCTAACTTACTTAAACACACTTAGGCAGGTACCTTGAAAACAATCTGGCAGTTTCTCAAAAGGTTAAGGATGGAGTTATTATGTGAGTTATCAGTTCCACTCCTAGGTATATTCCCAAGGGGGAAAAAAAAAATATATATATATATATACCTGTAAAAAGTTGCACAAGAATGTTCATCAGCAGTATTATTCATAGACGCCAAAGAGTGGAAACACAAAAATGTTGATCAACTGGAGAATGGAAATATAAAATGTGGTCTATCTACGCAATAGAATATTATTTGCCTGTAGAAATCAATGAAGTACTGATATGTGCTACAATACAGATGCACATTGAAAGCATTGTAATAAGTGAAAGAAGCTAATTACAAATGATCACATATCAGATGACACCATTTATATAATAAAATCTCCAGAATCTATAGAGACAGAGAGTAGATTGATTAGTCACTGCGTGGGCTGACAGAGGTGGGTGAGGGGAAATAAGAGGATTGGAAAGTGAGCTAAAATGTGTGGGGTTTCTTTCTAAGGTAATGAAAATATCCTAAGGTTGATTATAGTGACTGGTGTTCAACTCTGTTAATATATCGAAAACACTTGAATGGCAAACTTTAAATGGGTGAATTAAAGGTATGCAAATCATATCTCAAAAAGAAAGGTGAAAGAAAACATACTTGGGAGGAGCTATCATTGTTAAATGCACCTCCTCTAATATAGGATCTCCATTTTCTGGATTTTGACCTCCAAGAAATCCTATGAGAAGTGTATAGGTAAAAAGAAAGAGTGTGGATAGGTAAACTACATTTCTGTGGCCCATAGTTTATAACTAATAGTGAGTAGTTGGGACTGATACTCAGAGCTTTTGATTTCACAGAGTTCTCTCTTGAATTCTTTGTAGCTGACCTAAAGTGCATCATCATTTAGTACAAGGAATATAGTGATGTGATGTTTTACGTACAATTTATGATGTTTATATTACTTTAATATTTGCTTTAGAAAGTGGAGCTGAGACAAGAAAGATCGTGATTGCACTAATACTGGGCACAGGGAGGATAGTAGAATACTATTTGCACTGTACTGGCATGTGGAGAGGAGGCCAACTGGCCAGGGAAGGGAGTTTGTTTCATCCAGAGGAACTGACCTAGGCCATGCTTGTCATCAAAGGGAAGAGGTAAGGGCGCAAAGGTAAGTTGCTTTAGAGGGTATACCAAGAGTTCTACTTGTGGCTCATTTCCTTTTCAGTTGTGTATCCTTAGTCTTTCCTGAGAGGCTACTGTAGGAGAGAAAACAAAATTGTCCTATACTCTTCCAGGTTCTTGGCTGAAATCTCCCTGTAACAAAAAGATCACAGGAGAAAAATACATGTAATCCTGTAGAAGAAACCTACAAGAACCCAGATTCAAAGAAGTGATCAGAGCAAGAATCTTTTACACCAGTTAGACAAAGAAACAATACATTTGTGAGGAATTGACAAGGCAGATGGATGTGGGCTAAGGGTGGTAAAATGATGGAGTAACAAGGTTTGGTAAATTCTTCATCCCCAGTGATAAGCTTGCCTTCTTCCCTCCAGCTAGAAAGAGGGTGCCTTTCACATGCAACATTTATCTCCTGCTTTCAGGGGAACCAAGAAGGTCAGACTATCTTTCTTGCACTTGAAAAAGGCTGTTTTTCAAGTACCTTTAATTCAAAATAATTAATATGTCAAAGTGGCATATTTTTGGGTGACACGGACTGAATCACCACGCTATAAACTCAAATCTTCCCCATTAAAAAAAAATAAAAGCCATACCTAAACTACTTTCCTTTCCTGTTGCCTTATCATTTCTTTTCATAACATCATCCTCAAAATAACTACTCACTCCCTCACCTCCCATGTGTGAAAATAAAGGAAACTTGATTTCAAATGGAGTTAGGAAGTCCTGGTGGAGGTTGGGGTCGGGGGAGGGGGGGAAGGTAGGGGGGAGCTCTCCTGCATAACCAGCAGGAAGAAGGAAGATCAGAATTATTTCCACAAGGAAGGACCCTTTTCACATAGGAACTTATCTTTTGCTTTTAAGAAAAGGAGGGAAGATCCCTCGCTGACCCAGCAACAATACACCAACCATTGTTTGCACCCAGTGAGAAACTGCCCCAACTTCGAACTCTTGTTCTTTTCCAATAAACTTTTGTTCAAAACAGCCTCCCTAATTTCCTCCTAAAACCTAATAAAAGCTGACCTTCCTTTTATCTCTTTGGATTTGACTATGGTTCACCATAGTCTGTTTGTCCTGAATTGTAATTCCCCTGCTATTCCTGAAGAAACTCATTTTTTTACCTAAGTAAAATTGCCTTTTGCTCTGTTTAAAGTTAACCCATGTATCAATACCGTGAAGCCTCTGGCAGTTAGCACCACTCCACTGAATCGCAGAGAGCACTGCCAACAGCTGCCTAATTGCCAAATCCATTGTTGTTGCCTCAGTCCACCTCTTAATTGAATTCTGGCAATAAACTGCTGACCACTCCATTCATCTCCCACCACTCTCTGCTTGACTCTCGAGAACCGTCTCCTTGTCTCATTCCACAGAGCCAGCAGGCCCTCTCAGTCTCTTTCTCTGTCTTTACTTCTTAAATGCTCACATTTCCTAGGCCACTATCTTCAGCCTTATCTTATAGCTTGAATAGGCTAGTATGTCTCAAACTTAGCTCACTGGAGCATCTGGAATATTAGGGTCGCTGCTGGGGTTGTGGGGTGAATAGTGGGCAAGTAGTATAGTTTCTGGAGCCTCACTCCAAACCTGCTCAGTGGCCATCACCTTGTAAATACCAACTTTTTTTAAAAGACTTAAATGGTGTCATAATTTGCCTTCTCTATGAAGGCTTTTCAGACCACTCTTCTCTCTCTAGGGCTGCATTACTATTGGAGATAGTAGCCACTAGCCACTTAAATTTTAATTAATTAAAATTGAATTTAAAGTTCAGTTTCTCATTTCAAGTGCACCAACCATATTTCAAATGTTTAATAACCATGAATGGCTAGTAGCCACCATATTACATAGAGTAGACACTGAATATTTCCCCCTCACTGCAGAAATTCCTATTGAACAGTGTGGTGCTCTAGTGTTTGAATTGACCATTTTTGGGGGGCTTTTTTCTGGGTTTTTTCACCAGTACATACTTCTATTATATTGCATACAACACTTTATGCTCTTTTTATTTGTGAACTCATCAAAATATGTGTATCCTGATTCTACTCTATGCCAAGTACCATGGTAATTGTTGGAGAAAGAAAGACAAATAAGGCCTATCCAAACATATCAAGGTAATTTTGTCAACTGGAATATGGTTTAAAACAAGAAAACTTCCTAATGAATATACTTTAATCAGCATAGAACAGATAAGCATGTATAAACATGACTGATGTTTTCCATTATTATTCTAAAACTCAGTCCTTAAATTCATAGCTCTAAATTCAAAATGGAAATGGCCATTAATGATTTGAAAGTTACCAATTTCGTCAATGAGAAATATGCTTTTAATGTATTGGTGACCAAAATACTTGCTTCTAACATTCAAAACTAGACCCATTAGCAATGTTATATCTTCCTATATAATAATGTGAGTCTAAGTGATGTAATAACTGAGGTGCTACTGCTGTTTATATTGGAATTCCAAATTTTAAATATCAATTAGAAATCAAAGTTTGACCAAATCCAGTAGGTTTCCCTACTCTAAAACCAAATTAATCATGTGTCTCCATTATTCTTATTGTAAAGAATCATTTTCCCCCAACAGTCCCTCAACTGTTTTAAATCATTATGATGTCACAATTTAAACCTATTACTATAATTAGATCCCCAAAACTTCTTTGAACACACATAAAATATATAGAAATGCATATAAAATATGAAGAAAAACTATATTTTTTCAAAAACTAAAGTTTCCAGATTATATAACTTTTTAAAAAGCAATTAGATTTAGAGATAATGGTTTGAATAATCCCGTAAATCAGTGCTCCTTAAAGTTTGGCCCCCACCTCAGCAGCATCAGCAGCATCATCTAGGAATTTGTATGAAACACCAATTTTTGCCCTCTCCTCCAGACTGACCAAATGGGAAACTCTGCAGTGAGGCCCAGACAAATGTACTTTAGCAGACTCTCCAAGTGATTGAATGCATCCTAAAGTTTGAAAAGCATTCTCTAAAAGAAGTCACAACAACTAATCTGATTGAAATGTCACAAATAAAAAGGTAAAAACACGAGGAAAACCTAAGTGGGGATTTGGAGTAGTATAGCATATGCTATATGTACCAGATTGAAACTTGAAGTGTTAAGTCAATTTTGTCATATTATAGATCAAATTGAAAGCACAGTTATATCAAGCAGGTTGGGCATACACTCAAAACTCAGAAGCCACCGCAGAACAGCTTATATACCGTAGACATTTCACTCTATAAAGGAAATTCCAGTTGAAAGAAATACAGCTAAAGAAAAACTGTGCCATGTTTTCTAATTTAGTCCTGATCCAAAACAAATCTTACCGATTTCAAGCCAGGATTTTAGTGCTCTCTTAGCATTTTTAAAAAAATATGTCACTGATATTTTATAGAATTTTTATGGTTAAGTGCATATATAAAGTATTTCAATCTTTGAACATTAAGGGAATACATTATTTTATTACTTATAGGAATAGTAACTAATTATTTGGCTCTAAATTTTCTTTTTTCTTTCAAATCTATGCTCTAAGTTTCCTTGTCTTGCAGTCTGTCCTTGGAGGCTGACTTGTATGGTGATAAGGCTCTCCTACTTCTGAGATATGGCCAAAGGGACTCATCACCAAGAGACAGAGGAAAGAACGCCAGAATGTCATTCCCTGCCCTCTTCTTATGTGGCTGCCTAGGCCTGATTGTTTCCTTAGACCAAAGGCTAGAATTATTTCTTTTTTTTTCTTTTTAAAGATTTTATTTATTTATTTATTCAAGAGAGACAAAGAGAGAGACAGAGACAGAGACAGAGACAGAGACAGAGACACAGGTAGAGGAAGAAGCAGGCTCCATGCAGGGAAACCCGATGTGGGAATCGATCACACCCTGGCCCCAAGGCAGGTGCTAAACGCTGAGCCACCCAGGGATCCCCTAAAGGCTAGAATTATTTCAACACAGCCTCCCCACATGACTCTCTTAGACAAGGTTCCAATAACCTACTCCTCACCTACATATGTTAACAGTGTTACTTGCCTCAGAATATTACACTGTCTTATGTTCTGTTTTGTTTTTTTTTTTTTTCTAAATCCTGCTTATACTTTTGTAAATATTATTTTATTAAACCTTAAATTAAGTTATGCTATTTAAGTGTGGCAACTAGTTCCTGTGTAGAGCCTAGTTGGTATAGTTACTCTTGATCACAGTAATAGTGATATACAGATAACTATTACAAAGGCAGGAAAATACTATCTTTCTTCACTAGAAATGGTAAAGGGAGAAGAGCTGGAAATAATTGCATGAGATATTTTCTGTTGGGTGTTGTAAGTTATGAAGGAAGATTCAAGACACTGTCATAAAATTTGATTGGAGAAGGGCTTAAAAAGTGAAAGTGGTTGATTAGAGGGAAAACAGAGTAGCATGAAGTCCTATTAGGAATCGATCAAAGGTTTCCTTTGATGACCTTTTCCACGCTCATTATGTGCCATGCATGGTGCAGCTGTGGCATTGTGGATGTACAACGATGAAGCTGGAAACGATCCCTGTCCTGAAGGATGGAGAAATATGGAGGCAATGTCTCTGATGGAAGAGCATGTACAAAATCTTAGGGTTGGTAGGGTGGAGGTGGAAAAAGAAAAAAAGGGCCCATTCTAGTAATTAAAATAAGTTTGATGTGCTTGATAAGTTTGATGGAATATAGAGTTAGAAAAGGTGAGACATAAAGCTGGCTTGCATCAATATTTACATCATTACTCACAGTAGAAAGAGTACAATATGAGAGTACATCCATGGAGAAAGACTTTGATAAGCATGAGAAGCAAGGGATATTAGAATCTGTTTTCAACCTTGCTACCTGCCTTTCATCTTCAAATTTTGAGAGTTAAATTTTAAGAAGTCCATAGCTCCAACAGATGAACAGAGATAATAATCTAACTTGGAACAGCTCTTATTTTCTCTAATTTATTAAAAATTGCTTTAGACTCTGGAATTTTCTGGATGCATTCAGATAGCAGATTTGATTCCTTGAGTAACGAATTTGAATGTTTAAGTAGTATGTCACTTACTTGTATGTTCCATTTAGAAAAAGATATGGAAATACAATTTTATATATTTGATACATACAAATCACAATTTTTTAAAAAATTAAGTTCATATTTTAGACCAAGAAAATATGGAAAATATTTATGATTGATATTTTCAAGACACTCGTAACTTTAACAATAATAAATTAAAAATTTACCTTTTAAAAACATTTGCAGTTTAACACTTTTTTTTTATTTTTTATTTTTAATTTTTATTTATTTATGATAGTCACAGAGAGAGAGAGAGAGAGAGGCAGAGACATAGGCAGAGGGAGAAGCAGGCTCCATGCACCGGGAGCCCGATGTGGGATTCGATCCGGGGTCTCCAGGATCGCGCCCTGGGCCAAAGGCAGGTGCCAAACCGCTGCGCCACCCAGGGATCCCAAACATTTGCAGTTTAACACAGAATTAAGATCATCCCTCAAGAATAGAGAAAATATATTAATATATTTGTGTAGAGTATCTCTATGACAGTTGTAAAACCCTAGTGAGTTTACACACTCCTGGTGAAATGTTGGTGCAAGGACTAACATAATCTGTTTTATTTGAAGCTGAGGAAACTTCCAAAGAATGATGCAACAATGACCACAGCAGGGGTTACAGGGGTGGTCTAAGCAGTCTCCAGGAAGACTCTCTCTAGTTTCTGACACTGGATAGGCAGTCAGGAAAGGATGACAAATAGGTCAGAATCAAATAGGTCAGAGCCTGGGCGGGAATTCCACACAGATGCGCTAAAACTCTTGTCTTCTTTTGTAGTTCTTCTTCTTCTTCTTCTTCTTCTTCTTCTTCTTCTTCTTCTTCTTCTTCTTCTTCTTCTTCTTTTTTCTTCTCCTTCTCCTCCTCCTCCTCCTCCTCTTTCTTTTCAAGATTTTATTTAGTACTTATTTATTTATTTATTTAAAAAGGTGGATAGAGGGGCAGAGGAGAGGGTGAAAGGTTTCCCTTTTGAGTGCACAGTCTGATGTGGGGCTGATCTCACCACCCCGAGATCATGACCTGAGCTGAAATCGAGAGTCTGAAGATTAATCTACGGAGCCACTAGTTTGCCCCCACAAAACCTGTGTCTTTTTTTTTATTGCCTCTGTCATCAGTGACTGGGCATGTGCTGAGGATCCTTGTGCTGGGGACCTTATCATGGAAGTAAGCACACATCTATCCCAGTAGTTAGAGAAATGGAAGAAAAAATCCAGGGAAGACAAAGCAGCCATAGTCTCAGCAGCTAAACAGCAGAGAATCTCTCCAGCAGCCTGCTATAACAGGTAATATTATATTTTTAAGTGGCTAGACAATAGGTATACAAAGATTATAATGTCCTTTCTACATTTTTGTATATTTGACTATATTAAAATAATATGTTTCCATGGAGATCCCTGGGTGGCTCATCAGTTTAGCACCTGCCTTCGACCCTGGGTGTGATCTTGGAGTCCTGGGATCGAGTCCCACGTCGGGCTCCCTGCATGGAGCCTGCTTCTCCCTCTGCCTGTGTCTCTGCCTCTCTCTCTCTCTCTCTCTCTCTCTCTTTGTGTCTCTCATGAATAAATAAATAAATAAAATATTTAAAAAAATAATATGATTCTGGTTTCAAAATGTCACTCAAAACAGGTGCTCCAGAATGGTCCCTAGCAATGTTCTGCACTAAGGGAGAGCCCTGGAAGAGCCCCAGAAGAGACAGAGCAGGGCAGCACAGTAAAGCTGTCCGTCATTAATGACTCCTAGCAGCCCTGAGTGCTATAGCTCTATGACTGTGGGAAACAGGCTAACGTTTTGGAGTATTTATGAGACTTTCCTAGAAATTCCCCCCAAATACTTGTAATGTACATGTGGGGATTTGCAGAAAACTGGACATTTTCTGTGAGTAAGTAGGTTTACCACATAGGACAGTTCAGGTTACATATAATTTCTTTCAGATTTATTCTCAGATACTTAGTAGTAGCCATGAAGAACCATGAACCTAGAATTTTAAATTTTGTTCATTATTAAATGACAACAAAATGCTGATTGATAACAGGTTAATGGATGGGACAGTAAATATTTCCTTGGTATTCAACTTTCCAGGTTATTTTAATTCCATAAATATAATTAATGATACCTAAGATACCCACTTACTTTGAAATAGTTTGCCTTAGTGAAGATATGAAAAATAAGTGTAATGAGACATTGAATTTAAATGGAATGTACTTATCATCTAGTCTGCGTACAAAATAGTAGTCATTCAGTATAGAATATGGAATGTAGTGTTTATAAAAAGAATTTGTGGACAGTATTTTAAAAGTAGAAAGATAAAGGAATTTAAGGTCCTCTCATTAAATCAAAGGATTTACCCCTAAGGTTTACAGGACAGAATGCAGGCAATGTCTTCATCCTTTTTATCTTTAAATATCATAGTTGCTTTCAGAAGCCTTTTGAAGGACTGACAGTTTTACTCAGGTGCAATGCCCCCCCCCCCCATCCAGAAGCAAAGGTTTGCACCAGGGATAAAATAACTTTTGAGCTCTCATAACAAAGCAAAACTTTTCCTACCCCAAGTTGCTCATTAAAGACAAAATGCATAGACATACTGTACTTAATAAGAGATACTAGGGGAGATTTGAGAAGATTTTTTTAATAGACAAATTTAGATGTGTGGCATTTTTTTTCTAAAACCAAATGAATAAGAGCATCTATTTAAGCTTATCTCTTATTTATTACATTTTATTTTGCTGACTTTGGAAATTTTATAATATTCTCCTTCATTTCCTCAAAAGCCCTCAGTCTATGGAAACCCCTCCTCCCCCACAGCACACACGCACGTAGATATACACATAGGCACAGAGGTATACGCACATGTTCTTGAGGAGAAAAGCTTTGCATAGATCAAGTATAGTTTCTCTTGGTACTTGAAATAGATTGCTGTCATTTATTAAGTACTATTATGGAAAAGGTGAAACTCTTCCGAGTTCTGCTTTATATATTTTTTATATGGCATATACATTTTCTCTAAATTTTGTTACTATGCACAAGTTTTCTACAAAGACTTGTGCTATCCTGAGTTGGCAGACAAAACAAACGTCATTTCTTAAGCCCTACCTGGGAAATTGGGAGATATTAAATGAGCTTGTAAAAGAGTATCTAAAAATCCAGTAAATCAACTGAAGGAACTTTGTGTGTGTGTGTGTGTGTGAGTGTGTGTGTGAGGGGATTAAAATTAACTTGACTGGATGAAAATGTATCTCTGTGGAAATTTTGTCAACTATTTGTACTGTGCAAACCTGGCACTTCATCCGTTATTTTTGTTTAAAAAATTATTTCAAAATGAGGAAATGTATTTAGGTACAAAAGAAATAGAAATCACTCTAGGCCTTTTGATGAGATCATGATTTATGTATCCTCTCTTTACTTCTCTCACCTGCCCACAGCATCCATGGAATTTTCCAGAAAGCTGTGAAACTGTAACAATTGTACTTTTCCAAAGAGGTACCAGAAACTCTCAAAATGTTGCTATCACAGTTTAGTAGTCTGCCTCTGAGATTAATGGACAACTAGTTTTCAGAGACTATCAGAGACGGGAAAACTATCCCTTCTCTAAAGAAGAAACTATACAGAGAGACTGTGAAATGCTTTGATAATCTTATGCCATGTTCCCAATCATGAGGAAGTAGGCTTGAGGGCAGAATTTTATCTTACATTCCTCTTTCATATCCAATTCCCTGCTTGTTACTCATCTAACAAACGTATGGAGCAAGAATTATGGATTTAACACTGGTGAATGTTGTAGAGGTGAATGACTGTAGAGGTGGAGGTGAATGACTCATGGGAGAGAGTATGTTAAGGAAAGCACACACATTTAGAAGCCAATGAACCTGGGGCACCTGGGTGGCTCAGTCAGCTAAGCGACTGCCTTCAGTTCAGGTCATGATCCTGGAGTCCAGGGATCGAGCCCCGCATCAGGCTTCCTACGGAGCAAGGAGTCTGCTCCTCCTTCTGCCCCACCTCTGTTCATGCTCACTTTCTCTCAGATAAATAAAATCTAAAAGAAGGAAGAAGCAGATGAGTCTAAGTTTATAGAACAGCCTCTCATCTGCTGGGGCACAACCGTACTGAACCTTAGTTTTCTCATATGAATAATGGAAATTAGAAATAGACATCTCAAGAGAGGTATGGTTGTGGTATCATGTATAAGATGGCAATTAAAAAAAAGAATAGAGAATGGGAAGTGGAGTCACAATGGGAATGTGCTCAGCTAAAAAGTTTGGGTTTTGTTCTTTAGGCAATAGCAGGAGGCTGAAGGATTTGAAAAGACATTGGCATCCATGTTTACTTTGAAATGCAAGGCAGGTTGGTAGGTTAGGAAGTAAATCAACATGCTCCCAAAGCACCACATGATGCATTACAAAAACAAGCATATGCATATAAGTTAGGTTACCCAGTATTGTTTTGAAAAAATCTTTGCCACTCTTCCACTTCATTATGGGAATGATGACTTTCAAACTTATTTTTTCCCACACAGAACCCTCTCTTTAGATGAAATCTTAGCCAGGAGCATAAACAAATAAAACAGATAAAAGCAGGGTGATGCTGTTGAAGATGAGTAAATCAAAGGGCTCTTCACCAGCAAAGTACTAAATATTCTCTTCATCCTATGAATTTACATAGTACTCATTGTCTACATCTCTCACCTCCTGCCAAATGATACACTCCCTTGAATTTTATTTTTATGTGATTCTATAGTATTCCTTTAACAAAATCAGGAGCTCTCTGTAACAAGGATCACAATTCCTAAGGCATTATACTTCTTCAACACATCCAACGATGTCTTCCACATAGTAGGTGTTTCCTACTATTTATGTGTTTCTGGGTTAATTGAATATGATGTGTAGGTTTACACATGAAAATTCATTTTCATTTTTCTCTACATTTTCATTTTTCTCATCTCTACATTTCTACAAGATGTCTTCACTTAGGTTTCTTAGATACAGACAGTTTAAAAAACAGTTGTATGTATGTGTCAAAAATGTATATCAGAAAAATGACATGTATAAATTTATCAAATTAATTTCTCAGAAAACTAATGCATAACATCATTCTTGATAATGTTTTAGATAAAATATGGGTAACTAAGAAATATGAGAATTGTTCCTTTTAGACTGTTGATCAGATGAAATTATTTTTACTTACTGAACTGGCTTAGCTTTCACTAGAGGTAAAGCTGACTTACTGTCAAATCCAACCAATTTGTAGTTCTCTCAAGAGAGAAGAGGCTGGTACAACTAGCTTAGTACAAACAATCAGGGCTTGAACTATAGGATGGCAATGAGCATTAAAAGAAAGAAGAGATGCAAGAGTTGTGTCTTCTCTGTTCTTAGCTCCATATTGCACTAAGCTTGTATTACATACACACACAAAAATAGACACATATTCAGATGGGAAATTTCCTGCAATTGTCACAAGGCTTTCTATGCGTTCAATTTGTTAAATATTATTTTAACACTTTCAGAAAAAAAAGTATCTTTGTGTTTATTCTTTTTTTTTAAGATTTTATTTATTTATTTATGAGAGACACAGAGAGAGAGAGAGAGGCAGAGACGCTAAACTGCTGAGCTACCCGTGCTGCCCTCTTGTGCTTATTTGAATTAAAATAGATCTCACTAGTAATGAATAGCAGGAATATTGTAAGTCCATTCTGAATTTTAAACAATACGCTACAGAGGAACACACACTCATACACTCCTAGCTTGCCTATACAAAAGTGGGGGAAACAATCAAATATATGTAATCTGTATTTCATTTATTTTACATGCTCTTCATCAGTAGTACTTTGCAATGCTTCCCAAATAACTGGACGATTTAAGTTGGTAAACCTCCTCAAGTGTCTTTTGAAAAGGTTCATTGGAAAAGCGATAGCAATTAAAATTATTGTAGCCACATTTCATACTTTGTTTACATAAGTTAGCATCTTAAAGGTAGTTAGCATCTTAAAGGCATTCTATTTTCAGTATTTATATGAGTATTCAGTAATCTCTGTAGTGACCTTTTTAAGGCATGTGTTCTTCAAGAAGGAATTATAGTGACTCCTGCTGCCCCCTTCAATGACCTAGAAACCATAAACGTCTGTCTATCTTGACTTTAAAATATGTCTATTTCTTAGGCACCTGGGTGGCACAGTTGGTTAAGCATCTAACTCTTGATTTCACCTCAGGTCATGATCTCAGGGTGGAGGGATTGAGCCCCACATCTGGCTCCACACTCAGTGAGGAATCTACTTGAGATTCTCTGTCTCCTTCTCCCTCAGCCCCCACTTCTAAAACAAACAAACAAATAAATAAATAAATCTTTTAAAAAATCAATCAATAAAATAAAATATGGTTACTTTTTGAGTGATCTTTGGTCTTTAAGTTTATATATACTATTTAAATTTAAATTCTTCTTCTAGTTTTGCCTAAATATTTTGTGAAATACCATTAAGTCAAAGAGCACATTTATGGCAGTCTAGTAAACATTCCTGAGGTCCCTTTGCTCAGAATTTTAGGCCAAACCTCCCAAAATATTTACTGATATAAATAGCTCATAATTTATTAGAAGTTTTTATAATCACTCTGAAATTTCAAGATCAAATGGACAAAACATTAGCATCACCTTCATTAAAATACACAGAATTTTGGAAACCTTCTTTTGGAATCAAATGGTGAAACAAAGATAGAATAGATTCTTAAACAGCCAAACTAAGCAAAATGGTTAGGGTATTGAGACAAATAGGATAAATTTGTTTTGGTTTTACAAAGGAGATTATGAGTTTGTGAATTTTTAATAATAATTACCAAGCTAATATAAAATGAAATAGTGATGATAAAAACAAGGGCATAAGTGACCAACAAATATATATGTGAGATACCCTCTAAGGACTCAAAAGATAAAAGTATAATCTCTTAAAAGCATAAAATGGCAAGATATGTCAAACTTCAAAATGACTTGACTGGGGATGCCTGGGTGGCTCAGCATCTAACTCTTGGTTTTAGCTCAGGTCATGATCTCAGGGTCATGAGATCGAGTCTCATGTTGGGCTCCATGGTCAGCAGGGAGTCTGATTGAGATTGCCTCCCTCTCTCTTTGCACCTCTCCTCACTCTCTGTCTCTCAAATAAATAATTAAATCTTTAAAATGAATTAAAATGGGGCACCTGGGTGGCTCAGTTGCTTAAGCACCTGCCTTTGGCTTAGGTTGTGATCCCAGGGTTCTGGAATTGAGCCCCGCATCGGGCTCCTTGCTCAGTGGGGGGTCTACTTCTTCTTCTCCCTCTGTTGCTTCTCACTCTGCTGTGTGCTCTCTCTGTCAAATAAATAGTCTTTAAAAAAAATAAAATTACCTTCCTATTACAATTTTGAAAATTTATTCTATAGATATATTTTCAAAGAATACACCAAAGTATGAAGATTCCATTGAGACATTGCTTGTACTGTCTCATGATTTATAAAAATGGAAGCAGCTGAATATAACAATAAGGAATTTGTTGAGTCAAATATAGTATATCCATGTGATGAGACACTATATGTTCATGAAAAGAAAAGAATAAGACAATGACAACAATAGTAATGTTACTAAGGACATTAGTCATCATTAATTGAGTCCATGCTATATGTGTTAAGAAAGTGGCATAGTGTAGTTGTAAGGAGAGCGTTCTGGAACCTTATTGCCTTGGATAAAATCATATACCTGTCACTTCTGAACTCTGTTGGCCTCAGCTTACTTATCAGTGGATTTAACTATAGTCTCTGTTTTATAGGTTGGAGAGGCAAGTAAAGGAAAAGTTAGCTCAGTGCATAATAAGTATTATCTGCCATTGTAATTAGTCATTTATTTTTACATGTCATTTTACATATACATGTGCTAGATAATATTATTATCCCCATTTTTATATATGAAGGACAAGGTTGGTTATCAGAAAGTCGTACCATTGATAATCATCAATTATTTGTGAGTGATAAATATTGATACATTCATCTTTTTAACAATATTATCAAGAACCTACTTTATATTAGGGCTTGGAGAATATGGTGGTAATAAAGCCTTCAAAGTTCTTATTCTACTGGAGCTCATCTTTCCATAAGAAAGGTAGATCAAAAAAAAAAAGATAAGTGCATAATGTCAAGGTGAGTAATGCTATCAAGAAAATGGAAGTCGGATCAGTTGTTACAGAGTGATGGACAAAAAAGTGGGGCAGAGAAGAACAGGAACTATATTAAAGGCGGTCTTGGTGATAGGCAAGTAGAAATATGTTTCTAAGAATGCTACAAACCATATAGATGGAGAAAGGGCTTTCCACACTAAAGAAGCCATAAGTTCAAAGCCCAAAGTGAGGGTGTTCTCACTATGTTGAGAACTCAGGCTTCAAACTAAAGCTCTGTTGAGTCTACAGTCTGAGGAGGCAGAGATACCGATTTTGAAAGGTATCTAAGATACATCTAAGAAGTGAAAGAGTTAGTTGTATACAAGAAGGATTACGGCATTTGTGCTGTAAAAAGTTATTTGATGTCAAAATCTATATCTATGTTTATATGGCAATGCATGCAAATATTTCTGGATAGGCAGGTCAAATTACATTATTGCCCTTGAAATTTTTGACATCACTAGATTGAACTACTGGCATTCTGTTATTGAATGCAGCCCAGATGCTTGCCCCCTCAACTGCTCCTGGACTGCTCCAGATGATGGCTCATAGCTCACTTGTACTTCTTCACATCTTGTTCCTGATATCTTTCAGTCTGCTGTTCTCACAAATGTCCCTCATCTCAGGCTTTTGACAAATGCCTCCAATACTTTGGACAACCCGTACATAATTTTCTAGTGTTGGAAGAAAACTTTCTTCTATCACTTTATGATTCATTCTTTTTATAGGGGCACTACATCAGAGTTACGTTGGGGGCCAAGAGTGGGCTGCCCCAAGATAGATAGGCCTCTTTGGCATGAAGATTATTTTGATTTAAAAAGCAATCAAAACCCAGTAGATTCAGGAAAAGTTCTTTTTTTTTTTAAGATTTATTTATTTACTTATTTATGATAGACATTGAGAAAGAGAGAGGGAGACAGAGACACAGGAGGAAGGAGAAGCAGGCTCCATGCCAGGAGCCCGACGTGGGACTCAATCCTGGGACTCCAGGATCACATCCTGGGCCAAAGGCAGGCGCTAAACCGCTGAGCCACACAGGGATCCCCAGGAAAAATTCTTTACCTCCTCTTCAAACACCTAAAAAAAAAGTTAGATAAAGGGCCTGCCCCAGAAGGAGCTATCATCGTAGGTCACTATGTGATGGTGTAAACTAGGTATGGTAGTCAGGGAGGAACCTAACAAGACCTGTTCGATCAAAGCTTTCTATGTCCCATCATTTCTGAGTGGTCCAACTAACATTCATTTACCAAACATTTACTCTTTTTCATCTTCCTGTGAATTGCATTCTTTCCCTTTAAAGTCCCAGACCCCTACCCCTTTCTCCTCAGTTCAGAATGACATCTGTATTTATTATATTGCCTTATTTTGCCTCATTGTCTTTGGAATTTCCTTGTTTCTATGGATTCCCCATAGGTTCACTATTAACTGATTCCTTCCTTTTAATCTGTTTCATGTCAATTTGATCCTTTGTCTGGCTAAAAGGACCCTGAAGGGGACAGGACATTTTTGTTCCCTCATAGTTACTAGGGCCCCAAAGCTTAAGTAAAACTATTTTTTGTTTGTTTGTTTTATATAAGTTTTTGTCCACCCTGCTGCCAAAGGGTGAGTCAGGGAAGTATTCAAATGATATCCCCATAATGTCCTTCTTCCTAAATTCATCCCTGGAGCTGAGTCCTGATATCCATACTTGTCTCCTTTTCTAATGGTGGACCATGCCAGAAGGACTCTGCAGTCTTGTCCACCACTTAGTTTCTGCTACCCTCCCCCAAATTCACCCTACTTGTTTATATATCTTTGAACCCTAAAAGCTCACACATTTTTTTAGCAGGCTCATAAACATGAAAATCAGAGAATGCATATATATTACAATGGTGATTGAGATACGTGTTTGATCTCTTTACAATCAACACCTCTAATAAAGCTATGTCCCTTTTGCATCATCGACTGTATTTCCTTAGCACTGAGCAAAAATTCCATAGCATCCTATGACATAAGGTTGAGAAATAGGAATAGGTTTTATCGAGGAACTCAGCAACCAAGGTTCATCAAGAATAGAAGGCACAGGTCCTCTGATCCTCTTTATAGCATCACACAGACTGGCATCGTGTCAGGGCTTTCTACAGCTTGGGCAATGTATACCCGCGTTCCAGGAAAGGCACACCATCAGCCCTATGCTCTCCTTCCTTATGTGGTAATTGGAAAATAATCAACCTACTGGCATGATGGACAGATAGGGTAAAGGTACCAATGATTCTCAGCAGTTGTCTGCTAAGGGTCAATTCGGGTCCTCCTACTTGGGAAAGAAACCATTAGTCCTCTGAGAAATGTAATTATGATGCCCCCAGTTTTGCTGAAATGAGGTATAGATAGAGGGAAGATCAAGGTTCTCCAAAATAGCTCACTGTCCAGACAACCCAGTGTGAGCCCCCAGGGTGATTTTCAGATATATCTGTTTGTCGTGCCAGCATATTTGAGTGTCTGTGATGTTCTAGCTGTCTTTCCTGCTATAAATAGTCCAAAAGATTGAATGAAATAATATTGAACAGACAAGTAGGTCAGAATAATTTTGTTCTGGAGTAGAAGCTTTTAACCTTTTAGAAATTGTGGAGTCCCATTAAGAATCTGATGAAAGCTTTAATTATCCCTGAAATTTGCATTTAGGCAAATAAACCAAGTCTACCACACTGAAAAATTTCAGGGGGACATTTATATGATTAGCTAACATATAAACTCAACAATGTATAAACCACATCACAAATCATAAAATAAATTTGTTCATACACTTGTGGATTCTTATGCTTTATCATGTTAATAACCCTTAATTTATTTCACCCCTAACACAACTCGCAGTGTTCTCTCATATTACACTAAAAATCATTACAAAGGAAGATCAAACACCTACACAAGTGCTCATGTGAAATGGGATATAAGTGTTACAGGGTTGCAGGATTCTTGTCTCATGGAGTCAAAGAATGAATCTCGTGGACACAAAAGGGTGAAGGAATAGCTTATTAAGTGAAGGTGAGAACAGAAAGAAATCTCTCCAGAGTGAGAGGAAACTCAAATGGGTTGTCAAATGATGTAGTTTTGAAATGTTGGTGAGGTCCAAAGCTGATGGCCAAGAAAGAATTCTTGAGCTGTTTTTGGTGCAAAAAGATGATATTATTAAGGCACAGAGACAGGACCTGTGGGCAGTAAGAGCTGCATTGGGGTCATGAGTGGCCCATTATATACTTTCAAGTTGGAGAGGGTTAGGGATAGCATAAGTCTCTAAGAAATTTTGGAAGCAAGGTATCCAGGACCTTGAGGGGCTAGCTATTGCTAGGAATATATCATTTATTATCATCTAATAAAACTTTAGTTATGAGACCTTTCACATATATATAGATGGGTCATATGCTTAGAGGGTGATTGCCAACATGTAGCTTGGGAGGTAGAGATAAAAGTTTCCAAAGGAATTTTTATATGTTAAAATAGACTTAGAGGATCTTGAGAGTCAGGCTAAGATTGACTCTTGCCCTTAGCAAAGTGTCAACATGCAGGCAGTTGAGGCCCTAGAGAAATTTCACTGCTTCATTCAAGGACTGGTCAATGGTAAGGAAATTAACAATTTTTCTTCTGTCTTTGTTTCCCATGTCATCAGGTTAAAGTTATCCTTGTTAAAAACTAATTGCAGTTACTTATTGTATTGTAGGAGCCAAGAACAGGACACGCCAAGATGGTCCCGTTTGGTATGAAGAGTCTTCTGAGTTGAAGGCAGTAAGACCCTGCAGGCTCAAGAGACACTTTTGCCCTTCCTTTAACTACACAGAAGAATCCAAATTAGGGATTTTTCTATTAGCAGAGATAAATTTTATCTGAGTGACCCATCTGTATAACAAGACAAACATCTAATTGCCAAACATCTGTTCTTCCTCTTATTGTCCTGCGAACTACATTCCTTTCCCCTGAAGTTCTGACTCCTACTCCATTCTCTTTAGTTCAGGATGACATATTTACCCCATTTTGATTGACTGTCTTAGGAATTCCCATGTCTGGGTGGATTCCCTGTATGTACACCATTATATTTGATTCTTTTCTATTAATCTGTCTCATGTCATTGACATCAATCTGTCTCATTGATTCTTAGTCCAGCTAGAAGGACCTGTGAAACAACAGGAATTCTTGCTCCCCTACATATAAATAAGTACAAAGTATTCAAATTTGATAAGTCAAGAAAAACTGTAAAGGACTTTAAAATGGAAAAAATTGATTGGTGGTATCTTGTCCAGAACACTCAGATTACTTCAGCCTTTAATGATATTCAATGTTAATATAATCTGTGAATTGTGGAAAACTAATAGTAACATAAATAATTATTTTCATTAGAAATTCAAATGAGTTTTGTTCAGTAGAGTTGTAATTGATCATTGCCCTGTGACTATTGCCAAAATTTGCACGTATTTCCAGCTTCACTTCAATATCTCTATTTGTTTACAAATGTGTTCTTCGAATTCTCCTTTGAACCAATTTTTATGTTACCTGTTCCCTCGTTAATTATTATGCTAAATAAGATTTGTAAAATGTATTCATTTTATATTTCTATGTCATAATTTAATGTTTAAAAAATTCTTCTGTACATTTTGTAAGTACTCATCAGAAATAAAGATGAAAAAAATATATTTTTTTCATGGACACATGCGTTAGATTTTTGTGTACAAAAATTTTGTGTGTAATTCTATAGCTACTATTTAGTGCCATGGACAAGAGAGAGAGAAAAGATCAATAATTTCAATTATTTATTTTTTTTTAATTTAAAATGTGGAAAACTCCCTTTCTAAAGTGATATGATTTACCTAGACCACTGTCCTGAAGTTTTCTACATTTAACCAATTAAAATGTTCTTTGCTATTACATGTTTTGTTTGCATGTAAGAGAGTTTAATAACACAATTTGCATTCTTCCAAATTCAATAAGACAAGATTATTCTGGGCACACTTGGCTTTGAATATTGCCAGGTGGCATTGTAGACTGAAAAAAAAAGTAAAAGTAAAAATTATATTCACAATGTATGCTTTTATTGAATGAAATATACATTTATTACAAGATAGTTTTTATTTGTATTTTCACTGTTTTCATTACAATCACATTAATATTTGTTAGGTATTGTTCAATCTGATCATTTGGCTAAAAATCAAATGAGGTAACGGTTCTATTGTCTGATTTCTGTGGAGCAACTGCATCTTCTGGGAAATGAATTATGACAAAGTACAAATTCATTTCTGTTCTTTCAAAAAAAACAAGCTTCAATTAAATGTTAACACCCCAGGTGTTTTACATCTCTTCAATGGAAACATTATCACTTCAGCTTTTGAGACAGAGGTATGTCAAAAATCCAGATGCTTCATGCTTTTTTTTTTTTTTTTTTTTTTGGAATTCAATGAGGAAAGTTAAGAAAACTATCTGCATGTGAATTACTTTCTACAATGGAAGGCATCCTGACACTGATTAATTGCTAAGCAAAGCCCATATTCACTGGAATGGCAGTAATATGCAAATATCAGAGGCCAACTGGAGAAGGCCTGGAATGACATTCTCCTTCAAGAAATTTAATTTTTGAGAAATAAATGCAGCACACTGAGATAGTAAGGCTTAGAGAAAAATAAACCAATATAGCTTAGAGGTATAATTTTATTTTCTTCTTTTTGAATTATTTCTCACTTTATATGTCCATGAAAATGACTTAAACATTTTTTTCCCAGTAGAAAGCATATTTATTGATCCACAGAATTTCTCCAGAATAGACTTTAGGAAGAGCTAATATATATTATTTTCCCTTGGATTATGGAGACCAAGTATAAAAAAGCGTGCCAAAGAGATAAATGAGAGATTTTTGGAAGCTAAAATATAATATCTCTGTAATTATAATTTCTTTTGAAGGATGTGGGACTGACACCAATCTAGTGCAAATATAACATTAGCAAATGCTAGAATGTTCACAAAGGGGAATTTTAAATGAGAGGTAGAATAACCCACTCCAAAATGATGCTACTTTAATATAGTAATTATTTTGAGGTGAAGGCAATTGAGAAATAATACACAGAGGAAGAATCCTTTACCCATCAATTTCTGCCTAGAAGTAGAGCCTACATTTCCCATTGTGACTGTGGCATAAATTTCCATTTGTAAATTCACTAAGGCTTTCCCTTTCATACACTAAGGCTTGAGATGACTCTGAGATGAGTCTTCATTACAAACGTTAGTAAGAAACACTTATTTACTTACCATGTATTTCCTAGTTACCTTACCACAATTTATATCCCTTTGTTAAAATGGTATACAAATCATCTAGTCTAGGCACTTCTTTGGGTTTTTAATTTCTTTTCTATGAATCCCTCTATACATAGAAAATATTAACATCAAATAATGATTGCATATTTTTTTCTTCTGTTAATCTGTCTTTTGTCAAATTAATTCATGTACCACTAACAAAAAAGAAAAGAAAAATGTGAGAGGGTAGAGGAAAAACCATTGCCTTCCTTACATTTCCATGCAACTCAACGTATATTAAATAATTATCTTCTATTACATTCTTTTATCAGCTCTAGGTATACATAAAGGAAAAAAAAATGTGAATGTGTATGATTCATTTTGAGAAATATGTAACTGCCAAGGCTAATTTGGCCTGACTGAAATATAGTACATACGGATTGTGGCAAATTCAGGCAGGCGTTAGATCATGGCAAGCCTTAGACTACAGTGTTTGATCTTAAGCAGATTTTCAGAAGTTCCCAGCTGGAGCTCAGTCACTCATTTGCTCAACAAATGTTTACCTACTTAATTGTGTATTTAATATATATTTATTGAACACATTGTATATGCCTCTTACTCTTTTTAGGTGCTAAGAATAAAACAAAATATTACAGACAAATTCTCTGTCCCTAAGGAGCTTACAATAAATCAAGAGAACTATAAACATTTATAGAAAGTTGATAGTATTGTTTATAACAGGAAGTGTTAAGGGAATATATAAATGTTTGACATTTATGTTAATTCTGGAAATAGAGATGTCAAGGAAAACTTTCAGTAATTTACAACTTATTTATGATTTGTCTTCTTATCTGTACCCAAGACTTATTATTAGTGTGTGGTATTAATACAAAATAATATACATATAATTTTATATATTTTTAATTTTTTTTTATTATCATTATTTTTACAGACCCTGGAGAAAATAGTCTGCCTTCACTGGCCCAATAGCTGGAATCATGGGAATGCCAGCTCTGTCACAATCCTAACTTACAACTCTACTCAAAGTGTTGAAGAAGGAAAATTATAGAATGTGATGTTTGCAGAAACATTGTCTCTTCCATGATCACGACTGACCAGGCCCACTCACCATTGGGATGATGTTCTGATGGAGTTCAGGGCACACTTTCCCAAAATATGGCACCTGGGCATATTAAATATCTTAAGCTGAATAAATTTTAGAAAATAGTGGAAATAGAAAACTGATTCTGACCTTTTCTCCTCTCCCTTCTTTTCTGAGACAGGTCATAAAACCCTTATGTGAGAGATAACCTCCAGAGGAAAGAAGCATCCTTATTTGTGAAGACAGAATGACATTGAGAAGAATCTGAACTAACAAGTCTTGCTAGGTTTCCTGGTTGACTCCACTTACCTCACACTGTCTTACCTATCATATATCTATAGGACAGCCCACTCTTCCTCACATCTAATATAAAAATTCTCAGATCTGTTTCTTCAGGGTTTAATTTCCTTATGAAGGCTTTTGTATCACACAGAACTGTATTAATTAAATGTATATGCTCCTCTCTTGTGAATATGTCTTTGTCAGCTTAATTTTCTGACTCCACCAGGAATCCTAAGAATGTTGAGGAAAACTTTTTGCTTCCCTACAGTCTAATTGCTCCTAAAATAGCAAAGCTGTGTATGTTGTCCTGAAAGCCCATGAAATGAAATGTTTTCCACCTGCAACAGCTCTTTCAATGTTCCAAGAAATTGAAAAACTTTCCTGTTAAGTATTTATAATTCTCCTATTTTGAAACTTATGTTGAGTACTTTGGGCGCCTTTATTTCATTAACCAGAGGTGATTTTTGACATATATTTCATTTTAAAAAATCCAAACTTTCATAAAACATGTGCTTTTTTTCCCCTAAAACACTTCTCACATGCTGAATTGAATCCTTAATGTAAGTGAATCAAATAATGAGCAAAAACATTAGCCTATCTGATGTCGATTCTTCGAGTCTGTGCAACTAATTGAGGACTTTATTATATTTCAGAATTCCTTTTTTATTACATGAAAATGTAAGAATAAAACAACCACAGATACTAATAAGAAAAAATATCATTCTCAGGATAAAACTGAAACAAAGTAAAATATAAAACAGGATATCTAGAAGTATTTCACTGAAATTGTAACTTTGGCAAGGTTTTATTAGAGATTTATGATATTTCTGGTTCTTATGGAATAGAAACCTCTTTATTCTATGTAAGTCTGTTTTTCATCCTACTGACATTCAGAATACATACATATTTTCAAGAAGACATTATACACAAGGTAGGAACTGTCTTTATTATGAATAACACTACAGTGAACATCTTTATATATAAATTGTGGACTGCATCTCTGATTATTTCTACATGTCTAATATCATACTATCTGCACTACGGATAACATTGCTGTGAATATTTTTATACATAACTGTTTGACAGCACCTATCTTTATGGTAAATTACTTCAAGTGAGATTACTGGATGAAATTGTATAAATAACATGAAAATTTGGGTTATTTATGCATATTATAGTCAGTTCTACTGGCAGCAACAGATAAAAATGGATGTTGGCAATCTTGAAGGGACTTTTATACCTTAAAATTATTTTACAATTGATTGGCAAATAAAATATATTCCCATATTTGCCTTTCTTTTTTTAATCAAGGTAGACTACTATTTTACATATTGATAGGCCATTTGTATATATTTTCATAATTTTTATGTTGTGGCATTTATCTAATTTTTATCAATCTGTATTTGTTACAAAAAATGAAACTTTTTCATATTTATTACAATATTTAATCCAAATATTTATTTTTTAACAATTACACAAAATTAAAACTACACTAATGTGATTATTGTCTTTTGAATTTCTACATACATGGCATTTTTGTTAAACAGCCCCAGATTTCTTCTGCCCTTGAATCAGCTAGTGATTAAAATTATTAAAAAGTGGCTTCAAAAGGGAGAGTTGTTCAAATTTCATTATATACTTGGATTTTTAATTCTTCGATGAAACAGGTGATACTTTGCAGCAAGAAAGGCAAGATTGTAAAGAGAGAATTTTAGAGAATTCTTCATCTTATATTTGACCCCAGGTTATAAGCTTTACATAAGGAGAATGGTGTCTGGAAAAAAAAAAAAAAAAAAAGGTAAAGAAGAAGACTGCCCAGGGCCACCTATGTAATTGACAGAATGAAAATGCAGGGTCCCTTGATCAAAAATCACTAAAAATATCAAGACAATGACAAGAGGGTATTAAACCAAGTGTGGGACCCTGTACAACTGCATAGGCCACATGCCAACGAAGCCAGTCTTGTTTCTACCTTTTCTGATCTTGTTGGATTGTGGAGAGAAGGAATAAAAAAATATAGAGGTGGTAGTTGGTCAGAGATGTGCCACCATCATATTTCTATCTCAAAGTACAGTGCTTGTTTTATAGGTTCAGGGAAATTCCTAGGGTGAGGGGATCATCCTCCCCCACATATACACTGACATTTGGAATTTGGGATAGAAATCCCAGTCTACCCTTTACCTGGTTCAGAAACAATCTGAAGGGAGGTCACATCAAGGGGAACTCAGCTCACAGCTCAGTCAGGCAGAGTAAGCCTTCAGTCAAACTTCTAGCTTCTCTGTTGGTGTCAACAGGACTCTGTGCCCTGAAGGTGAGCAAAGAAATTAGCTGAGTTGAGAGTCAGCATGATGCCCAAAGCATCTGGGGAAAGTAGTCTTAAGCAAAGGAATGAAGGAAGGAGGAGAAAGCCCGGCAAAGCTGCCCTGTCTCAACGTTGTCCGGGTGGTGGAGAATCCAGCAGCTGTATTTTGCTGATGCCTATGGGGTGACTAACAGAAAAAAAAGGACAAAAAATGCTGGTTACAATAATTTCTCACACAAATACTTTACAAAACATCCTGTTTAACAAATAAGTGAAAATAGAAAAAATTTAAAAATCAACATCTTTGCAAAAACTTTAGGATGTACCTTCTGAATAATACAATAGTTGCAACTCTTTTGGTCAAAAGTTCTCATTGCTATTAGTAATGTCAGCTGACAACTCTTCAAACAAAACACCACAGTAAAATGTTGATCATAGAAAGTTCAATTGATCAACTTATGGCAAATAAGGGAGAGCATCACCTTCAGAGACATTTAGTTTCTTAAAAGGGGAAGATGGGAAATAGTTATTTCTAGGGTTTAAAGTTTCAGTGGCTGAAGCCAGGTGCTTAGTGCTGAATCTGCCTTGGATTGGGTGCAGTTTCTGGTATAATGGTTTAGGATCTGTGGACAATTCAAGATAAGCCTCTTAGAAAAGTGTTCCTGAGTTACCAGTTTTCTGATGAGTGACCTCTTTGCCCATTTGAGCAACTTACTGTCCTGAGAAGGCTGCCTTACCTAAACATAACTGTTGTCCTAGGAAAAACTTGATCACATTCCTTTTATTTTTTATTCATTTATTGAAAGATTTTAATTTACTTGGGAGAGAGAGAGCACATGGGAATGCACACAAGCAGGGGGGAGGGGCAGAGGGAGAAGCAGACTTCCTGCTGAGCATGGAGCCCACTCCTAGCTTGATCCCAGATCCCAGGACCCTGAGATGATGATCTGAGCCTAAGGCACACACTTAACCTACTGAGCCACCCAGGTATGTGCCCTGAGCACATTATTTTTAGATAATTCAATTTGGGAGAAGATCCTGAAGCAAACAATGAAGTTATTTACTGGTTTATATCCTTAGCTTCTTGGGAAAGAATATTCCAGAATAAATACTAATGTTGATGGAGGTAGTCTTCATTTTTAATCTAGAGAGTTAGGTTTTAAGCCTGCAGTTCATCTTGGTCCTCACTAAACTCACAAACATAATGTCAAAGGCAGCTCCTCAAAAGAGTGTGATTTACCTCTTATGATCCGGTAAGAGCATCATACACTTTTAAAGTAATTGTCAACTGTCATTAATATGGCCAGATCTGGGCAAAATTTAAAGAAATTATAAAGTTCTACTACTTTCAGTAACTTTGTAATCTTATTTCTCCTCAACCTCTTGAATTTCCACCTCTGTTTTAGTTTGACCCTTCTCCTCATCCACCAAATTCTTAAATACTCTTTCCCCAAGGTTTTCCTGTAAGAAACTGAATAGAAATCAATAAACTGCCTTTGAAATTAGAATTCCTTGCTCTCAGAATATTTATTTGGTAGTTGCTGCACTGCTTTAATAAACACTTCTGAAAATATACACATACCTATCTATCGACTTGCTACAGTTTGTCCCATTAACCAGAATGTATAACGCAGAATTCATGTCTTTGGGGAAAATGAATTACTTAGTAATATGTATACTTTCCAGATATATTTATTAACTGCATAATGGATTGAATAGTTACTTTCTTCAATATTTTTAAGTTTGGATTTGCCCCCTTCAGTTTCAGTTGGCTTAAATAAAATATTGAATTGGCGTTTTCAAACTAAGAGAGATTGGATTAAATAGTCATAGCTCATCAATCACTTTTCTTTCCTTATTTAGTGTAATGTTGTAAGGAAGCATGGGATTGAGAGTGAGAAAATCTTGGTTTTAGTCTTTATTCTGCCATTGACTGCAGAACTACATATAGCATTTAATTACTCTAAATTTCAGTTTATTTATTCATTAATTGAAGAATTATACTAACGGGTTTCTAAAATTAATGCCAGCTCAATCTTCTCTGATGAATGATCCCAAGTTGTACAGCATCTCCCATGTGAGCTGCTTAGAAAAGTCTGTTTTCTTACCTGCATTTGCCAGTCATTTGTGCTAAATCTGAAAGGTCATTCATCACACATTGCTGGTTTATCATAGCTTTTTCTGAGTATCTGTTTAAAGTGTCTACAATAAACATTTCACAACAATTTGTGTTTTTAGAATATTCTAGAAAACATAGGAAGACTCATATGTCAAGAGCACATTGAGGAACTTATTGAAGTAATGAAGAAAATTGGGGAGCCAACAGGGGGAAGGACTGTTGATTAACTCTCCAGATTTGCTACTTTGTTTCTTAGCTCCGATTCAGTAGAATATTATCTATTACAGAAAGATACCTGTTTTCTAAAGTAATAATTAGAGACTGGGGGAGGCGTTAATTAGTTCCAAATATTACTCTGACTTTCAGGCATGGTTTAGAGAAAATGACATTGTAAAATTTTAAGATAATCAATATTTAAATGGTAAAAGATACCTAACTTGTACATTGCAATAAATGGTCATAGGAAACATAATAAAATAAAAATCCTAAAATAGAAGCAAAATTAAGTTTGAGATCCTCTTTATTCTACTACAGCCTAGATTCAAACCAGGAGCAATAAAAAGGGGAGAGTTTTATTGCTACCCACTGTTCTACCCTTCTGGGCCATGTTTCATTTTTTCTGTTTTACACCTCATCTGTCTTTGCCCTATGTTGGGAGGAAGAGAGTTGAATAGAATTGAACTTCCTATGCTATCTAAGGAAGATAAACTCAGTAGAGCATATAGACCTAAAGTCTATGTATGTAATGTATAATAAACTAATTTTTAAAAAGGAGTTTCATGCGTGTGTATCTAACTCAAACGCTATACTTTCTGTGTCTAGACCCCATCATAGCTGCTGCCTGGACCACAGCGAGGTGGTGGTTAACGAGCCAGGCACACCCAACAAAGGAGTCTGGCTTTTGACCCTTTGGACTCCTGGCGACCACAAACACTTCCAGATATGGCTTGTTCCCTAGTGCTGATTCTATTGTTTTACAGCAATATGCTCCCTCAGGCATTCTTAGTAGTCATTTCCTTCTTTAATTCTCTTTTAACTATTTTGGACTTCCAAGGATTCTCACAATGTGTGAACCAATGAACTACATCTTTGTCTTTTTTTTTTTTTTTTTTTTTTTTGCTATAATTTTGGGTTTATTGCCATTTGTTAAAACCATTTTTAGGGACCAGAAATATAAGGGAGACAGGCTGTAATATGCTCAACCCATTATCTGGCAAGTGTGGCAATCAGATAGGTAGATATAAAGTGCAAGTGGCAAGCTGAAGAGCAAATAAGTATCCAGAGAAATTTTTTGTAGTGTTAAAAACAGAAACCTTGAGGTAAGGCAACAGACTGAGCACAAGAATGACAGGAAAGGGTGCTGTGGAGCAGATGGGTATATGGGTATGTGCTGGGTATGGCACAGCCACCATCACCCTCACAACACTGTAAATTACAACTTCACCCAAATGAGAGGATAAAATCTTAATCAAACAGGCTTAAGATAAAATAAATTTATACACAATGAACAATTTTATAAATAACGTCAAGTATAAACCCCAAAATGTCCTCTTGCTCCCTGAATGTCTCTGGTTGAAATGAACATCCTCAACACTCTGTAGCAGCTGCCTACCCAAGCATTTCACCCCTTGTGTTTTTTTCCCTCTTTAAAGATGTTCTGATTTTACACTGGCATCTAAGTAAGTATAAAAACCAAGAATTTGGGAGGGATTGTATTAAAGGGGAAAGGGCTCTGTATTCTTTGCCTTATTTTATCTCAATTAGTTCAGATTATCTTGGTATTTATTGCCCTGGACAAAAATAACCCAAATAAGTTATTGGAGGTTTGTAAAACCAAGTATTCAGCTTGCTTAACTATGATAGATGATAGATAGATAGATAGATAGATAGATAGATAGATAGATAGATAATAGACATTTGAATTTGTTACAAGGTTTATATTACACATTTTTTTTTTGCCAGAGTAATTATGGAAGATCTATACAACTTTTGAAAAAAGGACTTTTCTTTTTTGTTTTCAGAATTAATTTTTTTTTTACATCCTCTTCCTCCAACGTACTACATAGATGTTCTAAAGGAAATCATATATTGGGATGTTAGTTTCAAACAGAGATGAACGCACCAATTTATTCAACAGGACTTTTATATAGAAAATATCATCAAGAATAAAATTGAACTTAGGCATTATGCTTGGATGAACAAAAAGCAAAACATTTTGCTTTGAATTTTATGCCAAACAAGAGTGATGAAAAGTCAGTGTTTTTTTAGAATTCTTCAGTGCTACAAATATGACCTATATCTACATGTTTCAAGGAGCTCTAGTGTTTAGCATGTATGTTGCCCTATGTTTTTCTCTGTTCTGTAACTTATTTCTGAGTGCAATTTAAGTGAACGCTAAACATGCAGCCTCCCAAAATATAAATACGTATCATTAAAAGTCTCTTTCAATACTTTTCCATCAACCTTCATTCCATATTGTGAGTGTCATTACAGTACACTTTTCAAAAGGTAACAAACACACAAGTGTCAAAGATTTTATTCATTTCATTAATAAGGGAACCAGTAAGATGTTAAACCTAGTTCAAACAGATTTCAAGAAATGAAGATTTATATAGTCTGTGACAGTAACACTGAAAATAATTTGCAACTAGATGCAAAGCTGGTTAATATCATGTATGGCAATAAACCCACATTCGCAGTTACTTTTTCTTCTAGGTGGATATAATTTCAACATTGCTGTTGAACAAGAACCAGCTGTAGTGCTCCCATTCCAGGAAGGATTTCATTAATACCAGCTTTCTACAAGTTAACCTCTATCCCTACAGAGCTATAAAGTATGCTAATCAATAGTAAAAAGACAGTTTAATGAAGACAACCACTCCTAGAAAATGAGCTAATCCTCAGTCACATTATGTGCACTGCTCAGTGCTCAGCATTACATGGATGGGACACCCAGCAATCTCTGAAGCCTATGCCCATGTCTTGGATAATCCTTAAAAGTATCCATGCTCATGTGGATATACAGGTTGGGGCAGATGAAGGCAAGGCAGTCGTAGGATTATTCCACCAAAAGGCAGAAAGAGTTAATATCCAAGTTTTGACACCTAATATAGTGATGGTAGCACGACAAACAGTTTAACAGTAAGACTGTTTCAAGAGAAATTCTATCTATCCATTTAACATATCAAGGAGAGGTCTGGAGAATGTGATTGCTGATTTTTACCTAAGGAACATTTCAAGAAAGAGAAATGGAGTAATATCCACTACCACCCACGAACCTGGTAGATTAATGGAATCACAGGAGACAGAGCAGAAGAGGCAGGCAGTTGGGTATATGGAGTGAGGGATAAATTTCTTTCATTTAGAGAAATGCCAAGACCCCAGAAACTTCTGCCAATTTTTCTTCAGGAGTCCTGGCAGGGTCAGCATGGTGGGATACTTCAACTGTCCCCAAGGACAGCCGTGTAGAAAAGCTTTGGTTGTACAGTTTACCCAGGCACGGAGAGGGCCTGCATTCTTCTCATTCAGTGCTGCCTTGCAATTTTCACAGACAGTGGGGGGATCCAGAAGTTCTCGCCTGCAGCTAAGGAATTTCTGTAACTGTACTTTGGCTTGGGGCAATGGGACACACACTCAGATCCCAGCAGGCTCCGCAATGAGGGCCAAGATGTGTTCAATTTTTCAGGGATGGCTGCCAGAACCTTGACTAAGGTGAGAAAGGACTTTTCCTAGCCAAGGATTTCAGCAGAAGCTAACGATGGGTGGCTTAGAGGGCAACAGCTATGAAGACTCAAGCAACAGCAGCCGAAACTTCAAAGGGAAAGCAGGGATGGAGGGGCTGAGATGAAGGTAGGGAGGATACTATGGGACTCAGAGACTTTTGTCTCTTTCCCCAAAGACCAAGCCCTTAAAGCGATACCCCTCCTCCCTGTACCCAAGTACCATCCAGGAGAGAGTAGGTGAGCAGAGTAAATCCTGAAATTCTATCCAATATTTCCTTCTGGGTTACCTCAAAAGATTTCAAGACATTTCAAACTAATCTTATCGGATTAGAGTTTATTGCTTGTTTGTTTTGTTTGTTTTTTGTTGTTTCTGTCCTGGCTTATTGGGGTAGAAACATGTGATAAAAATCAGATAGCTATGGAAATTATTCTGTATTTCCCTATGTAGCTGACCGTACTGACATAGATATGCAATCCTGCTGCTAATCTATTCTCCTTTCCGTGTCCTAAACTTTCCACTTTTCTTGAAAGCAAAGGAAGAAAGGGAGAATGGGAAAGGAAAGAAGGAAAGAAAGTTCTGAGCGCTTTTATTTAGCTGGGGCTGGGTGCGGAATGGTCATCCTATTTGCGAACCTTTGCACAACATACCCAGGTCCTTCATACGGAGTCATCCACGTGTCCTCTTCATTTGAGTGCTGTAAAAGCTTGGAACCATACCAGAGTTCCCTCTGAAGTGTGAGGAGAGATAAGAGAAGGGCATGCTCTACCTGGGTTCTTGTCTGGGAATCCAAACGGGGCACACATGCAGAAGGCCCCAGGAGAGTGTGAGTGAGCAGCAGAGGGACCTCAGACGTACTGGCAAGGGGAGATGGCCCTCTAAATGTCGAGCTTTTGTGGAATGCTGAGGTTTTCACTTATTCAGTTGTGGCTCAACTAGGCAAATACTTTGTTAAGAACTATAGGCTGGATCACTAGTAGGGGCTTAGGGAGATAAAGCTGCTTCCGTGAGGGAGCCTCCACCTAAGACGTGGATGGAACTGGAGGGTATTATGCTGAGTGAAGTAAGTCAGTCGGAGAAGGACAAACATTATATGGTCTCATTCATTTGGGGAATATAAAAAATAGTCACCCCCACCCCCCACCCACCTTCCTTTCTACCACCCCTTGTTCATTTCCCAGAGTTAGGGGTCTCTCATGTTCTGTCTCCCTCTCTCTTATTTCCCACTCATTTTCTCTCCTTTCTCCTTTATTCCCTTTCACTATTTTTTATATTCCCCAAATGAATGAGACCATAGAATGTTTGCTCTTCTCTGATTGACTTATTTCACTCAGCATAATACCCTCTAGTTCCATCCACGTCGAAACAAATGGTGGGTATTTGTCATCTTTAATGACTGAGGAATATTCCATTGTATACATAAACCACATCTTCTTTATCCATCATCTTTCGATGGACACCGAGGCTCCTTCCACAGTTTGGCTACTGTGGACATTGCTGTTAGAAACATCGGGGTGCAGGTGTCCCGGCGTTTCATTGCATCTGTATCTTTGGGGTCAATCCCCAGCAGTGCCATTGCTGGGTCGTAGGGCAGATCTGTTTTTAACTCTTTGAGGAACCTCCACACAGTTTTCCAGAGTGGCTGAACCAGTTCACATTCCCACCAACAGTGCAAGAGGGGTCCCTTTTCTCCACATCCTCTCCAACATTTGTTCTTTCCTGCCTTGTTAATTTGTCCCATTCTCACTGGTGTGAGGTGGTATCTCATTGTGGTTTTGATTTGTATTTCCCTGATGGCAAGTGATGCGGAGCATTTTCTCCTGTGCTTGTTGGCCATGTGTATGTCTTCTTTTGTGAGATTTCTGTTCATGTCTTTTACCCATTTCCTGATTGGATTGTTTGTTTCTTTGCTGTTGAGTTTAGTAAGTTCTTTATAGATCTTGGATACTAGGCCTTTACGTCATTTGCAAATATCTTCTTCCATTCTGTAGGTTGTCTTTGAGTTAAATTGACCACAATAAGCAAGCAAGTAGCTCTGAATCAGAGTTTAAGAAATAAAGAATAGCACTTTTTTTTTTTTTCTTTCATACCCAAGTTTACCACCAGGGTTGTAACTATTTAAATATCTATACATGTCACTTATTAAAGTGGAAGAAATAAAACCTGAATTCTAGTTCGGATGCTTACATCATTAGAGCCAACCCTGTATGTAAGATAATTTTCACAAACATGAGAATGTGGTAAGGGATACAAAACCCATTATTGTGTCACTGTCTGTCAAATATTTTAATTTAGAGGTTTGTTTGTTTGTTTTCATTCTGATGCACAGGAGTGTACGACAAACATTGGCTACGAACGAAATGACAATCACAAAAACCCCACTATAACTGAGAGATAATTGTGTTGTACTAAACTGTAAGAAAGCCCAGCATATTCCTTAGAACAGAGATGATGTTAACAAAAGAGAAAAAGAAAGAAAGAAGGTAATCTAGCAATTAGAACAAAGCAGCATGGAGCTAAGAGGTAAAAATTTGATTGGCTGAAGATCATGCCTAACACTTTGAAAATTTGAAATACCCCAGAGTGTTATTTTTTATTATGCCTTGAAATGCTGCTTCTTTAAATCACAAAACTATATAAACAAAAAATTCCCTTTTCAACTGCTGCAAGTAGCTGATAAGAATGGAATGTCTCTTCCAACATGGGGTAGGCCGTCTTGCTTTAGTAGAAATGTAAATTTCTACTTTGTGTAAATTGAATCATAACTTGTTGTATTGTGTTAAAATACACGTAACATAAAAATTATCACTCTGAAGTGTACAATTCAGTGACATCAAATACATTTGTGATGTTGTACGTCCAACATCCTTATCAGGTTCTGCAACTTTTTCACCACTGCAAAGGGAAACCTCATGCTCCTTAAGTAATTATTCCTCATTCTCTTGCCTCCAACCCATGGCAACTATGCACCTACTTCCTGTCCTTATGGGCTTATCTGTTCAGGATATTTCAGATAAATTGAATCTTGCAATATATTTGCCTTTGTGTCTGGCTTCTTTTACTTAGCATAATGCTTTTAATGTTCATCTATGTGGTAGTATAGATCAATACTCCATTCCTTTTTTTTTTTTTTTTTGGCTGAATAATATTGCATTGTGTGACTATATACATTTTGTTTATCAATCATCCATTGACCAATATTTGGATTATTTCCATCCTATGGTTATTGTGAATAGAGCCATTATGAATATTTGTGTACCAGTTTTTCTTTGAGTACCTGTTTAGAATTCTCTTGAATAAAACCTAGGAGGAGAATTGCTTACTAATATGATTATTCTATGTTCAGTGTATTCAGAAACTGCTAAACTGTGTTCTACATTTTACATTCCTACCAGCAATGCATAAGGATTCTAATTTCTCCATATTTTTACCAATACTTTTATTTATTTTTTATTGTGATCATCTAACTGGATGTAAAGTGTTATCTCAATGTGGTTTTGCATCATCCTACTAACTAATGAGGCTGAAAATCTTTTAATGTGCTTATTATCAAATTTCCTTGGGACAAGTGTTTATTTAAGTCCTTTGCCTGTATTTTTAGTTGCAACGTTTGTATTTTTGTTCTTACATCATTCAATTTTATACAATGACAGTAAATTTGAAATCATCTCGACAAACACTCCAGTGTTTTTAGTGGAAACCCCACATGCTAGCCAAGAACAGGTCACTCCAAACTCAGGTCTTTTAAGACAAGATAAACAAGGAGCCAAGAAATGGGAGCTATTGAGACACCACGACTCTGTATCTACACACTAAATGGAGAAAGAGTACTTCCCAGTTCAAGTCCCTTACCACAGAAGACTGACAAATCCTGGTTCTCTGCCCACAATCCCCTCAAGTCTAAATGTGATCTGTATGTCATGAAAAAAACCTCCTGCCTTCAGCAGCTGGTGGCAGAGAGGAGCATGGTTCCTTCTACACAGGAGCCATGGGAGCTCTAGTCTTGTAAATGAGGAAACCAAGGCAATGGCAAGTTATAGGACATGATCTAAATTCCCCCAGTTATTACTGAATCTGGGACTCAGAGGCAGTGTCCTGTCCCCTATGCCTTCATGCCTTCCCTAGCTACATCATAAAACTAACGAAGATTTTTAAGATAAGTGACTGAGATTAGTAGGATAATTTTGAAAGAATGATGACTACTTGAGGCAATCTTAAAAACTTGAGAATTACACACATTATTTCAACTTAGAAACCAAATTTCAGGTTTAATTAAGGAATTAAAGGAATACATATAAAACATAACATCCAGATCCATCAAATATATAAAATACATAGTTTGAGTACCATTTTGGGATATAGATAAAAGCCAAAGAAAATGCAAATCATGAATTGATTTTAATGAATGCAACCTAAATACAGTTTAAAATATCTAACAACATAAAATAAACGGAGAGATCAATTTATGCTATAACATACGTAATATGAAATATTAAAAATTAGTTCATTCTTGTGACCTGTAATACACTCTCAAGCCTTTTTGCTTAGATTTTTTTTTTTAATTAGTGATGAGACATGAAAGAAAGACACAAAATAAATGAAAAGCTTAAATTTGCAGCTTAAAAATGGTTGATCATTCTCCAGGGACTAAACTTCTTTTGGCAAGATATTAAGTAGAGTGCGGGGAGGCCAGGCCTGTCCTGTTCAGGGCTCTAAAGCCAACTTCGCAGCTCTGTATCAATCAGAGTGTGTAGGGAACATCAGAAACCGAGGCCAAAGGTCTAAAGCCACCGAGATGGGAGATAAAAGATGGAGCTAATCAGATGCTTAGATGGTTCTGGGACCAAAGCATGAATTTAGGATAAAAGCACACAGCTATTTCAGACACAGCAAATAGAACAGAGCATGACCTTCAGGCTGGGGAGAGGATGCACCAAGCCCAAAATTTCTCAGAGGTCAGGGATTATAGAGGAAGGACCGTTGATAAAAATACGGACAGAAGTAAATTGCCTTAGTGCTTTGTGACCTGAGAAGTATATTTGCCCTGCTATTCTTTCCTGTGTAAGAGAGGACATCCTTTATCTCAGCCACCAAAAAGCATTCTAACATTTTCTCCTGGAATCTCCATTCAATTTTTTTCCCATTCATTTTTTCTTTTTTTGTAACTGTGACATAACGAACATTTGTTGTTCAATTTATATTAGAAAGTCTTTAATGATTATCAAGCCATTATTCTTCTGAGTCTTTTTAAAGATTTTATTTATTTATTTATTTATTTATTTATTTATTTATTTATTTATTTTAGAAAGAGTGTGTGCACGCTATTGCGTATGTGAGTAGGGGGAGGGGCAGAGGGAGTGAGAATTTCAAGCAGGCTTTATGCCCCACCTGTGGCTCAATCTCATGACCCTGAGATCATAACCAGACCCCAAATCAACAGTTGGAGATTCAAGTGACTGAGCTATTGAGGCGCTCCTATTTTGTACTTTTTAATAACATGAACGGTTAAGTGGAGTTTGTGGACCATCTGGGGACTATTCCAACATTCCTAATAGGCAGGCTTCTTCCCTTTCCTTTTGGTAGAGAGGGGCATAGTGGAGCAGCAAGAGAAGCTATTGAGATAGCTACAGATGAACTGGAATGCATTGGGAATCACATTTCTTCTTTTTTTTTTTTTTTAAGATTTTATTTATTCATGAGAGACACACACACATAGAGAGAGAGAGAAAGGCAGAGACACAGGCAGAGGGAGAAGCAGGCTCCATGCAGGGAGCCCGACGTGGGACTCGATCTCAGGTCCCCAGGACCAGGCCCTGGACTGAAGGCAGCGCTAAACCGCTGAGCCACCCGGGCTGCCCATATTTCCTAAGATTAGATAGGTAATTTGCCTTGAAGACAAGGGAGTAAACTATGTAGGAACTCAATTTTCCATCGGACTCTTATAAATTTCTCCCTATAGATAATGCAGACCATTAGTTTTAAACAATAGGCTATACTTCCTAAATAAAATATGTTTTCATTTGATATCTGGCAAACTGAAAGCAAAGCCATGCAGCTGGTTGCAGAAATTAAAATATGGACGCAATTATTTTGCTATGGAGAGTGATATAATTCATTCATATTTTTCTATGCCACCTTCTCAGGCATTTTGTTTTTAATTTTTAGTTTTAAGTAGTTGTCTTATGTCCAATTTATAGAGCCAACTCTAATTCACAGATATTATTATGTAAGCCTCCCTGCCACTTCTCCATTTGCCAGCTAAAATATAGTGCAAGGGAGAGGTATATGGAATATGCAATTCTGGGAGGAAGGTTTGTAGGATGTGGCAATCTTTGTTCCTCAAAAAATGATGTCACAGATATAGCATACAATATGTAAAATCTTTATATATTCCTTGGTAGAGAGAAACACAATCTATTCAGATATCCAGCTTTCAAACATGATCCTTGTGCTAGCTCAGAGGTAAATCCTGATTTATCTAAAGTTCCCACACTGTCCATTAGGAATTTCTGTTATGACAGAAATATTCCATTTCTACACTGCCCAGTATAGTAGCCATTAGCCTCATGGGGCTATTAAGTTTTTGAAATGTGGCCAGTAAGACAGCAAAATGGAGTTTTATATTTTATTTAATTTTAATACTATTAATTCATTAACTTAAAAAACTCTTCATTTAATTTTAATAGACACATGTGGCTACCAGCTATTGTATTGGGCAACCCAGCATAACTAATTATGATAATCCCATTGCCATTGCCAATAACTAGATTGACATAAACTATATGACAAAACGTTTGCCAACAGATGGGAAGAGAATGTTGTTGGCAAATGAAATTGTTACTTCCCCCATTAGACAATGCCTTCTAGCATTGTTGCATAAAACTCTGACACTAAACTTATCACACCATGAATTGTAACACTGGGCCGAGCAAGGATGCTTCCACATTGCTGTGAGACTTTCTGTAAATGAGATAATGAATTTTTCATATAGCCTAAGCCATTTTGATTTGTGTGTCTTGTTATTTGCAGAGGAAGCACCATCACTCACATGAAGTGTCTTCTAGATTATATAATGAAATCGTTAGAGGAAGTATTTTTTTAATCTTTTAAATTAGAATGGGCTATTGTTTGAACTTTAATAAAGATAATTTTTGTATATAGTATATATATTTGGTATGATAAGGGTAGAGTACTTATGTAGTCACCACAATAATAGTGAGGATCAGACTTGTGAATGTTTCATATTTGTTGTCTAAATTGAAATTCATCTTCAAATCTTATGAAAAGATAACACAAGTGAAACATATATGCTATTTTGAGGGCAAATAAATTAAAATTAGAAGATGTTAATGAGGTAAGACAGCTCATAAGTTGTAGGGATATATCTTAATTTTGGGTCTTTTTTTATTTTTCCCCAAAAAACACTTCTTTTTAATTTAGATTCCTTGTCTCTGTCATTATCCTTTTTGTTAATGGATTCCAAGGAGAAAATAAAACTGACCTTTTAGATATTTGTATATGTAACAGTCTAGTTGTTTTTGTTTCTAATGTATCTCTAGCCATATCAAAAGCAGTGCATTTTTGATTCATGTAGGACAGAAAATGCCACATTCAAAAGAAGAATAATATCTGCTTTAATTATATTAAATATAATTCAGAAAAAAAGTAATTTAAGTTGGTTTTCAGAAAATCTATAAAGTATGTAAACATATGAAGCTACATGCACTGAGTGACTCACAAAATTTTGCAGCTAAGAAATTGAAAAGACCTATTCAAACCATAGGTCTTAAAATATCTGCTATTAGTTGCAAATGTTTAGGTAAAATTTAGAAAATGTTCTTAATGATGGGAACAACACGTTTTGCTTTCATATCTTCTTGCATTCAGAGCAAAAACTATTTCCCTTTGCTTTCCAGGAGGAAAGAAAACAACTTTTTAACAATAACAGAGACTCCCTAGTTTAGGCATTTTGTTCTTAGGCCCTAAAATAGCTTGATGAGGCTGACTTTGCATTTTCTTTTCTAAAGGCATTTAAGTAAAAATCTGATCACCTTTTGTCTGCAAAGTGTTTTCATGTGAACCCCTACATGAGGATAACACAACAGATAATAATAATAATAATAATATAATAATAATAATAATAATAATAATAATAATAATAATAAACTACTCAAAGTTCTTCCAAGCTTTATAACTTTTTAAAGTAATCACTGCCCAACGTGGGGCTCAAACTCACAACCTTGAGATCAATAGTTGCATGCTCCACTAGCTGGAGCCAGCCAGCCCGGTGCTCTTCAAGTTTTATGATTTTATCATTTAACTGTATCATTATGAATGTAATGATCAACATATTCATATGATGGTGGAATTAAATATTTTAACCCTTTTGGTTTGCCACTAAGAAGCTTTACTAATTTAGTTCATAAAACATAATTCCAAAATGCAAATGTGATAATGACCCATGTGAGGGTGGATGGAAGAAGAACTGTTATTATTAAGAAACATATTGCTAGATATCAAGAAGATACAGGAACGCTTAACAAACATCTGTAAAAATAAAAAGTAATTATAATAATTACCAATTTTTTATGCCAAAATATTATATATATGTATATTTATACTACAAGAGTGAAAATGGTATAATAGAAGACATCCATTAAGCCTTTATTTTGTGCTAGACACCAAACTTAAGTGTTTTTTTTTGTTTTTGTTTTTTTTAATGTGCTGGGTACCAAACTAAGGTCTTTAGTAATCTTATTAAATCCTTATAGCAATCTGATCAATCTGATGTGGTAGGTTCTAATCTTATCCCTATTTTACAAGTAAATAAACTGAAGGTTAGAGCCAAACAACTCATTTACTAACATAATAGTAGAAAAGTTGAAGTGATTATTGAGCTGGCTTTATTTGTTTTCCTTCTCTTGAACATTGTCATCCTGGTCTGCCATTGCTGAGTATTAGAAAACCGTGATTTTCATTTTTTCTTTCATTTTGCTAATCACACATATTGGAAAAGTAAGTCAGGACCCTGTGTAGAAAATAAAGGAATATTAGGGGGTGACATGGAGGGAGTAGTTGAAATATTAAAATAGATTTGAAGATTCCAAGATCAGTGGGAAATTTTGTTCCCCTTCCCATTCACAGTCAAGAGAAATGGCCTTGGTAGGCACACATGGCTGATAGGACCAAAGATAACTTCCCAAAGATTTCTGTGCTCTAGATTGGCATGCAAGCTGGGATATCATTTCTGTGTCCTAAAACATGGCACATAACTCATGAAAGAATGGGTGAAATTGAACAAGTGAAGGAGTATTTTAGCCAACACACTCTATCTACTCCAGTTGACTTCTCATCTAATCAATGTTTTGGTACCATGTAAGCCTCCATCATTCAGAATTTAGACAAGCTCGTAGGGAGAAAAAACCCAAGACTACCTACATTTCAGAATCTGCTTTCCTAAAGGTATGGGAGCTTAAATTATTAATTTTCATAAAAACAACAATTTTATTTTTGCACTCTTGAGTTGTGGGTTCCCTAATAGCTAATTACTCAACTAATGTAATGTCTCAAACTTGTAAGTTAATTCATAATTTCTACTACATAATGACCTTGTATGTCTCTGATACTTGGATACTGGCAGTCAATGTATGTATCATTTCTGGATTTGAGACTTAGCATGTGATGGTTAATGTTAGTATACAGCTTGAAATGACTGAGTCAGAATCGTGATATTTTGGTTATGACATACAATAATGTATGATTACATCATTTACCACCCAGTATAAGCTCCATAAAAGTAATGAAAATGACTGTATCCTGAGTACTTAAGAATGTCCCTGTCTCTCAATTAATATTGAGTGAATAAATGCAATATATATATATATATATATATACCAAAGATCTGGTCCAATAAGGAAAAAAATGTAAATGGTATAAACCAAGTTTTCCTTTCCTTCTTATTTTACTTTCTTCTTGAAGTGCCCTTAGGGCTCAAAGAACTCACTCTGAATCTTTGTTTAGGTAAAAGAGCGTGCTTGACTCATCTAGAATTTTGCTGGATGAAATGGACAAATAAATTAATTTCAGTGTGGTTAATAAGTAGGTTTACATATTATAATTCTCTAGCGATTTCTGAAGATGGTTCCTAACAAAGCAATGTCTTTAATATATGAAAAATATGAGTACTGACAAAAATAATTGGGGCCAAAATGACTTTCAAGAGACCTTACAATCACTGCATATGGCAGTGCCCCACAATCAGACACTTGGCTCAAACTAATAAAATAAAACATACATAAACTATTCTTATTGACATTTCAGCTAACGGTCATGGTCTGTTAAGCAAAGTCCACTGACAAATTCTTCCTCCAATAACTCCTGAGGTTCGTAGACAGGATTGTCAAAACATACCTCTTGCATTTCCCAAACTTTTTCAGTCTGCTTTTCACTGAGGAACAGATGAGATTATTTGTAGATAGAGAAGACTTCCTAACCGGCTTTCATTTCTATTAATGTAGGTCCACATTTTAGTAATTAAAATATTGGGCAAAGAATTGATAATATTTCAAATTTGGAAAAGATTTATGGAAAAGATGTCTTTCATGTTATCCAGAAGTTGCACAATTATATATCTTGCTTTATTTTAAGACGTAAGCATTTAACCCAACGAGCCTGCATCTACTGGTATGAATTAAACCTACACCAAAAGGTATATAAAAGTGGCAGAATAGAAATGAATATAGACAAAGAAAAACCCTTCAAGTTTCTCACTATAACAAAATATCTCCACTGTGATCCAGAACAAAAGGATAGCTGTTTCAAGTGCCAAATAGGGAAAAAGTTCAAAAGAGTAAGCGTAATTATTTAATAGAGTTCCGTCGGTGACATTGATTAAATCTGTCTCCCCAATAAAATCATTGTGACATCTCATAACTATAAAGGATAGGGCTCCTGTTTTAAGCAGTTATACTTACAACAGGTAAATTACTTTTCAAGCTGTCTTCACATTTGCTTCCAATCCAGTGCGGACAGAACAGAAGGAAATGGGGCTATAATACCATCTGAGTGATTTACGGTGGGCATAAGAAAAGGCACTACTCCCTGAAAGTTTATACACTCACAGATAAAGGGGTTGCATGACCAGGGTGATATACATCTGGCTCTGCCCAGAAGTTGAGTGACGCAGTACATCATGATTCTGGGTGTCACCAAATGAATGAATTGGCTGCTAGAATTAATACTGTGCCTTTGAGCAGAGATTTGAAGGGAAAAGGGAAGAGCAAACATACTGGTCCTATTCTTATCAAATTGATGCATCAATGCTGGATCTGGGTATCTTAACTCAGCACCCAAAAGCAACTATGGATGAGCTTCAGGAAATCTATGAACAACTTGAAATTAAATATGCGCCATTTTATAGGCATTTTACAGGGGAAGAAGATCTGTATATTTCACTGGGTTCTCTGTATAGGCTACAGTCACAAACACAAGAAAAAGATTAAGCATCACTCTTTGTAAATAACTTGAAAATTAGAGAAAGGAAGATTTGCATGCTTTAAATTTGTTGTAAACTATTAATTAAAAAAATCTACCACAACTTCTGACGCTCATGTTCCAACATTTTTTCCTCCAAGCATACTCCCTATTCCACTTAAGAAATTGTTGAGTCTGAAAAACAATCAAATAAGTACAATTGCACTCTTCCCTGCCTTTAGCTCCAGACTCCATCTCAGCACAACTTGCCTTCCTCAGGCTCTCCATCCCAGGGCTATCGATCCCATGTAAGTTCCACTGTGTCTTGTGTCCTCCTGACCTCCTCACCTTTGCAGACACAGCTTTTTCCGCCTGAAATATTACCTCCACCTCCAGTCTCCAACTGATTAACCCTACTTGTCCTCCAGGATTTCTCTCTGGTGACCTTTGATCAGGACCCTGGGCAAATCTCTGTCAATGCACATATCAAGCTGCATTGAAATAATGTGCTTTCACAGTTTCTTTTTTCCATTACTAAATTGCAGTGTTCCTTGAAATCATTTAGAAATTCATTCACTTCAGTGAGCTCACAACATCACACAGCATCTGGTACATAGAGTAAATAGTCTTTACTGAATATACATGGTTTAGAAAAAAATGAGTTGTAGTGACCAAAAAGGTTTAAAGAGTTTTCCTTTTTAGAATGCATATATTTTTAAACAAAAGAAAATTATAAGCTAAAGCAATGAATGGAATCGATTTCATGCAGAAAGAAACAACGTAGAAAGATATCTGGCAATAAGGGAATCTTCCTGAAGCCACTGAGTGATTAAATTCCTGTCACATAGTTGACACCTTGAGGCCCACTGTCTCTTGAATCATTAATCACATGTTCCAGTTGAAAGTACCTTACAATTCACAATTTTTGTAAACAACACATATTGAAGTTCATAAGGAAGAGATGGAATTCATATTTTGTCAGATAGCTAACCTAGCAATATTTTATTTTCAAATTTGAACTTAGCCAAATTCCACCTACTTACTCTCCTAATTGTTTTCTTAAGAGCAGTGATTTTCCACTGGTTGTGCAGTAGACACAGTCATACACCAACCATAGGTCTCTTTGGAACTGGAGGATTTATGATACACTTACTGATTGTGCTGCTGCTTCATAGCTTCCAACTGTGACACGTAACTCTGCTTGCTGCAGGGAGCCTGCTCATCCAAGTCTCACTCTGTCTCTGAGAGCAGTTTACATTCAATGAGTGGTTCAAGGGGAACTAAAGGCTCTACTACTCCTTATGTCAAGACCACTCAGAGGACTATTGCAGTTTCAGAGATTCTTGTGGGATTGAGTGACCTCTTCTGAGACGCTCTGGTAGCCGATCTTTTCCCTTTGCCCAAAGATGCTCCTTTGCTTCCTCTCTCACCATTCCTTGACCCAACAGGTGCTAATTCTGAGTGTGTTTCCCAACAAACTCTGGCTCTTGTGTCAAGAATAGACTCTAATGGACAAAAATACAAATATAGGAATTAGCTTGGAGACTATTGTAGTCCTGGGAATCAATCTTTTTTTTTTTTTTCCTGGGAATCAATCTTGATCATAGGGGGTGCAAAATATTTGGATTTGGAATATATTTTGAAGTTAGAGACAACAAATTTCCTGACATGTTAGGTGTATGTTGTAAGAGAAAAATGGGGACTCAAGGATGACTCAACTTATGATGGCATAGTACTGAAAAAAATAGTGGGGCATGGCCTATATTTGGGGCAGATACAGGGAGGGGTAATTGAGAATCCATTCTGAAGTATGTTCAGTTTGAAATGTCAACTAGACATCCAGTAGAGATGTCAAGTAAACAATGAGATTTATGGGTCTGCAATCTGATGGAGCACTATGAGTGGGAGATGCAACTTTAGAAGTTTTCATATACTAATTTTTAAAGCCATGAGACTAGATGTGACCTCCAACAGGATAAACAAAAAAAAAAAAGAGAAAACCAAAGTCTGAGACTGGAAATGCTCTAATTTAGAGACTGAAGAGAAGAGAAGGAACCTGCAAAGGAGATGAAGATGGAATGATCATTGAGGTAGGATAAATCCCAGAAATAGTAAAGACTTGGAAGAAATGTGGGGAAGTATGAAAAAGAGAAGGGTATGGTGAACTACTTCACAGGCTACCTATAGGTCAAGTAAATTGGCTTTAATTACTTTGGTAGTGATATTGATGATAACATTTTTAACAGGTGATGAGAAAGAAAACTGGATGAAGTAAGAACATGTGAGGAAGGGGGGGAAAAACACCTGTTTTAGGCATTTTACTCCAAAGGGGGGCAGAGTAAGAGTAGTTGGCAGAGAAAGTGGAAACTGAAAAACTGTTTCTCTTAAGAAGTAACAGTATATGTGTATGTTGATGGGAATGATCCAGTAGAGAATGAAAAAGTGATGATATAAGATAAAGAAGGAATTATATCTTGAGCAATGAGCTTGGGCTAAGCAAGAGACAGTAGGGTCTCTATACAAATGAAAACAGTGGCATGAGATGTAAGCATGAAAATATTGTAAAGATAAGAAATATTGTAATATGTTGGAAAAAAGCCAATATATACATATAAAGTGTTACTTATGGTGATGGGCTTACAAATTATCGGTTGAAGTGGTTTCTATAATTTTGTTAGCCAGAAAAAAATACAGCCTATTCAGGTAAGCCTGCTGATATTTTAAAGCATAAAGTAAAGACTTTTAAAGATTGAATATTTGAAACCTTTTGTCAGTATTATAATTTTAACAGTTAAATGATAACCTATTTTCTTAATATGCAATAGGTCCAAAACCAAATATTATATGCGTCATTAGAAATATAACTGGGGGTCTCCTAGGTGGCTCAGTTGGTTAAGCATCTGCCTTCAGCTCAGGTCATGATCCCAGGGTCCTGGGATAGAGTCCCACATTGGGCTCCCTGCTCAGTGGGGAGTCTGCTTCTCTCTCTCCCTCTGCCTGCCACTCTCCCTGCTCATGCTTTCTCTCTCTCTGTCAAATAAATAAATAAAATCTTAAAAAAAAAAATACAGCAGTGACCAAAGTGTGTTTTTTCCTATATATTAATATAAGGCAAACACTTCAAAGCACATGTTAATGGAGAAAAAGCTGGAAAATATGCTTAGGAAAAATAAATATTGTTAAGGATTTTTTAAATTAATAATCAAAAACAAAACACCAAAATGTTTTGTTTAAAGCTAGGCTTTAATCATATATTACACAAAAGTAGTCAAATTACTGTTATTTCCAAGGGCATTTGGGAGGTAATATATTGCCAAGAATGGAAATTTAATATCAAAACAGATTAGAAAAGGTAGTTAGCATTGTCCATATATCCTGATTTGACTAATTAGTTTCATGTAATCCATTAAATCATCAGCCAGATTTACAGTAGCAAATCTGGTAGCATTGGATCATACTACTTAAAAACAGGAGCATCTGGCAACAATTAACCTAAGAGGAAATTTCCTTTTCCATTTTTATTATTATCACATAAGTTTAAACTCCATTTAGGCTATCATTTATGTTTATTCAGAGACAGACTACTTGTAAACATATCCTTTTCTTCTAGCTCCTGCTCGTCTTTTAAAAATTTTTATTTCAAAAAATAAAATAAAATAAAATAAAAAATAAAAAATAAAAAAAAATAAAAATTTTTATTTCAGTTTTGATCTTTGCCCCCATTTCCTCTTTGGGTTAAATTTTCTCCATTATGGGTTTGCTGGAAAAAAAAAAATCTCAACTACTATCATTTGCACCAGAGGTGAATTACTACGATTAAGTGAAGGGATATTTGTTGCAGTATAAATGCCCTATTTGTTAGACAAAGCAATCTAGTCGTCCTAAGATCTTCTGTTACCACAGAAAAGCTGGAGCTCTGAGAATAGAAATCTGGAGCTAATGCTTTACAGGTGACTTAAAATTTGCAGTTGGTCTTGACCCTTGCAATGTCAATCCATTTCCTTGTATAGATCAACTCCAATCAATTTGTTTGTGTGAGTTTCTGTAAGAATAACTTCCCTTTAAACTGCCTCCCGGTCATTTACTCTTTGTCAAGCAGGTGGTACAATTGTTTCCGTAATTGCTAGTAAGCAAGGAAGAGTGGTCAACATTACGGTAAACTGAGATGTCTAAAGTCTGAGAACTTTCGCTTCCTATGAGGTCTTGGTGAGTAGCAGTTACACTTATCACTGCAGAAACAGAGATGAAGCGATTGATCTATCATCTGTCTATCTATCTATCATCTATCTATCTATCTATCTATCTATCTATCTATCATCTATCATCTCCCATTTCTCCCCATATATATGATCCCCCTGCTGAGGTACTTCCTCCAATCCCATATTTTTAAGAATCCCTGGTTACAAAGGTCCACCATTACTAAGCACAAAGAGAAATGGATCCTTGCACTCTGGCCGGGCATTTTTAAAAAGTATATAAATAAATAATCAAATCTATTTTTTGAGTGTTTGTGTGATAAGTATTCAAAACACATCTTTCATGATGAATGAATTTTGTACAAAGTCTTTAAGACATTGATTTTTTTTGTTTTTGTTTTTGTTTTTAATTCCCTTGGTCATGTTTCTGCTAATTGAGAAGTCTCATTACAGTTGAGAAGTCCTTTGAAAACGCCATACTTTTCTCGCTGTTGCTGCGTGGTCAAGCACTGTCAGGTTTCTGGTCTCAGGACATGGAATCAAGAAAAGAAATAGAGAAAATGGTATTCTATAGGGCCTCTTCTTCGTTTTACCTTTTTTTTTTTTTTTTGGTAGACTCCCCACTCAAACTAGAGCTTCTTACTCATTGAATAATCTACATAAGCTATTAATCTTATTTGCTTCTTCAGCATATAGAAAGCAAGAAGATGATGAAGTTAGGTATTTGTAGCTGTTTCTTAAGCAACAAGGCAAAAGTTTAAATTACTTGTTGCCATTAATATTGAAGACAAATATGGGAAATTGAGTTGAAATTGTATCCTTTAGGAGCCGCCTGGGTGGCTCAGTGATTGAGCCTCTGCCTTTGGCTCAGGAAGTGATCCCTGGGGTCCTGGGTTTGAGTCCTACATTGGTCTCCCCATTGGGGGACCTGCTTCTCCCTCTGCCCATGTCTCTGTCTCTCTCTGTGTCTCTCATGAATAAATAGGTAAAATCTAAAGAAAAGAAAGAAATTGTATCCTTTAAATAAAATAGCCTAGGAAAAATAATTCTATATTTTGCTAAAACATCTCTCCAATACCTATTTAGGCTGATAGCCAGGGCTGTTTTCTTGGTCTCAAGACTCATGCTAAGCTTTAAAGCCTGTGTGAGTTAGTCGGCATGTGTGTGTGTGTGTGTGTGTGATTGTGTGTGTGTGTGTGTGTGTGTGTGTGTATACATGAATACATCCAGTAACATTTGAAATAAAAACTTCTATCACTCAACCATGCAACTCAAATACAATGTATAATAGAAAATCACCATATGGAAGATTCACACACTGTGGGGTGTAAACATCAAACCCAATGTCTTGAAATATTTAAAGCCATATGTGGTAACAAATGTTTGCATCAGTAATCTGGGTGTAAACTGAATTTTTGGTGCAGTATTTGTATCCCCTGGCTTAATTAACCTGTTTCATTTTTCTCTATATTTGACAATATGAAAATTTACAAGTGCATTTTAATAACTTCTCGTCTATTTTCCTATGTTTCCTGTATCTCAGTAACAATTGGAACTCAAATTCTTTGGCAGATCACATTTGTTCCAATTGAAAATAAAAATGTGTTCTGGGATGGGAAAGGCAAGCTGGGCTAGGGACAGAGATGTAGTCAGATGCTTTTGGACCACGGTTCATGAAAACTTCATTCCTTCTGGTGAAAACCCAGCCTGATAAATTGAATCCTGTGACATGGAAAGTCATGTCATATTATGAATTCTGTTGACGGAATGCTGATGACAAAAAGTTTACAGATTATTTAAGTAGCAGAATGAGAGCTTTTCAGATTATAAATTTATGTTAATATTTTAGATTAAACCTGATTTTATGAAATATATTGTTTCTTCAAAAATTGGAATAGGAAGAATTGCAGAAGAGCAATGCAGCTCTTAAAAAGCCACAGGCAGCCCAGCAGAGAGCTGTAGGGCAAACACTGCCTATAGAGGAGTATTGTATAGAGCAATTAGCAGGAGGCCCTAATATGCCTATCATGCTCAGTCATTGGCTGGGAGCTGCCTAGGGAGACTGCTTTTGACTCAGATATAGTAACCGAACCCAGAGGTATGGTAACTCCAGGCTGTTATCTGACTGAACCCTCTGCAACAGGTTGATTCTTGAAGATATATCTGAGTGGTACACATTTATTGCCTCCGCATTAGCAAATACCAGATTTTTAAAATACCATTCATAATAACAACAAACATTAAATGGTACTAGGTATTAATTTAACAACAACAACAACAAAGTACTGTAAGAATTTAAGGGGAAAAAAAAGTAAACCTAGGGAAATCATAATAGAATAATTAAATTTAGAAGTATGCGATGATCAGGGATAGCGATAATCCATATAAATAATTACTCTACAAAAAGTAATAATTTACAAATTCAATAAGTTTCCAGTTGATAGCTTAGAAAAATTTATAAAAATATTTATGAAATATTATATCTTAAAATATCCAAGACATTCGTGAGAAGACTAAAAAAATGAGGAGGTTTGTCCTACCAAATATCAGGGCTAATCATAAAGCCATAATAAATAAAAAAGTTAGAGAAAGTAATAGATCTGTCAGATGGTGGGGTCAGTGCTGCGAGAGAACACCCCTGCAGGGAGAAGCCCCAGAAAAGGCTGGCTGGGGCTGCTGAGCCTGCTGCTGGGCCAACAATAAGGGGCCAGGAGGAAAACATATCAAGACTAAGAAACCGGCAGCCCCATCAGCTAAAGTGAGTAACTCCAGCCCTAGGAAGACAGGCCTCTAAAAAATGTGGGAAGAATCTAAAGAGTTACTGGTTGAAAAAAGTCAGAGCTAGAAAGCGACTAGAGAAAGGTGTACATGGGAAGTTTGCACTGAGTATCCTAAAGCCAGCCCAATCAGACAGCATGCTGGGATGGTGTTCCCAACTGGCAGGACAGGCTGGCAACTTCCTTCCAACCATGAAGCTAAAGGAAGAAGCCTTCTTCTACCATCACAACTGCAAAGAGCCAGGCATCACAGGACTTGTGAAGCTTGTCAAGGAGGCTTACTCAGACATCCCATAGTTTGAGAAAAACAATCCCCATTATGACCCATCCAGCAAAGAAGACAACCTCAAATGGTCCGTGTTGGATGTACAATTTGTTCCCATGATGAAGTGTTTCATTACTCTAGCTGAGCTTAAAACCCATCACTGAGCCCTTAAAAAATATGGCTCTCTTAGAGAAGCAGACCATAAAAAGGGCTCTTAACTTAAGAGAACAAACTAAAGTTTGCTGGAGGGGAAATGGATGGGGGAAGGGCTAAACAGATGATGGGGATTAAGGAGGGCACTTGTGATGAGTACTGGGTATTGTATTTAAACTAACGAATAATGAATCACTAAATTCTACTTCTGAAACTAATATTACGCTGTATGTTAACTAACAGGAATTTAAATAAAAAACTGAAACATTAAAGAATATATATTTGTCTCTATTCACTTGCCAGAGACTCTCAATTCAGTCTCTGACCCTAGAAGAGTTTGATTTTATTGAACCTGGAAAAAAAAAAAAAAAAAAAAAAAAGGAACCAAGTTAACTGGAGACACTGTTGCTGGAATGTGTAAGAAGTTAGCTACTCCAAAGAAGTCAAGCTTTTATAAGACAAAAGAAGGTGAGGAAGCTTGCTTGTTATGTTCACCAGAGGTTGTGTACATTGGTGGTTTTCAGGTACTCTTTTCAATAAAACACTAATATGAACAAAAAAGAAGGTAATAGAATTAACTAAGGACTTAAAAAGAAGCCTATCAATCTATCATATTTTAATAAACAATGAAATGGAAATATAAATAAATATGTAAAGGACAGGATCATCATTCAGTGTTACAGGACAAGTGATTTCATCAAATGGAGTTTTGGAAAAGAAATGGAGCCATATTTCATGTCATACTTAAAAGTTAAATACAAGTGACATCACCAAGATGATCACATCTTGGCTGTTTCTGACTTTGATCTTTCTCACAAGAGCGATTAACGTCTACTAAAGAACAAGACACCACCGAAATGATCCTAGAACACAGGGGGAGGCTGACTCACCCTTACACCTTGAGACCAAGACAGATTGCATTAGAGGGATAAGAGAAGAGGCCACATTTTAACCACATTGCCCTTCCCCCAGACAATGCAGACCATGAAGAGAGAACTCCTCTGAGACTTTAGTTCTTCCAGTAGGAAATGACAACCCAGGGGGAACAACCAGCCTCCGCCAGTATAGGGGTCATTCTATGAGACCCCTACTCTGATCTTGCCCCACAGGGATTACAGAAAATCTGTAGCCCCAAGCAGAGGTTATATTTACATGAGATAAAATAGACTTTAAACTAAAAATGGAAAAAAGAGACAAAGCCAAAATATAATGATAGAGAGGTCAGTACATCAAGAAGTTATAAGATTTTTAAATATTTGTGTGTCCAGTACTAAAGCACCTAAATATACAAAGCAAAATTAACAGAGCTGAGGGGGGGAATAAAAATACAATAATAGTTGAGAACTTTAGTACCCTGCTTATAACAATGGATAGACCGTCCAGTCAGTGAAAATATAAGGAAACTGTGGATTTGAAGAACACTATAGACCAAGGGGACATAACAAACATACACAGCACATTCTAACCAGCAACAAGCAGAATATACATTCTTCTCAAGTGCTCCGGGAACATTTTCTAGGATAGTTATATTAAGCCATAAAATGTGTCTTAGCAAATTCAAAATTGAAATTATACCAAGTATCATCTCCGACAACGAGGGCGTATAAATCTAGAAATCAATAAAAGAGAAAACTAAAAAATTCGTGAACACATATAAATTAAACACCACTCCCCTGAACAACTAATGGATCAAAGAAATTATAGAGAAAATTTAAAAAAAAGTTTTTTGAGACAAAAATGGAAACACAGCATACCAGATCTTATGCAATATACATAGCAATAGCGTTTTTTTTTTTTTTTTTTTTTAAGATTTTATTTATTTATTCATGAGAGACACAAAGAGAGAGAGAGAGAGGTACAGGCAGAGGAAGAAGCAGGCTCCATGCAGGGAGCCTGACATGGGACGCCATCTCAGGTCTCGAGGATCACACCCTAAACTGAAGGTGGCACTAAACCGCTGAGCCACCAGGGCTGCCCAGCAAAAGCAGTTTTTAAGAGAGAAATTCATAGCAATGAACACCTATATTAAGGAGCAAGAAAGATCCCAAATAAACAACCTAACTTTATGTCTGAAGGAACTAGAAAAAGAAGAACAAATTGAGGCCAAAGTTAGCAGAAGATGAGGGTGTTGGAAGGGGAATTGGAGAAAGGTGGTCAAAAGTTATACAGTTATACAACAGTAAGTACTAGCAATGAACGTACAACATGATGACTATAGCTAATGCTGCTGTATGACACATAGTGCAGTTGTAAGAGAGTAAATATTAAGATCACAAGGATATTTTTCCCTTTTTCATTTCTTTATTGTAACTAGATGAGAAGATGGATGTTAGCTGAATCATTTTAATAATTTCACAACAATGTAAATCAAACTATTATGCTGTGTGCCTTAAATTTATATAGTGATGTCAGCTATTTCTGAATAAAATTAAAAAAAAAAATCAAATACAGGAGGATGAGAATCTAAATAGGAAAGCTACTACTTTAAAATTTAGGAAAAAATGCAAAAGAATATCTTATGATGGGAAGGAGGAACTAATATTCTTACAGGAGAGACAAAAACATAGCCATAAGAAGTAGACAAATTTGACAATATTAAAATTAAAAACTGTTAAACAATCAATAAAACTAAAAGCAGATAACAGAATTAGAGAAACCATTTATAACCTACCAAATTAAAAATTAGTATTTATATTTTTAAGGCCCCACGATTTAGTAAGTTTAATAAAAAGTAAGTAACTGACAAATGAAGAGACCAAACAATTCTTAGAAGCAGAACTATGAATTATCAATACATAAGAAGAGTGGCTGAAACCTGTTAGTAATTAAAGAAATAACTATTTTTAAAGCCAGAAGTCAGTCACTTGCAATTCTTCAGATTTGGTAAAAAAAAAAAAAAAAAAAAAAAAAACCTCTACAAATATCAAGTATATTTGCTTATATATTGATGAGATTTTAAATGCACGCAACTATTTTGGAGACACATTTGTTGATACCTAATGAAATTGGATGGCACATTTGTTGATATCTAATGAAATTGAAGATGAGTATACTTTATAGCTCAGCAATTTCACAACAATATACATAGAGAAGTTTTCACAGTAGCATAAGAAGACCTGCTCCAAAATGTTTGCTATAGCATTGTCTGTAATAGCAAATATCATAATCAACTTAAATTCCCACTAACAGCAGAACAAATATTTAAATTGTGCTTAAATCGGGCAGTTTTGGCATAGTGATTTGCAATGATTTTTTTGGAGCTACACTGCCAGTGTACGAAATCCAGCTCTATCAACTTTGGGCAATTATAGCTCTATGCTTCAATTTCTTCATTTGTAAAATGGAGGTAAAAATTGTGTCCGCTTCTTGTTTTTTTTGTGTATAAAAATTAAATGATTCATATAAATAGAATTCAGATATAATCAGATACATAGTGAGCTTATAATAATTATGAGCTACTATTAATATCAGTCATATGACAATAGACAATACAACAGATAAAATGAATAAACCCAAACTATATCTATTAATGTGAATGGACTTCAAAAAGTTGCATTTAAGACATTTTTAAAGAAAAATATATAAAACATGATACAATTTACATACATTTAAAACTTGAAAATGGTACTATATATAATCAGTGAATATGTTCATTTATTTTAAAAGTTTAAATCATACATGGGAATTCATCTGTCACTGGAATATTTCATTTGAAAAAATAGACCTAAAGGACATGATGTCCAAGTGTATCTGAGCATTGCTTGGCTCTTCTCTATCTTTTTATTAATGCTTGAAATATTTGGTAATTAAATATATCATAGTGTTAATTTATTTTTTCACCAAGAGATCTGTATTTCCCAGGCTCTTAAGTTCAGTTCCCTGCATTATTCAATTTTTAGAAAGCTTCAATAGCTCTTAAAACTACAGTTTCATTTATTTATGTAAGTATTCTTTGGTAATAATTAGACCTAATCCATATGTGATATGAATTGATTTTATAATGTAAATATGTAATAATCCCATTACTGAAATGTATACAAGGTAACTAATATAATATTTTGATAAGTACAGAACATTGGCTACAGAATTATTCCATCAAAAACAGAAACAAAAAAGCAAGTAGTACAGGACATTCAAAACAAGAATTGAAAACTGGGGCATCCTGCACATATGGTGAAAGAATTATTTCCTTCAGAGCTTCCAATGATGCCTGACCTGTGCCTATGCTCCATTTCTTCTATATGTTCTCATTTTGGTAGCCTTTCTGATAGACAAAATAGTCCCCATAAATCCTTCTCAGAGCCTGTGATGAGGGCCTTGCATCATTCAGACAAGGGGTTGGCAAACATTTTGTATGATGAGCAAGATAGTAAGTATTTTAGACTATATGATTCATATGACCTCAACTCTGTAGTTGTAGTGCAGAAGACATAAGCATAAATGATTTGCACATGAAAGGGCATTGCACAAGTAGGTGATTGACTACAATTTCCAGCTCTAAGTCTCTACAATGACATAGTCAGTCTCTCACACCTTATCAGAGCCCAGTGAGAGGCTATTACTTTCCTCTTAAAAGATACAAGATTGTGGTAGTTGCTTTACTCCAGAAACCCAACAACACTGTGTTGTTTTTCCACTTTGGGAAATGCCCAAGTAAATCCATATTCGCTATTGACAACAATTGTTAACTAATGAATAAGGACCAAGAAGAAAGGCCAACTGTTCCTAACTGTGCCAGGAGGATAGTAGCCTTTCTGGTCCCTGAATAATCTCTAGAGCAAATTTCTGACAGATTTATTACTTGGTGCTACAGTTGAGAATATACCAAACTATGATCCTTATCAAGTAGTTGAAGTAGTCATTTTTTATTATTCCTTGTGGTTTAGTGGAATAACCTAAGATTATCTTTGACCTTGGGAATGACTCCAAACAGCCCCATTCCTTCAATGATCTCTAAGGACTTCATTGTTGGTTGTCCCACCAATGGTTTTGGTTAAGTTAGTGGTCCATGAGTTCATCTACATCCTTTTATATGATCACAAAGGCTAGAAGCCTGTACTTTCACTTGTTTCCTTCTCAACCATGTTCATCCTATCACTGGTGTAATGTAATGTATTCAGTGCAATGAACGTTGCCATGACAAAAATGTCGGGAAATGCACACACTTGTATAGAATAAAAGACAAACTGCTAACACTTCCAGATAAAAACAAATTGCTTCAATGGGTCTAAGTATATAAGGACCCAGATTATTGCTTAACTGAGTTCATTACTGCAAATTGTAAACACGATGTCTTTTAATACAGTTACTAGATAATGATTACAGCAATGGTTGAGATATTGGTAGTCTATATCAGTCTCTAGATTATATCTGTTCTTTGATTTGGTGTTGAGGGAAGTAAAGGGATTTTAACAAACCACTCTTCTAGATTTCTTTGTTTAGCACAGTGTCCTCCTTACTTTCACCAACATGGCTAGATTTAGAGTTTACAAGTTGATTGAGGATATGTAGGCTTAATTTGACTACTGATTGATAGGTTTCCCATACTCCAAGTCAAAAAAATGTTGAGTATTGGCTATCCTTGTCTTCCCATATATGAATATTACTCAATAAAAATACTATTGCCCATAAAATAACAGCTATTATTTGTTCTGCATTTACCACGAGTCAGATATGCACCTAAACAATTTATATTAAACAATTCTTATAATTCTTTTGGGATATGGTCCTTTCTAGTTCTATTTTATAGCTACTAAGTCTGGAAATTAAAGATATTTAGAGAAATATTTAGAACTAATTCTTCTTACAATCCTATGGTCCTTACCACATTTTTTCATATCATCACAATTTGTCTTTTAGATGAAATAAAATCGATTTTCTCTACTATTCAGACATGTGTGGAATATTGAATATAACATAGATGTGTTAATGAGAAACAAAACATTCCTCTAAAAGAACTAAGCATTTGTCAGTCACCAGTCCAGCTCTTGGGACAGTGAGTTCTCAGACATTTAGTCTGCATAATACCGGTTGAAATGTCAGTTGTGAGTTTATGAATAGAAAAACAGATAGGACAGAAAGAAGGGTCAATTAAAACTAGTAAAACCTGATGTAGCAGCCAGATGGCTGACCTTTCTCTCAATATCATCTCAGGGTACCCAGGATTCTAATGTCCTGGTTTATTGTCCCAATGGCAACGCATTAGCATTGTTGGATCAGCCCACACCAAGCTGATGCACTTTCAAACTTTAAGCCAGCTGGAAAGAGACACTCATGGTTCTGGACCTCAACTCTGTGCTCTGAGTCAAGCTGTCAGGATAAGCTAAGAAGCTCTTCTTGAATTCTAACCTCTTGGTCAAAAAGGGAATACATTTCCTCTTTCAGCATTGCTAAGCTGTTTTCTTGCTCACAGGTATATGTAATGTTGGGCATGGACATGAGGTCTATTAATTGAATATGTCATTGGACAGAAAGAAATGGTTGAATCAGGCTTATGATTCAACTTGTAGGTTTCCCATTTCTTCTATTTCTGCTCTTTTTTGAATGCTATTTTTGACAGGTAATTCAATGTTTCTCTATCACTATTATAATGAGAAATTATAGCTTACATGGGTCCAGAATCCATTAGGGAGGAAGGAAGGAAGGAAGGAAGGAAGGAAGGAAGGAAGGAAGGAAGGAAGGAAGGAAGGAAAGAAGGAAGGAAAAAGAAAGAAGAAAGAAAAAAAGAAAGAGAAGAAAAAAGAAAAGAAAAAAAGAAAAAAAATTTTTAGGCAAATGTGTAGTGAAGAATTAACTTCACCCAGAAAGGTTCACTTGGCCTTAGTCCTGGCTCCTGGAAGTTAACTTCTAAAAGCTTGAAATAATCTGAGTGTTGGAATATCTTTATTCATCACGGCGGCTTCTGGGGCCACAGCTGATAGGTTATGCTAACAAGATGATTGGTGGTAAGTTAGGGTCCTCAGATCCCAAATGATCATTTTGCTAAATAGATGACTCATTGTGGGGACTGGTCAGGTCCAGAAATACCAACCATGTGATCAGAGAGTTAGAACTGTTGGCTATATGAAATCAGTCTGATCCCCAAGGGTTGGGACTAGAGATTGCATTCAACCATGTGGGCAGTAAATCATCCATGTCAACCTTATGAAGCCTCAATAAAATCTCTGGACAGTAGAGCTAGTGTGAGCATCCAGATTTGGCAATATTTCATGCACACATTGTTACACTTCAGTGCCAGGAAGGTAAACATATCCCTTGGGACAAAGAAGCTTTGCATTTGAAATACTCTTCCCAGTCTTAAATTCTGCCTCCTGTGTTCATAATAAAGTCATTTTGCCACAATAAAACTAATAGTAAATATAGTGCTTTCCTGAGTATTGTGAGGGAAATTATTAAATGTGAGGATGGTCATGGGAACCCCCACATTTTTAGCCAGCTGGTCTGAATTAAGGATGGTCCTCAAAACCCCCAAACTTGTGAATAGTGTCTAAATTCTTGGGCAGACTTGCAGTGTGGAGGCTGTGCCCTTAATCATGCAGGTATATCTCAGAGATATTGCAGGTTTGGTTCCAGACCATTGCAATTAAGTGAGTATCACGATAAAGCCAGTCAAACTAACTTTTTAGTTTTCCAGTACATGTTAAAATGTTTACCATAACCTATAGTCTATTAAGTGCTCAATAGTATATGTCTAAAAAATATACATCTTACTTAAAAAGCACTTTATTGCTAATAAAATGCTGTCATCTGAGCTTTAAGTGAACTGTAATCACTGATCACAGATCATTACAAATAAAATAATGAAGAAATTCGAAATATTGCAAAAATCACCAAAGTGATGGCATAGAGACATGAAGTGAGCAAATGTTGTTGGAAAAATGGTGCTGATAGACTTGCTCAAGGTAGGATTGTCACAAAACTTGTTTGTAAAAAAAAAAAAAAAAAAAAGAATATCTGAAAAGTACAATAAAGCAAAGCACAATAAAATGAGGTATGCTATATTTATGGATAAGATAAGGAAATAAAACAAATATATGTGCCTTGGTAGAAAGCATACATAATAAGTACGGTAAGTATTTAACATACAAAACAGATATAATTGTGAGAAGAAACTAGGATTATGGATGCTATATATTCAACTGTTTTATATGTTAAAAATTTAGTGATTGACTAAAGTAAAATGCGAGTTTCCCAGCAGCACAAGGTGTGGCCTTACTGCCAACTTACAAAATAGAATTGTCAAGTAAAATTTTGTTGTCTTCAAAGTTCAAGCTGCCACATGAGGTTGTATAGATCGTGCACTGCACAAGGGCACTCAAGAGTCAAGTGCTAGCTCTGTTTGCTCTGCCACTTGTCTTGGCGCAGGTTTGTACCTGGAGAGGTTCCGTTTCTAATTCCCATAAAATTATCACATGCACTAGCTACAGCATTTGCCCACCGTGGAAGAAGACTTCAGTTCCCGAAAAGAGATTTGAAGATATTCACTTTCCATATTCTCTTCTCTCTCGACTAGCATATTCAAAGTTAACTGTAAAACTCATGAACTCACAAAAAAAAAGGATGTACTTGAAGTTACACAAAGACAGAACAGTAGCAAAGTTCATGGAATAATGAATACCAATATTCTTATTGGGAAATGAGAAATCTTCTCGAGAAAAAATATGTCAGGCAACTCCAGTCCCTTGAGTGACCTCTTGGGATTCCTACAGATGCTCTTTGCAGAGAGCACTTTTTCTGTTCGTTATTAAATTATTTCCCAAACTTCCTTCAATTCTTTATAGTGCTGTTTGACCTACAAAAAAGGTATTGAAATAGAAGTTTCTTTTCCCTTCTGACCAAATGAGAAGGGCAAGATTTGTGGAAGTTTTTCAAGAAAGGAATGAGCTGCTTATTACGGTGAATTATGTGAAGGAAAGGGCCAACATATAATTTGGTTTCTGCTCTTCCTATTTAATCCTATTAGTTTCAGTCTTTGTGATACATCTTCTGTGCTTTCCTGAGCAGTCAAATCCCCTTTTGGTTTGAGGGGGTGGCATGACCGGCTGAGTACAGTCATAACACAGGCAAGATTCTTCCTTTAGGGTTCATATAGCAAAATAAGAACAAAAGGCTTTTGTCAAGGAGGATGAAAACCATCTTAGAAGATATGGACATGACTAACCCTGAAGCAGATACCTTTTCTCCCAAGGTGGTCCTCACCTCACAAACCCGTCTTCACTATTCCTAGAGGGAAGTTTTAACCAAGATGCCCTAATAAGATTGACTTCTTAGCTGATCGGAATTAGAAATGTTCAGAGACTGGTGTTTTTCTGAAAGTAGTTTAAATTCGTCTCAAAAGTCAGCAATCTGTCTAATGGCCTCAGCCAATTCTGTCCCCATATGGAGGAACTAAAAACAATAATTGCTACATTGGCTAAACGCTTACTATGTGCTATGACATATTTGAGCACTTTACACGTATTTACTCCCCGACGACTCACAAAACACCATATGAAGTAACTAATATTGTCATCTACAATTTACATATGAGAAAACCGAGGTGTTTAGAGACTAAAATAACTTATCCACAGTTGACGAAATCTGAGGTGATGAAGTTAGATGCAAGCCTGGGAGTCGGGCCCAGAGTCCTGACCTGCAACTTCTCTGATTGATCAGGATTATATTCAGGACAAAGAATCATAGAAATGCATAGATCATCAATGTCAATACGCTAACTAGTGCTTAAATTATGTCTGCATGAATCCTATTAAGCAAACACAGCATCTCTGGAGATAACACCTCCACTCTCTTATAATTCTGGACATTTTATAGAGTTGGGGGGAAACAATTAACCATTCCTTATGTTCAGACTGTCTGCTTGACTTAGGCAAACTGGAGAGAAGTGGCCTGGGTGCTGGTGTCTGTTCTTACAAATGAGTTGAAAAATTCCAGCAATGTGCTATCCAATTAAATGGCTGCGTTCATGCGACACTTCTCATCCAGATGGAGGGTTTTGTTTCATTATTTGCTGAAACACTTTCTTCTCGAAGGCTACAGTGTTCCCACATGCTTCAAGTAGCATTTGTGCAGTTTGAAACAATACCTTCATTAAAAGATCTGGTGAAAACTCTTTTTTTTCTTTTTTTTCTTTTTTACAGGGAAAGTATAAATGATAAGGTTTCAAACTTATCTGAAATATAAGAAAACTTACAAAATTAACAGGAATATGGTATTATCTGTAGCGAAGCAGGTGACGTTGATGGTTTCTTTTCTTCTTCTTCTTCTTTTTAATCATGAAAAGGGCCTTGATGCTAAGCAGATGGCAGCTATGTTATTCAAACCGGATGGAGAATGAGTCTTTCCTTAAATCTCTCCTCAGAAAGTGAATACAGTTACCGATCAGCAGTATGCATGCTGTTTTAAAACAGCTGTTAGAGTGAGTGGGCAAAATAACACTCCACATAAGTAAACACTCTTTCAGATACTCACATGGCCTTAGAAATTAATTTAGCAATTTTGATTGTCAACTTCTATTGTCAGTCATTATCTTCCTTCCTTTTATGTGGGCTACGTAACAGCCTTCCCATTGAAAGTTCTACCTGCAATCTCTGTCATCAAATCCAGCCTCCACACATCTGTCTGAGCTGTTTCTGAGTCATATATCTTATCAGATCATTTCAGTGCTAAACATTTTCAGTGGATGCTTGATTGCCTGCTACCAGCCCATATTGTTCAATATGGAAAACAAGAACCTTACATTTAGCTTCAACCCTCTCCAGTCTGCAGTGGCGACACATCCTGAAGATAATTGTCTTCACTTCACAATTCATCCAACAACATGAGGATAGTAGGTAAAGGTAAGGGTACCAGTCTCCTCTAGAACACCACACAGGGCTGTATGATCACTCAGAGGTAAAAGTGGTGACGTGAGGGTTTTTATAGGTAGCAAGTCAGAGCAGGATTGATAACAGTGAAGAATTATTGAAAAAAAAAAAGTAGAAGGGCAAAGAAATTCAAATGCAGAAACATGTCCCAGAGCATTCATAGTCAAACATACTTTGAAAATTAGAAGTCATGAATTATCTGAAAACTGCAAGAAATAGGGATAATCTGCTACTATCTTTAGGTGATGTCATAGAGTTCTGCAAAGCTGTCATTTGAAATGCAGGTTGGAAGACATTCAAATAATGAGTTTGACAATACTTTAAAAACTTTTATCTGCCTAGAACTGTGATGACTTTCGAGGAAATAAATTGAGGATAGGTTTATTGCCTACAGATGCTTTATGTACTAATTAAAGATTTTTATTGCTTTTTAGATTTTTATCAAATAAATGTTAAACTTAAATCAAAACAAACTTTAAAATATCAGTGAAAAAGTATATATACATATCAACTACTCATTATTTTGAAACTTATCATGTAAAGTTAAGTGAAACATTTATTGCTCTCCGTAGAAAATAAATTGACATCCACCAACAGCAGCAGTGTTCAAGTGGTCCTGTTTCAACACACCCTCCTGAATACATTTGGTCAAATTTTTTGATCTTTGACAATCTTAGACTTGAAACATGATAATTCATTTTATTTTCTCAAATTCAAACTTTTCTAACATGAACAATGCTGGGCATATGAGTTCTGTGTTTAAGACTCATTTATATTTATTGTCTATGGGCTCTCTCCTCATCTCTTGCCCTTTTTCTTTTTAGGGAAGACTTTTTTATATAGTAGGATATCAGTCTATCTGCAAATAAGTTTTTCTCTAGTTTGTTATTTGTCCTCTTTGGGGGGGGGGTGTCATGTTTATTGTTTTTCTTTAATTTTATGTGGTCAAATTTCTTAGTCTTCTTAATTTCTGGGCTTGGGATAACACTTAAAGATATGTTTTGACATCAAGATTAGAAGATTTTCCTATACAGTTTTCTTTTAATAATTTTATGGTTTTATTATTTTACATTTAAATCTTTGATATTTCTTGAAAATTTTATGGTCTAAGGAAAGGATTAGAATAGTCTAACCCATGAGCCAAATGGGGTACACAATGAGCGAAATCCAGCTGTATCAATTATTCATGCTCTGTCTATAGCTGCTCTTTATTGTGCCGTAACAGCAAAATTGAAGAGTGATAGAAACCTGCAGAGCCAAAAATATTTACTATTTGGCTCTTCACAGAAAAAAAGTTTGCTGACTCCTAAGACGTGTAAATGTAAAATACTAGATATATTTTCTAAGTAGTTAAATGTTGTTTTTTTATGTGACTTCTGTCCACTAATTTCAGAGCTGTCTTTATAATACACCAAAATCATTAAAGATCTTTAGAAATGGAAGGCAAACACAATGTCCATAGCACCAAAATTTCACAAAATCAGGTTAAATGATCTCTTTCAGCATCTTATGTAAACAGAGTTTGGATCTTTCCTTCCAGGAGAGGACTCTGGTGTGAATAGTAAGAAAACAGAATTTATGTTTAATTGAATCTTCTTCCTATATCAGACAGATCCCATATGTTTATCATGGAGTCACATTTTCCTTCTTCCTAAGATTTCTCAGTAGGGGAATGTTCCATGTATGTACAGCACAGATACAACCAGAAGATTACCTCTCATGTATGATCTATCCATCTGGTTGAACACATATTATCAATGCCATTAGTTTTTTGAGAGGATTATATTTATTCTTGAGTGTAAAAATGAAGGAAACATATTTGTTCTTTAATATTTGTTCATTTGTTCTGAATTTTTTCAGTAGCCTGATTGAATTGACAAAGACTTGTAATGATTTTGTCAGTAGTCTGATTGGATTGACAAAGACCTATTAATTGGCCTTCCTCTTGCTCCTCTTGAGATCCATGGTATCTATTGGTGACTGGGATTTGACTTACCTGGATTTGGAGATAGGGTCAGTCTGTGATGGAGGATCATTTTTCTCAGTGCAAAGATGTTTCTCAAGGGATCTTCAGAAAGATGAGAAAAAGGCTTACTTACATATGGTGAATTTCATCCACACAAACCCACACGGCAACCAAAGGAAGTCATTACTTGCCAATATTTGACCCACTTTTTGTTTTTTATTCCCACTTTTCATTTTTATTTCACACAAAGTACACTTCAGTGCCCCTGTGACTTTCATCTTTGACACACTCACAAGTTACTCATCAATATGCACAACCAGCCTCCCCCCCAGGGGAAATCAATGACTAAAGATGCCCAACATGAGAGAAAGTGGAGGACTGGCAAGTGAACTGATACTGTAAGGAATAGAAAGAGGACTCTATCTGCCAAGTGGAATTCAGCTCTTTAAAGGAACAGTTAAATCTGTGGTTTTCAGGTAGCCTAGGAAGTTTTAAATGGCCGCTCATTGTGAGAAACTCATTTCGAGTACATTTGAAAGGCAGAACATCTAAACGTGCGGTGGCCTTTGCACCTCTCAGGAACTTTGATTGGGCCCTGGCTGCGAAGGAGAATGCAGAGAACTGAGTCACCAGCACAGCTTCTGTAGCACCCTGGGGTCCTTTGGAAGCAACTCCTCGTCCAACCTCCGTCTAGGATGGGTTAGAACAGTGACTCCTCCAGGCAGGGGTCTGAGATAAACGACCTCCAGAGTCCTCGTTCAGCCTCGCAAAGCTTTGATTTTGAACTGACGAAGTGCAAGCCGACTTTAAGTAGGTCATCCAAAGAGCTCACATCCTGGCATGTAGTTGGCATTCACTAAATACTATGGCAGAGAGCGAGAGCGAGGGAGCCGGCAATGGACATTTTTGAAAGCAAATCTTTCTACCTATTTGTATTTTTTTCCTAAGGATTCTATGGGCCTCTTCCTTCCTTGGGAAGGTGCTCCTGTGAGCAGTAGCACCAATTAGCATGAGCACAAATATGAGATTATATGAGATCATTCATGGCACCCAGGTTCACAAAGCTACTATGGAAAAAATTAGAGTAACAATGCCTCTGCTTGATTATATAATTTGTTGGTGAGGGCAGGTGGCTTTGGCTGTTTTTTACTTTTTGGGCCAAATATTTCTCATTGCAACCTGTAATTATATGATTGATTTTTTTTTTTTTTTAAATTCATGGGTCTAATTAACTCTGGGACCTTAGCGACTGATACATTCTCAATCACGTAACTCCTTGACCTAACAGCTTTATAGTTATTCTTTCACCTGCCCCACAAACCTTCTTATCTACTATCATCTACATTATATACCATAATATAATGTAGAAGAAAAGTCAGATGCTGCTGTAGGTTATTGGTATCTGTGTAACTTCCGTGACCTACATAATGATGCTTCTTTAATAACTTACATAACTCATGGAATCTCACAGTTACAGGAGACCTGTGTGATCACCTAATTCAATGCTTTCATTGGCAAAAATGGAGACTTTGAGATCTTTGTCAGTTTTTCCATCCCAGGTACCAAAGCCAATGTCTTTCACTTATTAATAAAATGTACATTTTGTCTTTATTTCTGGTAAATTGTTTTACCAACACAATTTCTTTTCAAAGCAGAAGATTAAGACAATTTCTTGCATAAATTCTCTTCTTCATGAGACAATAAAAGATAAAGATGATCATAACAAATCAGCACAGTTATTTGAGATGATTACATTTATGATAGAAAATAATTTCAAAATGATGCACATATTTTGTGTTTTTCTTTCCTCTTTGCTACCTTAAGCATTGACTTGAGTTGAGCTATCCTCTGAGATTCTTTCTAAAAGAGAGTAAAGCTCATTGCTGTCTGAGTCAGTACCAAACTCATTTCTCTGGCTTCATTAGCTCACTCATTCTTTAATCATAGAATCTGGATTTTTTTTTTTTTTTAATTCTCTCACTGACTATCTACATTTCATTTTGATGACTCTCCTAGGCACTTCACTAGTATGAATAACATGGCCGACTCTTGGTTTCTTTCTTTTTTTTTTTTTTTTTTAAGATTTTATTTATTTATTCATGAGAGACACAGAGAGAGAGAGAGAGGCAGAGACATAAGCAGAGGGAGAAAGAAGCAGGCTCCAGGCAGGGAGCCTGATACGGGACTCAATCCTGGGACTCCAGAATCACTCCCTGAGCCAAAGGCAGATGCTCAACTGCTGAGCCACCCAGGCGTCCCTCCTGGTTTCTTTCTTAAATGAATTCCTATAGTGTTTGCTGTAATGTATATGTGTACTGTGTGGGATGGGAGAGGCTCCCTCTGCATGGCTGATGTAAACAATAAGGTACCTTAAACCAAATTCACACACACCAATAAACCTACAAAAGGATTTATTTACAGAGTAAAGGATATCTCTTTATTTTTATGGTAAACTGTTTTTAGGGAGAAGGACATAAAGTAGGTTTCTCTTTTGTTTTTGTTTTCCAGAGGTATACGAACTATTTCTATTTTTAAAAAAATATTTTTTTATTTATTTGAGAGAGAGAGAGCACACTTACAGGGAGAGGCAGAGAGGGAGAGAAAGAATCCTCAAGCAGATTCTCATTGAACCTAGAGCCTGACACAGGACTGGATCCTAGGATCCTGAGATCATGATCTGAGCTGAAATCAAGAGTTGGACACTTAACCAACTGAACCACTTGGGAGTCCATTACACAAACAATTTCAGAAAGTTAGGAATTTTGTAATTTGATAACCTGAATAGCAATATGTAAGCAAAAATAATATTTAGATTGTTTAATAAAACAGTGTGGCTTAATATGTTTTTTTTTTTTAAATCACAAATAAATTCCATCTATTTACTATGGTGAGACTTTATGTTTTTCATTTTCTCATTATAATATATACTTAGAAGTAACAAAATTGGGGATCCCTGGGTGGCTCAGTGGTTTAGAGCCCGCCTTTGGCCCAGGGCATGATCCTGGAAACCAGGGATCAAGTCCCACATCAGGCTCCCTGCATGGAACCTGTTTCTCCTTCTGCCTGTGTCTCTGCCTCTCTCTCTCTCTCTCTCTCTCTCTCTCTCTATGTTTGTCTCTCAGGAATAAATAAATAAAATCTTAAAAAATAAAAAAATAAAAAAAATAAAATCTTAAAAAAAAGGAAGTAACAAAATTGTTTTTGAATTTACATTTGAAATATGTTATCAACTCAGCCTTGTTAATAAGTCAAGTGCTATGATTTAGAGGGGCTTTTTGGTAGATTGTCTATTTGCTGCTCATATACTGAGCATCATTTCTTAGAATTCCAAATCCCGTTAGTTAATAATGATAAGAAATAACAAAGTTGAAGAAAATTGCCCTGCAAAGATAGGCAGCTACTCAGAACATTAGAAAAAGTAGCTTAAGTCTATTTCCCTTGAGATTAGTAGTTTCCACTGAAATAATTTGAATATTTTTAAGTGTTTTTGTTTTGTTTTGTTTTAAATAAATTTATTTCTGTTGGTAAATTTGAACTGGAGGGTATACAACCCCTATGAAGACTACCTTGAGCAATATAAAGAGCCATATTTTCTCCTGAATGAAATAACAGAAAATATGTACCCATCCAACACACATTTTTTTTTCAGATTTTTTTTTTTTTTTTAGTTCATAGGTGCCAAAAACATGCTGTTTCATGTTTTGTATCTCTGTAATAACACACTCACAGAGAAGACCATTCCCTCCCTCTTACCCATCAGAAGTATAAAGATCCCTTAAGAAACATCATGGGGATAGTGAAACTGCCAACAGATACCAAAATCATTTTGTTATTATTTTAATTATAAAGCGCAATAGAAAGCACAAGTATTTGAATATTCAAAGTGAATCATTACCATGTGTATAGGCAGCACATTTGGCAAATGATGAAAAATGAAACACTGAGGATTTGTGATAAAACCATAGTTACAACAAAGCTGTTGGGATGAACGTTTTAATTCATGCTTGCGGGTATAAAGTCATAGCTTATCACGCTGGCCAGGCGGACTTATTGAGTATTCCTGTTTCTGAACTCTTTTCATTGACATTTTTATTTTTTTATTTTTTATTTATTTTTTTTTTCATTGACATTTTTAAAGCTATTCCAACATGATGATAGAGTTTCTTCTTCTGCTATCTATGACATGCTTAAGCAGTGAGAAGAACTCTTGAGGATGGATGACTGATATACATCAGTTCACATCAAACAATTTGAGAAGGAAAGAAACCAGATGAAATATCTTAAACAATGGAATAAAGAAACTTGCACAAACACATAGAAATGAGATTTTTTTTTTAACAGCTCTGATTGTTGCCCAAGAATGTATTAAAATTCTGAAAGAGAAGGCAAACTTCTAAATTCTTTGAATACTTCATCCTCCTCAGGAATGATAACACCTGGAGAAAGAATTTTCTTTCATTCCACAAAAGACATCTATCCGTTCAATGCTTGAGCATTAAAACTTGATGAGGTGTCAGGCTTTCACTGGGCACCAGGGCGAGAACAGTGAATAAACGCAGTCCTCAAGGAGCTTACACTTTAACTACAATGAAAAGCAATGCGGTTGATCTCAATGAAAAATGGTGTAGTACAACCATCCATCAAACTACCAATCAGTGGCTTTCCCTGATGAGTAAAATGTAAGGGGGGCTCTCAAAATGAGTGGCATTACAGCTGACATAAGCTCTAGAAAGAAATGGGACTGGGCTTTGTCTCTGAATCCTGCCTCCTAGCAGAAG